>NW_008334003.1:1981134-1984462 GCF_000622305.1 Nannospalax galili
AAAGAATCAACAATTCCAAGAGCTGGTTCTTTGAAAAGATAAACAAGACTGACAGAACGCTAGCCCAATTAACCAAAAGAAAGAAAGAGCACTTCTAAATCAACAAAATCAGAGATGAAAGGGGAAACATCACAATAGACACCAGAAAGATATAGAACATTATAAGGGAATACTTCAAAAACCTATATGCTACTCAATTTGAAAACCTAAAAGAAATGGACGGGTATCTAAAAGCATGGGCACCACCAAAACTAAACCAAGAAGAGACCAACAGCTTAAACAGACTCATAACACATAAGGAAATTGAAACAGGAATACAACACCTCGTGACTACAAAAAGGCCCAGGACGAGATCGATTTACAGCAGAATTCCACCAGAAACTTAAAGATCTGTATCCAACACTACTTAATTTTTTCAAAAAGATAGAAATGGAGGGAGAACTTCCAAATTTCTTCTGTGAAGCCAGCATCGCTCTAATACCAAAACCAGGTACATAAGGAAATTGAAACAGGAATACAACACCTCGTGACTACAAAAAGGCCCAGGACGAGATCGATTTACAGCAGAATTCCACCAGAAACTTAAAGATCTGTATCCAACACTACTTAATTTTTTCAAAAAGATAGAAATGGAGGGAGAACTTCCAAATTTCTTCTGTGAAGCCAGCATCGCTCTAATACCAAAACCAGGTAAAGATACAACCACGAAAGAAAACTATAGACCTATATTCTTAATGAACAGAGATGCAAAAATTCTCAACAAAATACTTGCAAACTGCATACGGACAGACATCAAAAAGATCACTATAATCTAGTCAGCTTTATTCCAGAGATGCACAGATGGTTCAATATATGTAAGTCAATAAATGTCATAAATCATATAAATGGACTCAAAGACAAGAACCACATGGTCATCTCAATAGATGCAGAGAAGGCCTTTGACAAAATTCAACATGCATTTATGTTCAAAGTCCTAGAGGGAATTGGACTGGAGGGGACATACCTCTACATAATTAAAGCCATATATAACAAACCCTCAGCCAACATCATTCTAAATGGAGAAAAACTGGAACCATTCCCATTAAAATCAGGAACCAGACAAGGCTGTCCACTATCTCCACTCCTTTCTTAAAATAGTGCTTGAAACTCTTGCTAGAGCAGTAAGACAAGAGAAGGAAATTGAAGGAGTAATAATTGGAAAAGAATAGAACAAATTATCACTTTTTGCAGATGATATAACTTAGAGGTGCCAAAAACTCCACCCGAAAACTCATAGAAATGATTAACACTTTCAGAAAAGTGGCAGATTACAAAATTAATTCACAAGTCTGTAGAGTTTCTATATATCAAAATCATGCAATCAGAGAAAGAGTACATGGAAACACTCCCTTTTACAATAGCTGCAAAAAAATTAAAATATCTCAGGATAAACCTGACCATAGACATTAAAGACCTCTACAATGAAATTTTTCAATCTTTAAAGAGATTGAAGAAGACATCAGAAGATGGAAGCACCTCCAATGCTCATAGATTGGAAGAATAGTGTGAAAATGACCATCCTACCAAAAGCCATTTATAGATTCAAAGCAATACCAATCAAACTCCTCAGACATTCTTCAAGGAATTGGAAAAAAATCCTAAGATTCATATGGAAGCACAAAAGACCTCGAATAGCCAAAGCAACTCTGAGCACTAAGAGCAATGCTGGGGGAATTAATAAACTAGATTTTAAACTCTATTACAAAGCTATAGTCATAAAAATAAACATGGTGCTGGTACAAAAATAGACCAGTAGATCAATGGAACAAAAGAAGACCCAAATTTGAGTACATGAAATTTGAGCTACCTGATATTTGACAAAGGGGCAAAGAACACTCACTGGAGTAAAAACAGCATGTTCAACAAATTGAGCTGGCAAAACTGGATCTTCACCTGTAGAAGAATGAAAGTAAAACCCTATCTTTCACCTTGCATAAAAGTCAACTCCAAATTGATCAAAGACCTCAATTTGGAGCATGAAACCCTGAAACTGTCAGAAGAAAACAGTTAATGGTACAATCCCCTTCTGAAGCCACAATGAACCTCAACGACTGGCACAGCAAATTATTTCTCTTGGTGCAGTGGTGGCACTTTTGTCTAGGGGGTAATCAACAATTACCTAATTGGACCTAAAAGTCCTGTCAGTAGGAGGGAACTCATGGGTACCACTGTAACTATGGCTAAATACACATGGCTGGAGAGGTCTTAGAACCCAGAGAAAGCCCTATCTCTGGTATCACTGGACAAATAAATTGTTTACCATATGCTAAATATGGGTCCTTAGAGTTACAGACAAATATACCAAAACCATGCCTCAAAAAGCTTTTTTTGCAACAGATGGAGGCTATTACAGAATTCCACAACTGGTCCACACTGAGAATATATGTCTGAGAGATGTCCAGTTGCAGGTGACACATCTACAGCAAAATATCTCCATCTAAGGCTCATGGAACTCAGCAGAACAAGGTATAGAAAGAACACTAATACATCTCTCACCTCTCACCAGACGCATCCTCATACAACAAAGTGGGTTGCCCACAGAAGGCCATAACTCGCCAAGTTTTAGAGAACAAGAGATTGCAGAGTCCATGGCCCTGGATAGGGACCCCCCCCACACACACACACACAACTCAGGGACCATTGTGGAAGATGGGGTGGAAAAATTTTTAGAGCCAGGGTTGGCACTGGAACATAAGGTAACAGAGGCATTTGGGCCACTGGGAACTTGCTCATATGAGCTTACAACAATGGTGACAGCATGCACAAGACCCATGCTGATTCAAACAGACAAAACCCCAGCATGGAAAGACAGAAGTGGGCAGCAGGTCCCAACCCTGGTGTAGGAACTATTGGTAACTGATTATTGCTAGTTGATGGAGAGTTGATCTTTAAAATGTCTAAATAGACTGACTAAACTCCATTGGATGAACTTGCACCATAGGACCTCTGGGTACAAATGCTTGATGGGATAAAACTTAACATATATTACAAAATGTATGAAATCCAGATATATACTCAAAAAGTTTTCCTTTTAATATTCATAAGTTTTCAACTTGAAAAAAACTCTCAATATTTATGCCCCTTCTCTTTACGATAAATGCAATATAATTAAGGATAATCTAAAAAAATAAAAAGCAGTTATACTCATAAAACCATTCCTATAAAATGTTTTATTCCATTCTTTTCATCATTTTGGATGTATTTAGCATAATTACAGTGATGTAGTGTTCACAATTATGTATTCATGCTTTTCCTTTAAAACTTCATAATAAATTTTCTATATGTCTAT
>NW_008334003.1:1984531-1996326 GCF_000622305.1 Nannospalax galili
TTGAACTAATGTACAGTAATCAGTTTACCTTGTTGAAGTTTAGTTTGTTTACAATTTTATTATTAAAGATAATTTTTTCAGTGAATCTTTGAAAATATAACTTTTTCTTATTCTATTTTTTGTGAAGGTTTTGACAAAATGAGACTATTGAAATGATTTTTCAGTACATTAAGAACTCTTCCAGTAATTTCTAGCAGACTTTTCTGGTTTTCTAAGATATTGCAGAACTATATGTTACTCTTCACATTGAAATCAGCCATGTTTGCTAGCTTTAAATGCTCTGCATATTTGGTTAAATCCCGTTTAACTAACAGGAAAAAAAAGGATTTCTAAGGTGACTAAATTCTATTTATTTATTTGAATAAATTTCAATATATGACAAGGGAAAGAAAAGATAAATAGTGGTAGTGGGAAGCTCACAGATCACTGGAAAGGAAACAGAGAGAACAGAGTGACTGAGGGGAAAGCATGGCGGAGCAGGAGGCTACAGGATGAGGCCCACTGAGAAATCCCAGAGGAAAGAAGCATGTCCAGGCAAAAAGAAGACTGAAGGGCCACTGGTCTCAGCTTCACTGTCTACTCACACCCATCATTCTCATTATGTGTCATATCAATAATTTTTGTGTACCAGAGATAGTTGTAATGACTAAAATCATGTGAATCATTGATTTGGCACACATTTACATTTTACTGGATGTCCATTGGGACAGATATCACAAAATGAACATGGAATAAATCCTTGCCTTCATGTGGTAGCGAATTATTTAGCCAGTAAGACAAGTAAGTGTACTTCAATGATAGCATAAAGTAGGTAGAGATCAATTCTAAATTGCTCAGTGAAGTACCAAGGGACTAATAACTGAGCTGAATTTGAAGGTCAAACACAAGTTCCCTATGTGAATGAATCAAAAATGACCTGCATGGATAGACTGTAGAGAGCTAAGGGTATGTCAAATGGCACAATCAGTTTTAGATAAGGTTGAAAAACAACATGGCTGTAATATCACAATTAGTAAGATTCTGAATCTCTAACATGCAGTATTATCTTAGATGCTGAATTTTTCTCAGAACTGTTTAGTAATACCTACTACCATTTTTATTCTCGGCGCCTATTCAAGCTGCAAAATTGACAGCATTAATTACACTGAGTCTTTTGTTAAGTTTGTTTATGACGACTTTCATTTCAGTCCCACGTTTCTTCCTCAGTTTGTTTTGTTATCACAGGACACACTGTGCTCATTTGTTTTAAATGATCTACAAGATAACTCTTAACGCCCATCTAAGTAGACTGTTGCAGCTTGACCTCATAACATGGCACCATGGCAACTATCCTACATTCAAAACTTGATTTGTTTCTTTTGACTAGAGTAAAAACTGCAGTTGTACAATTTTTATAACAGTTCTACGTACCAACAGAAATGATAATCTATGAGGAATATTTACTAATTACATGAGTTTTGTGAAGAGTTCTTAGTCTTGAATGTTAAATTTCTTAAACAAAAAATTTGAATAAATAAGAAACAGAAGGTTAACTGCTTTTATTTCCTTAGTGTATTAACATCTCTTGTTACTATTCATCACAATCTATTTAACATTGAACAAAGGAGAGCCAAGTGTGGTGGTACACATCTGTAATCTCAACACGCCAGAGTCTGAGGCAAAAGGAATGCCATGAACCTGAGGTCAGCCTGGGCTGCATAGTGAATTCCAGGTCAGCCTGTGCTACAGAATGGGACTCTGTCTGAAAAAAGAAAGCAACAAACAAACAAAAAATACAAATAAAACTCAACGGTCATGTTAAAAAGAGAATATTTTGGGGATTATTTTGCAGTTTATCGATATAGCAGAGTAATAAAGAGCAGTGATAATGCTACACATTGCTATACTAACGCTGTCTTGTAACCAAAGTTCTATGTAATTATTTACAAAATCAATTTTCACCTCATTACATGGCAACATTCTATTTAGATTCCACTGAATAGTTTTAAAAATGAGCAAATATAAATAAATTGGAAACAACTTGCATTTTTATATGCAGGGAGAGCTAAAAACTATCCATGAATGATTAGAATCACTGATGCATGGAGTAAAATAAGAATCAAGAAAAACTACAGAAAGCATATGAGTCGAATATTCAATAAATAACAAGTAAAATTATTTAAAATTTGATAAAATGAAACATTAAACATAAAGTTCATAAAGGAACAAGTGCACATTATTTTACATTGGAAGTCAAAAATAACTTGTTTGATGATGAAATTTTTCATGTTCAATGTTAAATTTCCTGGAATAGAAAGTAGATTAACAATCATAGCACACACACGGACACACACACACACACACACACACACACACACAAATGAAGTAGATCATTAAAAAGACATGACATTTGAACATTGGAGGAAAGCATGAATATAATATCACTAAAGTTTTTGGACTGGAGAGATGTCTCAGTGGTTAAGAACACTTGATGTTTTTCCAAAGAACCCAAGTTTGATTCCCAACATTCAAACGGCAGCTAACAACTATCTGTAACTACAATTCCAGGGAATCAGACACCCTTTCTGGCCTCTACAGGGCATTGCACATGCATGGTCACTTACTTACATGCAGGCAAAACACTTGTATACATAAAATAAAAAGAATAAAAATATTAAAAATAGTATTAAAGTTCAATTTCATATAAAAAACAAACATGTACAGATTTAATACCTCCTGTAACAGGAGCTAAACATCTAAAATAATTCTTATGAATATCTCTAAGTTCCTTTCTTCCATGTTGTCACAAATGTCAGGATTCCTTTACATTATGATGTTGGGGAGGACTGGAGCAAAACCAAATCATCTAGACAGGACAGAAGCACTGGAATGATGAATCACTGCAACTATGATTGCCTGGGTAAGATCAAATCAGGCAGCACAGCATCATGGAGTGGGGAGGAGTTCATGAGCCCCCACCATCACCTGAGAGTCTAGGGACGGCTGGTGATTTCTGGGGGAATGAGGATCAGTTTTTAAGGGTGTGGCTTCTGTAGATGGCCCCACACTCAAATATATGGACAGTACAAATTGGAGTTAATGGGTTGTTAACTTTAAAAAAAGTTGAGTGAGGTAGGGAGATGTGAGTGGATCTGGGAGGAATTAGAAATAAATTTAATAAAAACATATTTTATGAAATGCTCAAAGATAAAATATTTATATTTTGAAAGATAGAAATACTTAAAGCATATTTAATATTCATTTCCTCTAATGGTTAAGGATGATGAAAAATTTAAAAATATTATATATTATATATGTTAAATATTAATATTATACTTAAATATATGCAATAATCACAGAGGCCAGAAAATGGCATCAGATCATGTGGAGCTGGAGTTATGGATGTTTGTTAACCACCTTGTGGGTGCTGAGAACTGAACCCGGGTCCTTTTAATGACAATCGCCTCTCCAGCCCCTAGACTGACTTTTTAATGTTGAAACAACATTGTATTCCTGGGATAAATCTTAATCAGGGGCTAATTATCTTTTTATGCATATGTGTAAGTAATTCACTAATGCTTTGATGAGGAAATTTTTTTGTCTATGAGGAACTTTTTGCTACAGCTTTATAATATTTATTAATGAGTAAAGTTGACTTGAAAGAATGAAAAGTATTTCCATGTGTTCAGTTTTCTGGGAGATTTATGTAGAATTTTAATTACTTCTTCCATAAATATTTGCTAGAATTTACTTGTAAAATCATCATCTTAAGACTGAATTTTTCATAGTAAACAAGTTTTAACTGATAAATACAAGAAATTTTCACATGCGAGGTTATTCATATTTAGTTTTCATGAATGAATTCTGGCAGTTTGGGTCTCAGGAATAATTTTTCTTTTTCATCTAGTTGTCACATTTATTCTCACAAAATTGTTCATAGTAGTTCAATATCATGCTTTTACTTTCTGTAGAATGACGCTTTTCAAACTTTTAGTCATTCCCTTAGGAGGTTTTAAAAGTATTTTTAAAGTACCCCCAAAATAAAATATGAATTCCAAAAATGTGTTGAATATGTAGACCATAATGGCTTTGAGTGTACAAAAATAGGTATTTCTGTGAGTTTATCAGCACAGTCACAATAATAAATATGTCTATTCATTCACTTCCAACAGTTTCCTCCTGAAACAGTCCTCCTCTGGAATAAGATACTTAATCAGAATTCATTATATACATTTAAATTTTGGGAAAGAGGAGTACTTATTTACTGCTGGTGGGAATGTAACTGGTTTAGCCAGTATGGAAATCAGTGTGGCTCTTCTTGGAAGTTCTTCAAGAAGCAAGAAGTGGATCTACTACATGATCCAGCCAACCACTCTTGAGTCTATGTCCAAAGGACTCTCTATCCTACTACAGAGATATCTGTTCATCTTGAATGAGGTAACCAGGACTCAGAAAGACAAACTCCTATGCTTTCATAAGTGGATGCTAGCTTTGAAACAGAGATAGGGAAAAAAGACTATAATACACCAATAAATACTAAATAAAAAGATGACAAGATCGTTTAATCCTAACTTAAAATAATTTTTTTTAAAACCCACTCAATTGGAACTGGAGAGATGACTCAGCAGTTAAGAGCACTGGCTGTTCTTGCATGGGACCTGGGCTGGATTCCCACCACCAACGTGGTGCTAACAGTCATCTGTAACTCCAGTTCCAGGGGATCTGACTCCCTCTTCTGACATCCTCTGGCATTGTGTAACACAGGTGCACCTACCTACAAGTATATAATAAAAATAATAAATAAGGGGACAGAGAGATGGCAGAAGATCCGGGTTTGAATCCCAGCACCCACATGGCAGCTAACAACTGTCTGTAACTCCAGTCCCAGGGGATCCAACAGCCTCTTCTGACCTCCACAGGCATTGCACAATATGGGTACACTTACCTACATGCAGGCAATACACACATACACATAAAATAAAAATAATAAATATAATATATTTTTTAAAACCCACTCAATTAAGTGGATAAAAAGACAGGTATTTACTCAAGTCAAAAAGACTGACTCTTCAAATACTAACATTGTGTTCTTTAGAGGAACAGTGAAAGTGCAAAAACTTCAGTGTTTTCTGGTATAAATTGTTTATTCACCATATAAATGGTTTTATTCCCAAGCTAACATGATCATCTGTGTAGAAAATACATTGAAATGTGCAAAAGAGCTGCTGCAATTAATGAGGGGATTAGGAAGGTTTGGTGGACGCAAGATTAGTATATATAAATGTATTGTGTTTCTGTACATTCAAAAAGCACAATATGAGACTGAAATAGAAAAATAGCATTGAAAATGGCCTAAAGATTAAAATACTTAGAGATAAATCTGACAAAACCTATAAGTGACATTGGACACTGAAAACTAAAAATGGTTGACAAAATTCAATTTTAAAGCCTAAATAAATAGAGATGCATTCATTGGTCACTGGCCAGAAGACACTGAATTGTAAAATACAAGTTTTCCTCATTTTAAGGATTATAGTCAGTGCAATAACTATGGGGAAAAAAAAAAGATTATACAGTTTGTTGAAGTGATTCTAAATTCTTATGGGCATGAAAATAAAATAATAACAGTAAAAAATACTTCAAAAACGAGGAAAATTTTTTCTTAGGACTGAGTGACTTTTACTTTATTAATTTTTAAAAATCTAGGTATGTGTGTGGACCTTTATCGCGTACATACAGATGCCTGTGGGAGCCAGAAGAGGGTGTCAGATTCTCTGGAACTGGAGTTAAGGCTCTTGTCAACTGCCTAATATGTGTACTGGGAACTGGTCCCAGCTATCCTGTAAGAGCAACTGTATTTCCCCTTCCCCCTCAATGACTTTTAAATGGCAGGAATTTCATTTCTCATAGATCTAGAGACTGGACCTCTGAGGTCAGTATCTGTCAGCTTTTTAAGGTTCCATGTTAGAGGCTGCTTACTGCCGTATCCTCACATGGCAGCAAATTGAAGATTATATGATCATGATGCCCATTTGTTAAGCTTCCATGTTAATGATTTAGCTACTTTCCAAAGGCACTGCTTCTTAATACTGTGGCCTTGGAGATTAGATTCCAATGTAATAGACTTAGGGAGATACAAACACTCAGGGAATAATAAATAGTAATCAGAAGTGCTGATGAAAAGATATGTAGGTGACTGAAGCATGTTTAAGTACAGGGGTAGATCCCTACAGTTTGTGAATAACTGACTTTTTGAAAGACAGTCAGTACGTGTCTATGGGCTGTGTGTGTTGAGGTATGACTTTAACACGCAGCCTGTCTTGACCTTCACTTCTTGATTGTGGGTTCACACATACTCTAAAAGAAATGAGAGTTGGGGTCTTCTTTCGTCTTTCTCAAGGAGGGAGCATTGCTTAGCATTGCTTTTTGTATGTTATAACTTTCTAAAGTCCCAGTAATATTTCAAAGTATTTCAAAGCCCTTTGGGCATCTTATTTAAAGAGTTTATTTTTTATTTTGTGCTTTTTGTTTATATTATTGCTTGCCAGAACTGTTATCCATTGCATCAAAAAGAACTGTGTGCAGTCTTTTCTGAAAAATGTTTGCATCCCAACCGCAGGCTAGCAGGTTCACTTGGGATGACGTTCCTGTCACATCAGTGTGGACAGATCTTCCAGAGAATCTCGGACAGCCACAAACTGGCACTTTGGTGATATATCACTGAAGGAGCTTTGGCCCACCTCTGTTCTCTCTACTGCCTGTCCTGTTGCTTATTTTCAGTGAGAATTTGAGTTGTGAGATTTTTAAGCCTGGAGCTAGCCAGCATGATGAATAGTGAAAAAAATGCTACAAAACCTGCAGCTCTTCTCAAGATTCAGACACTTCTCTTGAAAGAATGCTAACAAGAATTTAGTTGGCATCTCTATTTCCCAGTATTTGGACCCTGACAATTTTGGCCACATTTCCTCATTGCTTTATGGAGGAACTTTCAGAGATCCCTTTTTGACTCTGTATTTTTTTCCACTATGTCGGTGTCTTCTCTGCTTTCGCACCTCACTTCATCTCTTCTGCAGATTTTCATTTTGGCCTTAAAATCCTGTTTCACTGTTACAAACTGTAATTAATTGTTCAGCAGTCCTTTTGCTTTGTCTCCATGGTTTCCACTCCTCTCTATTCCAGAGTCACTGCTTCAGAAGCATCAAGCCTAAATCTCAGTAGCAATAGATGAATTTCACTGCAGATTCCACTGGACCCATGATATTTAAAAAAGTCTGTTCATTTTTCCATGATCACATCTTGCTTTAATTACATTGCTGTCAGTGTTTTCCCAAAGCTCTAGCCACTCTTGGAAATTTACAGCCATTTTTCTGGACATAAGCATTTTCCTGTTATTTTCTCAAAGAAAAATATAGAATGTGAGTGCAGTCAACTGATTAAGAAAATGTTTTTATTTTAGAGAATGATCCCATTGTCCAAAGCGCTGATGCTTGCTGGGTGAGGTGATGCAGTACAGAGAATCCATTACCAAGAATAGCAGGCCATTGCTGGTGTTATTGAGGACACGGATGTGGAAAGGTAATATATAAAATGAGTTCCTTACACTCCATCCTTTCTCAGTAATCTCCTTTTCTTCTTCTAATGCCTCTCAGTGTCCCATAAACCAGTTTCAATTGGTCAGTTCGGTGTGCAGCTCTACGCAGTTCCTAGCCCTCTGTTTCCCTGTCACAAATATTTCCTCATCTTGGTTCATTTAGATTTTGAGAAACATAATTTCTTAATTTATTTCTTCTTACATTAGACATTTCCTCTGTAGGAAAATGTGCCCTTACAATGAACCTTATTGATGTTTTTGCCTTGCGAATGCATAATAGGTAAGCAGCTCTAAGGTTTCTGAATTAATCCAACTGTTTATCTACAAAACCACCTGCAGCTAGAAAGTGAGATAACAAAATCACCACAGAAATCAAAACATGAGATTGACTCACAAAAATCTCATTTTATTTTGATGATTTTCTATTACAGCTATCACCTCAGCACATCAGGCAAAGGACACTTTTGTGTAGTAAAACAAAGGAGCTCATTATAAGGATATAAAAACCAATGACATTAAAAGCAGTACTAATGCTCACCAGACTAAAACAAAATAATCCACTATAATGGAACAGTTATGTAGGAGCCTAATAGATTATAACTGGGAGGAATGTGAATTATTTTGAATTATTCTCCCATCTACGAAGGAAACATTGAAAGCTATTTTAAAATACAGAGACCTCAACACTAAACATGGAAAATAGCTCCAGTCTTATTCGACTAGTAAATAAGAAAAAATGACATGACTGCTACTAAACTACCTTTCCTCTCCCTGTTTTATATATTCTGCCATAATAAATGAAAGAAAATTTTAAACCCTATTCCTTTGTTGACTGAGCCAGAGACTGACTTTACATTGAAAACACTATTCTAATTCCAGAAAGTAATTGTACATCTCTTGGATAGGCGTGTCCTCCAAGGGACCAGCAACAGATGGATGTCTGAACCGTGAGACTTCATAGACAGGGAGAGAGACAGTCACTCCTCCCACCCAATCAGTCAGCTTGAATTGTATGAAGGGGGAGGGTCCAAGGAAAGACACAGAAGAAGCCAGGGAGGAGGAGGAGGGGGCTGGCTACAGATCTGGAAGACACAGCCAAGATGTAGGGAAAAGAGCCCATGGGTGTCCATGCCTTTGTAAGTGACCCTCCCTGATATCTTGAGCTCTGTTAGTGGTTTCTGTATTTTGTTCCTATTACTATATTTGTATGTGTGTGACATTGGGGATGAGCAACAACAGTTGCAGAAGTCAGACTGAGTACCCAGAACATGGGCTCTGGCGTCGGTAAAACCTGGCTGGAAATGCCAGCATCATCATTTACCGTATTCTACTAATGGTCACATTGGGAATGCCATTTGCCTTTCTGCTCTGTAGTCTAAAGCTGATGATAACATTTCTTATATTTAGCATCATTTTGAGGATTGAGATGAGATAATTCATGCAAGGCTTTATCTAATATAGTAACTGCTTTTGCAAATAATAGCTGTTATTTTATGTTATATAATTAAAAAGGCAAAATAAAATATCTATATTGTACTAAACAAATATAGTAATCATTTGTAAAATGATTTTTCTTCTGGGAAGCCGTAAGATTTCTGAATTTCCTGCTGTGATTCTCCACTCATTTATCAAAGAGCTCCGTTAAGGTACCGAATGCTTCTTCCCTCCTTACTACTGATAACAGTTTGTATAGATTACTATTCTACTCCCTCCATGCGCCCTGTTGGTTTCAACTGATTTTTGATGGGCAGGGAAAATCCGTGTTTGGCATTGTGGTCTGAATTCCAGATATACCTGCTTCTGTTGCAGCTCCTCCAGACTGTGGCCCACTTCCAAATGAATAGATCTACTCTTAGGCATTAGGTCTGACAAATTGCAATCATTTTCTTATAACTATCTCCATGTAGGCAAATATCTTAAAGGCTTTCAGTGACAAATTTGAAGCTCTATTCTTTGAACAGTGAAGAAGCATTTAAGATGTTTTAACAAAGGAGCAAAAGTGTGTTAGCAAACTCAGATGAGCCGAACAGACTGTAAAAAAGACTACTATTAGAAAGTTGCTTTAACAATCCAAAGTGTCACTTCAGGAGGGTGACACTACACACGGAAAGGCTATAAACATCAAAGGAATTTGAAAATATCTTTGATAGAGTATTAAAATTGAGGAAAAAATAGCTTCTAGCATCACCTTTACTCAATAGTAAATGTATGGAGTAATAAAATGTAGTAATGGAATAAAATTATTTCCAGATGAGAAAGGCAGTGGCTTTCTTTAAAGCCTTGACTAGTACTTTATTTTATTAATGAAAACAATCAGAGTTTTCCCAAAGCAAAATATTAAAATTGCCTATATCAAGTACTGTTTCATTATTTTTTAGCTTTACAATATATTGATAGCATACACTTTTCCACTTCTGTATGTAATGTTTTCAGTGTACATGGAAAGATGGAGGTATATAAATTAGCTCCATAAATGTCATTGCAATTCAATTTAGGCAAAATACCTAGTGTATTCAGCTGAACACAGAATTAATACACTGTATTGATGTTCACCTGCTATGTGCTCAAAGGAAGATTTACGAATATATTTTCTCGTGTGAAAGAAGGGTTATAGTAAGCATATTAATTTTTAAACATATCTGTAACTTAGGCACAGATTTCTTTTAGACATTTAAACATAAAAAATTACCTCTTACAAAATCTACTCTCCAGTGTAAACTGATATCACCATATTATATTGACATAGTGTATCTGTAAAAATTCCCATAAATTAGTTCCATTACAAAAGTTCTTAAATCGTATTTTCAACTCTTTTATCTTTTATAGGTGTTTTATTGAATTTTTGTTCATTTCATACAATGCACCTTAATCAGTTAGGTTCCCTCACCAATCTGCACCCCATATAGCCTGCCCACAGATTTCATGCATTCTGTCATAAATGTTAAAGCTTATCGTGTATTGAGACAAGTTTGTTTACCCAGATGTCACTTGGTGTGAGCTCATCCACTGGAGACTGTTCAGTCCATATTAGTGTCACTTCCTTAAAGAAAATTGACTGTTTCTCACCAAACAGTGATCAGCTGCCAATAGTTCCTTGACTAAGGTTGGGGTGTCCTGCTCATTTACCCAGATCTATGCTGGATTTTGTCAGATTGAGTATGGATGGTCTTGTGCATCATTGCTGTAAGTTTATATGACCAAGTTCACACAAGCCTGGAAGACTCTGTTTACTCATGGTAATGCACCACCTCTGGTTCTTACAATCATTTCGTCACTGAGCCCTGGGTAGGTGAGGTTTAATATAAGAGTCCTATCCAGGGGCACACACTCTGCAGTCTCTTACTCTATACACTTTGGCCAATTATGGACTTCTGTGTTCATGAGGAAGCTTCACCAGTGAGAATTGAGAGATGCATTAGCATTCTCTCTACCCACTATTCTACTGTGTTCTGTAAGACTTAGATATAGAACTTCCACTGTAGCTGTGTCACTTAGGGTGGGGCAGCTCTCAGACACTTATTCTTTGTGTGTGACCAGTTGTGAAACTCTGTAATAGTCACCGTTTCTAAAAGAATATTCTTTGATGAGTGGTGATTGGTATATATGTATGTAAATATAAGAATTCATATTTAGCATACAGTAAGAAATTGTGATTGTCTAGGGATGTGACTGACATGGGGTTTGAGCCTAGAGGCTCTGTGACCTCTCCAGTCATGCATATTTGGTTGTGTTTACAGTGCCACACATGAATTCCCTCCTATTGGGTGTATTTTAAGCCCAATTAGATAGCTCTTGATTACCCTAAAGATAAGTACCACTATTGCTATTACACAGATATAGTTTGCAGTGCAGTCATTGTTGTGGTTATTAGGCTTTGCAGCTAGGGTTGGACCACTGATTGATTTTCTCCCTTATTAGCTTGCATAGGCCTCTAAAACCATGACAGCCTTCTTGAGGGAGGAGGTTTTCAGTTCAATTTCAGTTGCACTGCTTCAATCTTGTGTTTGAAGTATGTCTTCACTTCAGCACCAGGGCTTACCTTCAAATTCTGGGAGGCAATCAAGACCTTTGGCAATGGCCCATGTTATTTGGGTAGACAATCCTGGTTGACATTGAGAGAGTTAGATAAGATGATTTCAAACTAACTTGATTTCTATAAAAATTAGCTAGGAGATTTTAATTGAATTCCACCTCTTCAATAGTTTCTCATTACTAATTATATATA
>NW_008334003.1:1996347-2020100 GCF_000622305.1 Nannospalax galili
CAGACCCCAATCTTATCCAAAGGAATATTGACAACTGATTACTCCTAGATGAGGAACAGCTGACCCTCCTAAACAAAGACCTCTAGAAAGGCTGACTAGATTCACCAGATGGACAAGTAGTGGGAAACGACTGGGGGTTCTGACAACACAGCAGACAGTAGCAGGGATGACAGAGTATAAGGGCTCTAGTGGTGGGGGAGGGAGGCTATGGGAGGGTGCCATCTGGCAAGTGTGTGTATAGATGAATAAGATGATTTGGGATGTTCTGTGTGATACACACACACACAAAAAAAAAATCAACAGATTTAAAAAAAAAATAAATTATATTTGAGGAGGAAACATAAAAATTTATGTCATGTTAATTAGTAGAGATGATAAACATTACCATTGAAACCTACCCAATGACTTTATATCCATACACAGGTACCAAGGATCTGCATGCAACCAACCATGGCTAGTAATAATCAGATACATACAGATTAGAGACGCATGCACCAACATCTAAGTGTTATTAGCAAAAACATAAAATATACTGTTGCCTACAGAAAAATGAGTTTTTCTGTAGGAAACAGTATATTTTAAATTGAAATGGAGATTTTTTTTAAAGGTCATTACTAATTTTTAAATTATATCCAAAATTTATGTCCAATCTATCCACTCCCACCCTGTCACTCTGCTAGTCTTGGGCTCAGACCCACTCCTGCTCCTTTGCCTCAGATCTCTGAACTAACTAAATCCTCTAGCATAGTTTGTGAAGACCCTTCATAGGCAGTCCCCACCCCCACCATTCCATTGACTCTTGACACAGACCTGCCCTCCTATGGCCCTGTTAAGTCAGATCTTGCCCATGGAGTCTCTGTTTAATTTCCCTGCAGCCTGAACAATTCCAATCTACCCACCCCCACCTTGTCCCCCTGCTGGCGTTGGGCCCAGATCTACTTCTCCATTTCAGAGCTCAGGACTGGCTTCCTTACCCAGACATCTAAATCCACTAGTATAGTTTGTTAAGATCACCTACATGCTGTCTCAACCCCCACCTTCCTCTGGACTCCTGATTTGCCTCACACAGGCTGGCCAACCAACAACTCTGACCCACCAACTACCCAGACCAACTTACTACCCTGCAAGAACTTGAAGTACACACTAATTTTCCATACCTGATCAAAAAGCAACCAAGCTACATAAACACAATAAACAGAACGAAAAGTCAAATTAACAAAGACAATAAAATTTCCTATCAGACACACAACTAACGAAAAATACCAATATGCAAACAGCACACAAAAATGAAATAATATGAAAAACCAAGAGAATACATCCCCAATGAAACCCACTAGTCCTACAGAAGTGCAATGAGAACCACCCTAAGGAACACCAAATTTAAAAGAACAATTATAAACATGATCAAAGAACTTAAAAATAAAAACACAAACAACTCAAAGAAGTCAAAGAGGATAGGAATAAATTTGTGAGAGAAAATACAAGAAAATTCAAGTGTCCTGCTGGATGAAATAACAAAAAAAATTCAGGACTTAAAAAGTGAATTCACAAGAGAGATAGAAATACTGAAGAAAACCCCAGCCAAAACAACGATGGAATTGAAAATTTTCAGTAAGACAATTTGAAATAACAGGAGAAAGCTTCACAAGTAGAATGAATGAAACAGAAAACAGGCTATCAAGACTGGATGACAAAGTTGAAGAAATAGACTCCTTAAGCAAAGACTATGCAAAGTTTGGAAAAACACAGGAATGGGATACACAGGAAATGAGGGACATCATGAAAAGACCAAATCTATGCATCATAGGCACCCAGGAAGGAGAGGAATCCCAGGTGAATGGCACTGACTGGATCTTCAACAGTATTGTAGAAGAAAACTTCCCTAAATTAAGGCAAGACATACATATACAGATACAAGAAGCACATAGAACAACAATTAGACAGGACCAGAACAGAAACTCCCCATGGTATATCATAGTAAAAAACATTAAATGTACGGAACAAGCAGAGGGTACTGAAAGCTGCTAGAGAAAAACAAGTTACATACAAAGAAAAACCCATCAGAATTATGGCTGAAAGCCAGAATAGCCTGGACCAAAGTATTCCCAGTTCTAAACAACCATGATTGCCAACCCCTAATACTTTACCCAGCAGAACTATCTACCATAGTTAAAGGCGAACATAAAATTTTCCATGACATAAATAGGTGGAAAAAATTCATGTCCATCAAATCATCCCTGCAGAGGATACTCAAAGCAATACAAATGACTGGAGATAGAAATGAATATACCCAAGATGTAGCAGAAAGAAGACAAAGAAAGGCATAATAACAATAACACAAAAATAGGATCAAAACCCAAGCCAAGTTCAAATGACAGTAGTGAATACATACCCTTCAGTGCTACTATACATCAGTGGCCTCAACTCTCCAGTCAAAAGGAACAACCTAGTTGACTGGATTAAGAAAAAAATTCCATCTTCTTGTTGTCTTCAGGGAACTCATGTCACCTTCAAGGTGTTAGAGTGAAATGATCAAAAAAATATTCTAAGCAATGGCACTAAGATGCAAGCAGGTGCAGCAATTCTAATAATGGACAAAATAGACTTCAAGTTAAAACTAATCAGAAGAGAGATAAAAGTGTCAGTTCATTTTAATCAAAGGAACAATTGACCAAGAATATATCACAATCTCATTGAGAAAATACCACACCAAAGTTGTGTTATAATTTGGCCTCTCACTTTACTCTCTTAAATGAAGCAACTATCAGCTTCATATTTTTATTTATTTGGGCTTTACATAAATTAAATCAGATTAGACATATTGTATTTTAAGTGTGTTTTTCCTTTCATACTTTCATATTGGTCACTTTTCATAACAGAATTATGAGCATACTTCATTCTTCATAAGTGTGCTTTTTTGGTATACGGTATTTGTATAATTTGACCCCACACAAATACTTTGCTTTTATTTTTATGATCATTACTAACAGTCCTAATATTCACATGTATTTATATATGTGAGTCTATTAGTTGAATGAAATTCTTAGATTAGTAACTCCTCATTGAGGTGTAAAAGAATGAATTTGGATTAGATGCTGTTCATCATTATCTAAAGAAAGATTTCCCTACTGCTAGATCAAAACTTAATCTTAATTATAATAAAGAATATCCCAATGCTCCCATTGACAAAAACTTCAATTTCTCTTAATAAAACTGACAATATATAAATACATAAGTAACTAAAACCAGGAGAGGCAGTAATAGTGATAAAGAAGCAACTAACACAGGAACAGAATAATAAGGGTGTTAATGTGGCAATCCTGACCAGTAGTGGACTCAGTGATGGGACAGGTGAGCCAAAAGAAAAAGATATGAGACTGTACGTTGTGACTATATGGAAGAAGTCTGTTTTACTTGGAAGTAATAGCAACATAGATGTTGTAAGAAAGAAGAGTGTCTGGTTAGGGATAATGAGTTGTAGGATGAGAGAAGACAAGAAAGACACATCTGTTCAAAACGGATGCTGACAGGAAAGCTGTGCCTCACATAATAAAAGTCTTCTTGTTTCAAGATAGAAAGCATTTGTCTGTAAAATGCTTTTTGAATGATTTTTCTACTTTCTCCTTTTGCTTTGTTCTTGGACATTTTGTTGAGCAGACATATTAACTTCTTATGTATCAGTCAATATTTTATTGTATTTTATGGTTTCTAAAAAACTTTTAAGAGTTGAGCTTTTTTCTGTTGCTGCTTTTCTGTTTCTATTATACATTTAAATTTTTGAAAAATTTCTTAGACGTTTTGGCTTTTGGGGCGAGGAATAGTTAACATTATATTTTCTTGTGTGCCAACCAGTTTTCCAAAATATGAACATGTATGATAATATATATGCCCATACTCCTGAGAAAAATATATGTGCATATATGTATATGTATACAGACATGTTCATAGTATGCCAACTTGTGCTCATTAATTGAACAGTCAAAATTATCTCATAATTTATTTCTTTTAAAAATGCATTTGTGGGAGCTTATCATGGTGGCACACACCTTTAATCTGAATACTCAGGGGCAGAGGCAGGTGGATCTCTATGAGATTGAGGCCAGCCTGGTCTACATAGTGATTTCCAGGCCAAATGGGACTACAGGGTGATCCTGTCTCAAAAAGAATGTGTTTTAAAAAATGTTGGAATGGAGGTGTCAGGCATGCTGCTCACAGAAGTCATAGGTTAGTAAAAATCCAAATGCCAGGTGTAGAATACCTGAGTTGTTGTTGATGGAGGCCTCAGTGGCCCTCAAAAGAATATAAGTAGGTTATCACTACTGCTCTTAATTACCCACTAACACTATGTAGTCCAACTCTATCGCTAGGGATACCATACTTTGGTTGCAAGATATAGAGAAATCATGCTGGAACTGTGCTAGAAGTTTTTGTCCTCCTGACCAGTTTTTACTGTATCAAAAGGTGCTATGTAGGCTTCTAGGAGAGGAGAAGCCTCAGTTGTCTTACCCAGCTGTGGCTCTTGCATGTTACAATACCCGGCTGACACACAAGTTGTGCCTAGTAGTAAAACAGTAGAAGTTGCTGTGGTAATAAGCAGTTGCTTTAAAATTGGATTTGAAGCCTGCTCCACAAAAAGGAATTTAGGTTTGGTACTGTAAACCTGAGGACAAAAAACAAACAAACATAAAAAACATGACTAGGGAGGTCATAGGTCCAAAGCAGGAACTTACTACTGTTGTCTTGTTAAAAGGGTATGTTATCAAACTGCCTCCCAAATACTTCCAAATGTATCAACAGATTAGTGTTGCTCACAGTATTTGTCAAAGTAATTTTTATTTGCAGTGAGCTATGATTAAGGCAAAGTTATAACCATTGAAAAGGCTGTGAATAAGTGATTTTTTTATTGCTCAGCTCTAAATGGAATATCTATCTTTATCACCTACTCCACAGCTCAGGTAACATCATGGGAGAGGGTGTGGAAAGGATGAAAGAGCCAGAGGAAGGAGAGAGGTGCTGTACAGTGCTATCGTTAGAATATTACATGACCATTACATTCATAAGTTCACAGTGGCTATTCTTACCTGCACAATGCATGCAAAGAGTGAGTCCCTCAACATTCCATCATAAGCGGGGGGGGGGACTTATGATACTCTACACTTCCCTAAGAAAATATCAGCAGCTAATGAGCACTTGGAGAAGGGTAGCCGTTTTTCATCCATGGTGTAGCTACTGATGTCCATGCTCTAATAAATAATCCTCATCTATGCTCACACAAGCAACTCTAATTAAACTCAAAGGATCATACAAAAAAAAGAAAGTAGGGAGAATTGTTGGGAGCCTGAGGCTCAGCCATTTCTCAAAACTGCTGACAGACCTGAGCTGGTGATTTTCCATTCTGCCCACCCTCCTCCTGCGGGCACGGGATGGAGCCCGTGGCCTCGGCCCATGGCCTTGTTCTAGTAACTGCCCTGTTTTCCAGTTATCAGTAAATTCCTCCCTGGGCCCACGGCCTTGGCCCGCAGCCTTATTCTCTTTTCCAGTAATCAGTGGATTCCTCCCTTAGAGTACATCTGGGCCCCTGTGTTCTGGCTGATATGATTACTCATTCTTTACTCCTTTGTTTTCATTCTCTATTTAACCTCATGCTTGAGCTGCAATAAACAAGACTTGATCAGAACCCTGTCTTGTCTCCATTTCTCTTGTCTCTTGCCCCATCCAAATCCCCACTCCCCACTGCAGGTACCCCACGTTGCTGACCCTGGGGGCCAGGGCAGAGTGGCGCCCAATGTGGGGCCTGGATACTGGGGGCATCATGAGGGAGACGATGGAAAAAGGAAGGAGTGCACTCGCTAAATCTCAAGCAATTCGGAGACGCGCCGTGGGAGCCTGCCATGACCGAACCCAAGGTAAGTCAAGCCATCCAAATCATGGGGCAAGAATTAGGCCAGCATCAGATTTACGTTATACAGTTAATGGAAGCTGTCAAGACAAGAGAAGTACAGGTTAAGACTGAGGATTTATTTCATTTCTTTGATTTTGTAAAGGACATTTGTCCATGGTTTCCCCAAGAAGGGGTCATAGATATAAAAAGATGGAGAAAAGTGGGAGATGCATTACAAGATTTTTATACAGTGTTTGGACCTGGAAAGGTTCCTGTTACTGCCTTTTCTTATTGGAATTTAATAAAAGAATTAATAGATAAGGGAGATGAACATGAACCAGTAGTGGCAGCGATTGCCCATGCTGAAGAGATTTTTAGAAGTAGTTCCAAGTCAGAGTTGAGGGAAATTCCCAAGGACGAGCCTGACAATTTCTCTTGATAGTGAAGATGAGGATTCTTCTAAAAATGTGAAGAAGGAGTCCTCAGAGTCAGTTAAAGGGAAGGGAAATCAAGAGGATGTCCAAAAGTCTAAAAAAGAACATATTCGTATTTATCCTCTTTTACCAGAAGCTGCCTGTCACCTCAGATACAGATGGCGCAGAGTCTGAGAGGGAGGGGTTGATTTGTAAAACTGAGACTAGGTCACCAAATGGCCATAAGAGGCAAGAATGTGGCCACCCTCCTTCTTTCAGTGTACCATCTGTTCCAACTATAATGGCAGCAATAGATTCCAGATCAGAATTAAAGGAACAGATAGCACAATTACAGGAACAAATTAAACTAGAGGAAATGCATCAATCATTGATACTTAAATTTCAAAAACTTAGAACAGGTAAGGAAACTGTTATAGATGGAGAAAAAGTTTGCCAAGCCCCCGGGGGGCCCGGCATCCACTCATATAAAGAGAACTTTAATAAATCTGATAAACTTCCCTCCTATAGGGAGGCTTTTCCTGTGACAGAAGCAATAGATGACCAAAGGCAAGCATGGTGACATCATATGGGTTTCGAGTTTCCACTTATTAAAGAATTAAAAACTGCCGTGTCGCCACAGCTCCATATACCTTAGCAATCTTGGATGGTGCAGCTGAACAGTGGCTAACTCCCATTGACTGGAATACATTAGTAAGGGCAGTTCTTAGTGGGGGGGATTATTTACTATGGAAATCAGAATACTTTGAAAACTGTAAGGAGACAGCAGGAAGAAACCAACAAGCTAGGAATTGATGGGATTTTGATATGTTAACAGGCGAAGGTCAGTATGGGGCTAATGAACGACAAATGCAATATGACCCAGGACTTTTTGCACAAATTCAAACTGCTGCCACTAAGGCATGGAGAAAACTTCCAGTTAAAGGGGACCTAGGAGCTTCTCTCACTTCAGTCAAACAGGGGTCTGATGAACCATTTGCAGACTTTGTCCATTGATTAATGACCACAGCAGGGAGAATATTTGGGAATGTTGATGCAGGACTAGAGTATATAAAACAGTTGGCTTATGAGAATGCTAATCCTGCCTGCCAGGCAGCCATTAGACCTTATAGGAAAAAGACTGATTTAATTGGCTATATATGCCTATGTTCAGACATAGGTCTGTCTTATCAGCAGGGACTTGCCATGGCAGCGGCTTTTAGTGGACAAACAGTAAAAGATTTTCTGGCTGAGAAAAATAAAACTAAAGGCAAAGAGTGTTTTAAATGTGGTAGGAGTGGGCATTTCACCCGGGAATGCAAAATGGGTAATGATCAGCAAAAGGCTGACAATGGGAAAGCTCCAAGACTATGTCCCAGATGTAGAAGGGGAAGACATTGGGTTAACGAATGTAGGTCCAAGACTGATATTGAAGGGAGACCTCTGCCTCCACATCAGGGAAACGGGTGGAGGGGCCAGCCCCAGGCCCCGAAACAAGCTTTTGGGACAGTCAGTTTCATTCCTGCCAGCAGCAACAATCCTTTTCAGACCTCAACTGAGCAACCCCAGGAAGCGCAGGACTGGACTTCAGTTCCTCCTCCCACACAGTATTGACTCCAGACATGGGAATTCAGACTATAGGGACTGAAATTTATGGACCACTCCCCACCAATACTTGCGGGCTGATATTAGGGCGTGGTAACACCACTCTTAAAGGCCTATCTGTTGTGCCTGGGATAATTGATGCAGACTATATTGGGGAAATAAAAATTTTAGCCTGTGCTGCTGACAATATAGTCACCTTTCCACAGAGGGAATGTATTGCTCAAATAATTCTAATACCCCTGGTTAATTCCAATCATCTTGTTCAGGGAAAAAGCAGAGGAAATAAGAACTTCGGTTCATCCGATGCTTATTGAGTCCAAGCCATTACTTACAAAAAACCTACATTGACTTTATGGCTTGATGGTAAGAAATTCGATGGTCTCATCGATACTGGAGCTGATGTAACTATTATTTCTGCTGAGGCCTGGCCCATAGCCTGGTCTATGGTTGAGACTCTGACTAATTTAAAAGGTATAGGACAGAGCCAAAATTCAAGACAGAGCTCAAAATTTCTCACTTGGAAAGATTCCATGAATAATTCTGGTTTAATTAAGCATTTTGTGGTCCCATATTTACCAGTAAACCTATGGGGAAGAGATTTACTTTCGCAAATGGAAATTGTTATGTGTAGTCCAAATGTTGTTACTGCACAGATGCTTGCTCAGGGATACAGCCCTGGTAAAGGATTAGGGAAAGAAGAAAATGGACGGTTGTCACCTTTAGCATGCACAGGTCAAAAAGATAAGCAAGGTCTGGGAAATTTATAATGGCGGCCATTGACGACCCTGCACCCCCAAACTATGTGGATCGTATAACCTGGCAATCAGACAATCCGGTTTGGGTAGCTCAATGGCCGCTTACAGCAGAGAAGTTGGCAGCAGCCACTCATTTGGCGCAGGAACAACTCGAGGCAGGGCACATTGAAGAGGCTTGTTCTCCATGGAATACACCCATTTTTGTTATTAAAAAGAGGTCAGGAAAATGGAGATTATTGCAAGACCTAAGAGCAGTCAATGCTACTATGGTCCTCATGGGAACTTTACAGCCAGGTTTGCCTTCGCCACTTGCCATACCACAAGGATACTTTAAGATAATAGTAGATCTTAAGGATTGTTTTTTTACTGTTCCCTTATATCCTGAAGATCGCAAATGCTTTGCCTTTAGCCTTCCTTCTATTAACTTTAGAGAACCTATGAAGAGATACCAGTGGAAGGTTTTGCCTCAAGGAATGGCCAATAGCCCTACCCTTTGTCAGAAGTTTGTAGCCGCAGCTCTTCAAAATACCAGAAATACTTGGCCATCCATGTATATAAGCCATTATATACAACAGGGGAAGCGGTATTACAATGTTATGCTCAGTTAAAATCTGATTTATTTGATGTAGGTTTACAAATAGCCCCTGTAAAAGTACAAACACAAGATCCCTACTCTTATTTGGGTTTTCAAATTAATGGGCAAAAAATAACTAATCAAAAGGCTATCCTTAGACTTGATAAACTACAAACCTTAAATGATTTCCAAAAACTATTAGGTGATATGAATTGGCTACGTCCTTATCTAAAGTTGACCACTCGGGACTTAAAGCCCCTTTTTGACAACCTTAAAAGGGATGCAAATCCAACCTCACCCAGAACACTTACTGAGGAGGCCAGAGTTGCCATACATAGAGTTGAGGAAGCAATTGCTAATCAGTTTGTTACCAATATAGATTATTGCAAGCCCTTATGGCTCCTGATTTTTAATACTCAACTATCACCTACCGGGCTTCTTTGGCAGGGGGCTGGTCATCCTATTATGTGGGTACATTTACCTGCCTCCCCCAAAAGGGTATTGCTTCCATATTATGATGCAGTGGCTGACTTAATGATTATTGGTTGGGACCACAGTCGTAAATATTTTGGTTTGGAACCTCTTCGTATTGTACAACCTTATACCAAGGATCACATTAACTGGTTACTTCAGAACTCAGAGACTTGGCTAATAGCTTGTGCTAATTTTCCCAGGGTTTTAGATAACCATTACCCACCTGACAAGCTCAATCAGTTTTGCAATCTGCATACTTCCATTTTTCCATGCATTACTAGCCATCAGCCTTTACCTATTGCCTTGCTGGTCTTTATGGATGGCTCCTCCAATGGAATGGCAGCCTACACTTGGAACAATCAGGTTGTGCAGTTTCAGACCACCAAAACCTCTGCACAACTAGTGGAACTGTCTGCCACCATATTAGTTTTCTCTATGTTCCCTGATACACCCCTTAATATATACACTGACAGTGCATATATAGCTCGTGCTGTACCTCTTTTAGAAACTGTTCCTATAATTGGGCATATTTCTGAAGCTACAGATCTTTTTTATCAGTGCTAGCACCTTATCTGCCAGAGGACAGCCCCTTTCTTTTTAGGACACATTTGAGCACACTCTAGCCTTCCAGGGCCTTTAACAGCTGGCAATCATGTCGCCGATGCAGCCACCAAACTTGTTGCTATTGCTACTCCTTCTAACATTACTCAAGCTCAACAGGCTCATGAGTTACATCATCTTATTGCAGCTTCCCTACGATTAATGTTTAGATTCACCAGAGAACAAGCTAGACAAATAGTTAAAGAATGTAAGACTTGTGTCACTTACTTCCCTGTTCCCCACCTAGGAGTCAATCCTAGAGGACTTGTCCCTAACATGCTTTGGTAAATGGATGTATCTCATTACAAAGATTTTGGCAAATTTAAATATATTCATGTTTGCATTGATACTTTCAGTGTACTTCTCTGCACTTCATTACAAACAGGGGAAGCTACTAAACATGTTATTGCTCACTTGCTCCACTGCTTCTCTACTATGTGTACCCTGAAACATATTAAAACAGATAATGGTCCTGGATATGTATCTCAAGCTTTTCAAAATTTCTGCAACACCTTGCAGATAAAACATACGATGGGAATTCCTTATAACCCTCAGGGTAGAGGCACAGTTGAAAGAGCTCATCTACTTATAAAAAATACCCCAAATAAAGTAAAAAGGGGGGAATGGTACCCCATCAGGGCGTCCCCCAGGAATTTATTAAATCATATACTCTTTATTTTAAATTTTCTAAATTTAGATGTTCATGGTAAGTTGGCTGCAGATCGCTTTTAGCATCCAGAATCAAAAGGACATTATGCCATGGTCAAATGGAAGGACCCCTTGGATAATTTGTGGCATGGCCCGGATCCAGTATTAATATGGGGCAGAGGATCTGTCTGCGTTTATTCACAACAGTATGATGCAGCCCACTGGTTACCTGAACATTTAGTAAAACAAATAGATACTAACCAAGGGAAACCAGGGAAAATGAGATTCCCTGAGGAAAATTTATGTGTTCTTTTCCAGCTAAAACAGACCAAGCCCCCTGGGATGGAAAATCCTGGTTGGAAAGTCTTCACTGTTGTGCTCATTGTTGCCGCATTTGCCATCACCATCTTCCGTATTACATTGCTTATTTTGGACCTTCTGGAAGAGCTCCAGAAAAGTTAAGATGTGGACCCTTTGCCTAATTACCCTATGGACTCTCATTCATGTGAGTGACACAACCAATCCTCATATGCCTGTGCAGGTTACTTGGATAATCACCAATGTAGAAACTGGGAATCCCGTGTTAAAGCTGTCTGCTGCTCATCCCCCCAATACTTGGTGGCCCCCACTAGATGTGGATCTTTGTACCCTGGCAGATGGGCATGGAATTATGGTGTGGCAACTGTCAGTAGGGATACAGAGAATGCTTCAGTGGGATTTAATTGTAAATTTAAGTTGGGAGTCCGATTTCTCAGACAAAAGAAATTTTATGTCTGTCCAGGACCCCAATACAAGTCTAGCTGTGGGAGACCTGATCAGTATTACTGTCCATGTTGGGGATGTGAGACCACTGGCCATGCTCCTTGGTTATGTTTTGCCCATGGAGATTATATCACTGTTATATGTAACACCATGAACCCTCCATGTGAGCTGGCTTGGAGATCTGAGCCCCACTTCTGCAATCCCCTGCTCATTAGATTCACTGATAAAGGAAAAGAGTTTACTGGTTGGGATGGTGTCAATACCTGGGGCTTATGATTGTACCTCCAGAGAGCTTCAGGTGACCCTGGAATCTTATTCACCATCATGAGGCGACAAGCGCCCCTTGCCACAGTGATAGGACCTAATCCCATCCTTGTCCCAAGGCTTATTATGGACACAAAAACAAACAAACCCTTGATTTCACCTCCTCCCATTTTCAGCTCATATCCTGCTGCCGAAGGAAGATCCATTAAACAGTCTCTTACACCGTTTTCTCCAATCAGCCATTACTAGCAGTCCTTAGATTTTATTGAAATCATAAATCAGGCCTATAACCTTTTCAATGCAACTAACCCTGAACTAGCTAAATTATGCTAAATTATACTGTGGCTCCTCCTTACTTGGAGGGGATTGCTACTTTCAGCCCTTCTAATATCTCTCATAATTCTTCTTATTGTAAATGGGGTTCTACACCAACAATTACCTTGGAACACATTTTCGGGTCAGGACTATGTATTGGTACAGTCCCGAAGCAGTATTCCTCCCTTTGTAATCAGACTGAGACCTTTTTTGCACCCACCTGTACCTTTGTTCTCCCACCTCCCGACACTTGGTGGGCTTGCTCTTCAGGACTAACGCCTTGTGTCTCCGGGAGTGTCCTTAATGCAGGAGGCTTCTGTGTTCTTACCCTTCTCTTTCCTCGTCTAGTATACCATTCAGATCAGGAGGTCTTGCTGTCATACTCACCCTCTCTCTCTCCCTTGCTGCGTTATAAAAGAACTCCTGCAGTTGTAGCCTTAACTCTTGCAGCCTTAATCAGCACCGGTGTGGCTGCGGGGATAGGCACAGGAGCTGCTGCATTGATACGGGGGTGAGATCAATATAGTGCTTTATGCACTAGCTTAGACCTTGACGTTCAAAGAACAGAAGAATCCATAACTAAGCTTCAAGATTCTGTTGGCTCATTGACAGAAATAGCTTTACAAAACCACAGAGGGTTGGACCTCCTGTTCCTGCAACATGGGGGGTTGTGTGTAGCCTTAAAAGAAGAATGTCATTTTTATAGAGATCATGCAGGCATCATTAAGGACAACATGGCAAAAATCAAGGAAGGATTGGAGATCAGAAGAAGACAATGGCTGGAATCTCAAGGATGGTTTGAGTCTTTATTCAACAAATCCCCATGGTTGACCACCCTAATATCCACTCTCTTAGGGCCCCTGATTATCCTACTGTTATTAATCTCCCTCAGACACTGTGTGGTCAAATGGCTCATGGTATTTGTCAGACAACAGATAGAGGCTCTCCAGGCAAAACCAATACAGGTCCATTATCATTGCCTTGATATCATGGATCAAGAGTTAAAAGGGACACGTTGCTATGATGGCGCTACTAGCCATCCCCCTTGAGAGATGAACTGGACAGTCAATGATGGGTATATGAGAATCCCCCTTTGATGGCAACTTAAGACAGGAGGGTAGTCTAATGCTAACTTATCCAATGATGGGTAAGCCCTTGGGGAAGGACACTCCAACCTAAGACAGGCGCAGTTCCCCAAGGGTCTAGCAACCTTCGATCCCTAAACTCTATAAAGTAAAAAAGGGGGACCTGTTGGGAGCCTGAGGCTCAGCCATTTCTCAAAACTGATGACAGACCTGAGCTGGTGATTTTCCATTCTGCCCACCTTCCTCCTGCAGGCACGGGATGGAGCCCGTGGCCTTGGCCCGTGGCCTTGTTCTCTTTTCCAGTAATCAGTGGATTTCTCCCTTAGAGTACATCTGGGCCCCTGTGTTCTGGTTGATATGATTACTCATTCTTTACTCCTTTGTTTTCATTCTCTATTTAACCTCATGCTTGAGCTGCAATAAACGAGACTTGACCAGAACCCTGTCTTATCTCCATTTCTCTTGTCTCTTGCCCCATCCAAATCCCCACTCCCCACTGCAGGTACCCCACGTTGCTGACCCCACGGGCCGGGACAGAGAATGGATTAGGATGAAGGATTCAACAGCAATAGAAGTGGGATAATAAAAGTCAGTGGGTATTCATACGATCAAAATATATTTATATACATGCATAAAATAGTAAAAGATTAATAAAAAATTTTAAAATAATTACTTAAATCAAATGGGAAAGTTGCATCTCAAGCTGAACATTAAAAGTGTGTGTCTGCTTCCTCTATTAAGTTCAACTGAAATGCTTTTAATGCAATAAGAAAAAAAATGAGCCCACTGGAATGCTTTATTGCAGGCTGCTATATGACTCTGATAGTTACATATACATATACACAGATATACATGCATATATGTGACAAATTGTTGGTTGAAGTGCTAGATTATACTGTTCTGCTATATTTAAATTATGAATTATATTTCTATTTCCTTTATAAACTCATTTCTAATTGTTTCCTTTGGTTTTCTTTGCCTTATTTGTCCCTTTCAAGTCGATATTTATTTTTCACCTTGTTAGCTTAAATGTTAAGGTAATTAGCATAAGTTTAAGTTTCTTTTCTTCTTGTTGCTATAAAATATTTTGACAAAAGCCTCTTAAGGAAGAATGACTCACAGATGCATGTTACAGTCTATCATGGTGAGAAAGTCACAGTGGTAGGAGACTGAAGTAGCTAGTTACATTATGTCCATGGTTTAAAGAAGAGAGAAATGAATGTGTGCATGCTATTTATCAGCTTATGTTCTGTTCTCTTACACAGTTCAGGATCCCTTGACTAGGGAATGGTGCCACCCACAGTTAGTAGGTTTTCCCACCTCACTTACCAAAATATTCAAGGTAATCCTCCACAGACATACCTAATAGCTCATAGCTCATCTCCCATGTGAATCTAAATTCTGCCAAGTTGACAATTAATAAGAACCATCAAGTTCAAGGTATATAAGAATATATTTCTAATCATGCTCATTCCAACCATTCAATAACCAGTTATTTCATGTTTTTATTATTCTTTGAGAATCTCATGCAATGTATTTTGATCATATTTACCCCTACTACTACCTATACCTCCTCCCAGATTCATCAATACTTTCTCAACCATCCCCCAACTTTGTGTCTTCTTTAAAAGAAATTGGAGTCCATTCTTTGCTACCTATATACTATTCCTGGATATGGAATCATCCACTGGAACATGGTCAACCTGACAGAGGCCAAACACTCAAGGAAACCTGACTATTCCTCTCCCAAGCAGCTACCAACTATGAAAAGCTTTTCAGCTAAGGGTTGGGCATTGTGATCTCCTTTCACCACCATATTGGTTATGTTTGGCTTGATCTTGCACAGGTCATGTGCATACTGTCACAACTGCTCTCAATTCATTAGTGAATACTCTGTTGTATATACAAAATATAGTTTCTTTATAGTTATTCATTGCATATAGTTCTTAAAATCTTTCCACTCCCTTGTCCACAATTATCTCTGAGCCTTGGAGAGGAAGGGTGTGATTCCTTTTAAAGCTGAGCACTCTGCAATCTTTTATTCTCTTCATGTTTGCCAGTTATGGGGCTCTGTGTTAATTAGCAACTGCAAAACAAACAAACAAAAAACCAACTTATTTTTTGAGATGCATTAATCTATGAGCATAGTGAAAAATCATTAAAAGTCAGAAAGTTGGTTTAACACTTCTTCAGTTTAGCAGAATAATTGCAGTATTTTCTGCCCTGGGGCCTATGACCTATATAGTCACAGATTCTTGGGCCCAATAATGGTACTAGGTGTTCATTCCATCTTTTGGAGTGGGCCTTAAATCCAGCCACAAATTTTGAGCCACTGTTGCACTAGTGGGCTTATGTGAAAGGCTGGCTATCTTTTTTTAGCTCTGAAGTTCACAGATAGATTAAAATGCTGAATATTTTTCATGCTACTGTACTATAAAAGTACATAACCAGTAGGGATAAAGCTTTGAAATCAGTACCAGATTTATTTCTCCATGTTTTGGACTCATCTGTGTGGTATCTTCAGAAATAGAGTCTTACCATCAAGTTCTGGAGAATAACTAAGAGGAATAAAAATAGCCTATAATGCTTGGGAGCCAATGGGTTCCCGTTGTCCAACAAAGTCAAAAGAAGTGACCCATTTCTGGTACTGGGTTTTTCATTTGTTAGCAACATGCAGCTGCTCTGAAATTGAGCCACAAAACTCTCATAACTCCTCAGAGGAACATCAAGACACAGAACTTAAAGAACAATCATAAACATGATCAAATAATTCAAGGAGTTTAAGAACATAAGAATAAACACCTCAACGAAATCAGAGACAGTAGGAATAAAGTTCTGACTGAAACTCAAGAAAATAAAACTATACAGGTCAGTGAAACGACAAAGGTAATTCAGGATTTGAAAAGTGAATTCAGGAAATATATATAAATATTGAAGAAAACTAAGCTGAGATGAAAATGGAATTCAAAAATTCAATCAGTGACCCAATTAGAAAAGACAAAGAAAAGTTTTACCCAGCACAATGAATCAAATAGAAAACAGAATATAAAGACTTGAAGATAAAGTAGGAGAATTGTAATGCTTAAGCAAAGAACAAGAAAAAATTTAAAATGCAGGAATGAAATATTCATGAGCCGTGGCACACAATAAAAAGCATAAATCTACAAATTACAGGCATAGAGGAAGTATAAGAATCTCAGACCAATGATATTGACCAGATCTTCATCAGGATTATAGAATAAAATTTTCTTAAATTAAGGAAAGACATACCCATACAGATATAAGAAGCACACAGAACACCAAATACAGAGACTAAGAAAAGGAATTTCCTATGGTATATTATCATAATACAAACATCAAATATAGAGAATAAAGAGGTTATTGAAAGTTGCAAGAGAAAACAAGTACATAAAAAGGAAAACCTATCTGAATAACAGCTGACTTTTCAAAGAAAACTTTAAAAACTAGGAAAGCCTGATGCAATGTATTCCAAGTTCTAATTTAACACAGATGTCAATCCAGAATACTTTATCCTGAAAAATCTATCTGCAAGAGTTGAAGGAGAAAGAAAATCTTCAATGATATATCAAGATGATAGAATTCATACGTGAAAAACCAGTCCCACAGATAATATTAGAAGCAATAAAACAAAGTGAAGAAAATAGTCTTACCTAAGAAGTTACAGAAAGAAAATAAATGAAACTATAATTATGTAAACATAAAATAGTACTAAGAACAAACACAGAAAGTAAAATGATAGTAACTGATATACATCTTTCAATAATAAATTTAATTATCACTGATCTCAAATCCCCAGCTAGTTGAATGCACTAAGAAACAAAATTCAACGTTTTGTTGTCTACAGTAAACTCATCTTAACGTCAAGGACTGGCACCACCTTGGAGTGAAAGGAGGGAAAAAGAAATACTGTAAGTAGATAGGACCAAGAAACAGGCAAGTGTTACTATCCTAATTATCTGAAAAGAAAAAGATTTCAAACTAAGATTAACAGTGATAAAAGTTACTTCATTCTGATCAAGAGAACAATCAACCAAGAATACATCCGAATCATAATTTTTATGCACCAATTCCTACATCATGCAATTTCATAAAGAGTACTACTGGACTTCAAAATACTTACTAACCCTGACTCAGTAATAGTGGATGACTTCAACAATCCACCTCCCCCAACAGAGAGGTCATATGGAAAATGAATCAGCAAAGAAACATCTGAACATCTGAATTAAATACCATACATTAAATTGACAGAATATTCTACCCAAACAGCAAAGAATGCACATTCTACTCACCAGAGCATGCAAGTTTCTCTAAAATAGATCACATACTAGAACAGAAAATAATCCTCAAGAAATAGAAAAAAAATTTAAATATTTCCATGTGTCTTATCTAACCACAGTGCAATGAAGCATAAAATTAATAGCAAAAGAAACCCTAGTAGCTACATGAACCAATGGAAATAAAATAGCATAGTACTGAATGATTAATATGTCAAAGAAGAAATCAAGACATAAATAAAAATATTAGTGGAACTAAACAAAAAAATGTAAACAAAACACACACACACACACACACACACACACACACACAAACCCTCTGGAAAACTTAAAGCTATCTTAGAAGAGGGAAATTTAGGGCTCCAAATGCTTATATTAAAAGCATCAGAAAGAGCACAAATAAATGACTTAACAATACACTAAAAAATCTCGAAAAATAGGTCTGGAAAGATAGCTCAGTGGATAAGAGCACTGATTGCTCTTTCATAGGACTGTTTGAATTCCAACACCCATATGGCTAACAACTGCCTGTAACTCCAGTTCCAGGGAATCCAATACCCTCTTCTGACTTGCGTGGGCATTGCACAACATGGGTGCATGTGCTGGATAGTTTTAGTGTCAACTTGACATACCTGGGTTGAGGGAGCCTCAATTGGAGAATTTCTTCCATTGAACTGGCCTGTGGCCATGTCTGAGGGGCATCTTCTTGATTGCTGTGTGATGTGTGAGGGCCCAGCCCACTGTGGGTGGTGCCACCCCTGGGCAGGTGGGCCTGTGTTGCATAGGAAAGAAGGCTGAGCAGGGGCCAGGGGAGCAAGCCAGTAAGCAGTGTTCCCCCCTGACCTATGCTCCAGCTCCTGCCTCTAGGCTCCTGCCCTGAGCTCCTACCCTGGGATCCCAGATGAACTGTGACCCAGGAGATGTAATACAAATAAACCCTTTCCTCCCCAAGTTGGTAGTGGTCAGAGTGTATTGTCACAGCAATGGAGAAACAAACTAGAAGGACAGTGAGCTTAAATGCATGTAGGCAATATACTCATGCACATAAAATTAAAATAATAAATTTAAAATAATTTTAAGAGAATCTGGAAAAACAAGAACAAGCCAAACCTGAAACTAGTAGATGAGAAGAAATAAAAATCAGAGCAAAAATAATTGAAATAGAAACAAAGAAAACAATAGAAAGAATCAATTAATCTAAGAGCTGTTTCTTGGAAAAGATAAATAAGATTGATAGACACTTAGTCCAGCTAACCAAAAGTAAGAAAAAGTGGATCCAAACCAACAAAATCAGAGATGAGCAGGAAAACATTAGAATGGACATCAGAGTAACCCATTCCCATTAAAAGGGAATACTTTAAAAGTTAGACTCCATTAAATTAGAAAATATAAAAGAAATGAATGAATTTCTAGATTCAATCAAACCATTAAAATTAAATCAAGAAGAGTTCAACAACTTAATTCGACCCACTCATAGCAAGGAAATCCAAACTGTACTAGAAACCCCTCCAACCAAAATAAGCCCAGAGCCAGATCACAGCAGAATTTTACCAGATTTTCAAAAAAAACTACAATGAATGAAGCTTAACTTATTCAAATAAATAAAAACAGAGGGAGAACACTCAAACTCCCTTTATGGAGCCTGTATTACTCTAAGACACAACCAAAAGAGAAAAATACAAGCTAATAGCCCTAATAACCGGAGATGCAAAAATTCCCAGTGAAATCCTTGCAAACCACATAGAAGCATATGTCAAAATGATCATTCATCATTATCAACCTGGTATCATTCCAGAGATGAGGGATCATTCGATAAATGTCAATAACTGTAATAAATCATATAAATCACAAGATCATCTCCATAGATGCAGAAAGGGTGTTTGACAAAATCCAACATTGCTTCATGAAAAAAGTCCTAGAGGGACTTGGACTGGAGGGTCATGCTTCAGCAAAATTAAGGCTACATATGACAAACTCAGAGTCAACATCATTCCAATGGAGACAAATTTGAAATATTCCTATTATAATCAGGAATGAAACAAGGCTGTCCACTATCTCCATTCCTCTTCAATATAGTTCTTGAAACTCCAGCTAGAGCAATAAGACAGGAAAAGGAAATTAAAGGAGTACCAGCTGGAAAAGAAGTCAAATTCTCCATATTTGCAGATGATATGATAGTCATGAGAGATCCCAAAAATTTCAACAATATAATCTTCTAGAAATGTTCAACAATTTCTGCAATATGGTTCTATGTAATACGTGTGAGCACCACTAAATGAACTCAGTGCATTAGACACACCACACACACACACACACACACACACACACACACAAATATATGTATATAACAATAATAACCAGAGAAGAGAACAAGAAATTAAGAGGAAATGGGGGACATGGGGAGAGTTTGAAATGGAAATGAAGGGATGAGAATAATGCAAAGATGATATTTATGTTTGAAATTCTCAAAAATATTATAAAGCAGAATTCTGTAAAAATTAATAGAAGCAATTTGGTACAAATACAGTACTCATGTCTGAAATTCTCCAAAAAAATATTAAAACTCTCAGCACTCATCAAAAAGTTTCTTTTTGGAACAGATGGAGAATATTACAAAGTTCCACAAATGATCAAACATGGAGAATAAATACCTGTGAGATGCTCAGCCCTAAGTGACACATCTATAATGTACCTCTACACTTAAGGCTCAGGGAATATAGTAGAACAGGGGACAGAAAGAATACTAATGCATCTCTCAACCCTTACAATCAAAGCGTCTTCATGAAACAGATGATGATTAACCCCAAAAGTCACTGCTGACCAAAATGCAGAGAAAAAGAGACTGCAGAGTGTGTATACCAGAACAGGTCATCTATATCAAATTTCTGTTAGCCAAGTCTCAGGGACCATTACAAGAGTGGGTGTTGAAAAATTATTAGAGCTGGAGCGTGGTGGCTGACTCCTAGAAAACAGTTTTCCAGACAACTCAGAAGTTTATAAAATGAACTCACAACAATGGTAACATCATGCGGAGGACCCACACAGACTCAAGCCAGATGAAATCCCAGGGTATAATTGGGGAAGTGGATAAGAAGCTCCAACCTTAGATAAAGAACTATTGGCAAATGATAAATGCTGGGAGAGGGAGTCAGTTTACTTCAAGGGTGTGATATTGGATACAATAACAAAGCTCCAGTGGATAGACACATACTGAAGGATATTTGGGGCCTCAAACTTGACTACACTGCCTTGCTATATAAGACATACTGCATGAAATCCAGCAGGGGCAGGGGACCTCAGGAGTGGAGCAGATAGTGGGTGGAGTCTAAATGTGATCAAATATACTGTATGAAATTAACAAAAACTGAGTGAAAACAGTTTTCACATCAGTCTGAGATTGATGGTGAGTGCCTTGAATCCCACCCCTCAGGAAGCAGATGCAGGTATCTATCTGTGAGATTTAGCCCAGCTTGGTCTACATAGGTTCTATACCTGCTGCAGCTATAGGAAGACTCCTTATCAACAAAACAAAACAAAACAAAACAAAACAGCAACAACAAAAGTTTCAAGTGTGTCTCACTCAGTTATTCCAGTGGTTATAACTTTGTGTATTCCGTTGCTATTTTTTAAAATACCCCCAGCTAGAAATTTGTAATGAAAAGGTATTTATTTAGCTCATAATTTGGGAATTTGAAAATCCAAGATTAGGTATTCCTATCTTTGGGAAAGCCTCTCTACCTCGACTAAAAAACAACATGGTAGAAGAATGGAATCAAAATTAGTTACATGTAGAAGGGGAAGATTCCAGAGTGGTACAGGGCTCAGGCTCGTCCAGCTTCAGCAGTGAAGGAACACACTGCAATTCTAGCATTATTGTGTTCAAAGGGCAGTGTCTTCCTTCAGTGACCTGGAAATCTTACACTTTGCCTCACGTCTTGAGCTTCATCACCTCCCAGGATTGAGACAGCTTTACCGTGTAAAGCACTGTGAGACAAAATACAAAGCATAGTAGTCTTGCTTAAATAAATAAACAAATAAATAACTATATAATTGATAAAGAAGGGAAACTTTTAGTAATAGCAATGATAGTGACGACAAATGAGTTTTCATTGTGTTTTTTATTCATTTATGTGTCTCTCATGGCCATTTATGCCATTTAATTTTGTGTTTTGATTAAAATGGGAAAATTGTGTCATTAAAGTTAACTTCTTCATATGTATTTTTTTGTTGTTAGTCCATTTCTCTTCTCTTTTCAAAATTCTAATCAATATAAAGTATTTCTTCTTAGAGTACGAGTTTTTGCATATGTAATTTGATTTAGCACATGACTCACATTTCAGAGGAATTAGTATATCGTACCTTTCCTTTCCTCTATTTTATATAACTGAAAGTTGTTTTTTAAAAATGGCAAACTATTATCCACCTACCCTGGAATAGTTGTGGTGGCTAATATGGCAATGTGATTTAAAACTGAAATTAGCACCTCTCAAGTGAAAATAAAAGAAAATATCTGACCTGCTAAAGAGGCACATAATACATTTCTGCAAAGTGAATGGTTGTTAAAAGACCTTTCTGCTAAGGGTGGAGTTTGCTGTTTGCTGTGTGAATTAGTCAAGCTTTTCATTGACATTGAAAATACTAAAAACATAATCAATGATCATCTAATTAATAGCAGTTGCTATTAATACTGTGTGTGGGTATGCTTTCTGTGGAACCACAAATAATGTTTACCACATCCAAAGAAACTATACTGATCTGTCTCCCTAGAAATGCCTCGGACTGTAAATACCAAATTAACCAACCATGGCTATTTAAGTTCATCTACCTTAAAAACACCATCACCTAACTATAAATTTAGCCCATTTGTGATTATTGCAACCAATAACAGAATTGAGGTTTTTGAAAATAAATTTACTTATAATATGACTAACCCAAAGAGACATATAATTTTATATTCTAAAAGCTGTGTGCAGTTTTCAAAATGGTCATACTGAAGCAAAAATAACAGGCTTTATAATTCCAAAAGATAGATTCATTTGGACAAGAATGTAGTGGCATGAGCACAATATGAAGAGTATTTTTCCACATGCTGGTGACTATGGTGTGCTTGGTATCAGGGAACCAGACAACTGGAAAAAGAAAGCTCAAAAGCTTATCTGATCCTATTTGTCTTCAGGATGGGTGATTATAAAACCTGCTGAAATGGAGATAATAGTTAATGATGGCATTTATTCATCATCTCAACAAATCTTTGTTGAAAATGACTTTCATTTTCTAGATACCCAAGATTCAAAGGAAGACTCACATCCTTCTTTGGAAAGAGTTTATAATCTAAGTGGAAAAGGAAAAAAAGAACAAAACCAGAACACAGGATGAGCCATCATCAGAGTAACTTCTGCACTTTGGAATGAATTCTTCAAATATTCTCAGCTGAGTAGTTGTTTTTTAATCACAAGAAAATTCAGTGTGTTATTTAAAATTCACTGCTATTGCAGGAAAAAGCAAAAGATTGTGGAGGGCGGAAAAAAGCACCATTTGAAATATAGGCATGTGACACAAGGTAACACAGAAAGTGTTCAAAAAGAAAATTGCAAAATAAATAGCTAAAATTCAAGAGATTCAGTGAGTGAAAAAATTTATTTACTGTTGCACTCTCTGCTAAATTGCAAGAAAAACTGAGGGTTCACAGAACTAAGAACAAATACCAGGGTACTCAGAAATGGTATGTCCAGTATTGATTCAGTTATACTGCAGTTCATCATGATCCGTAGACACTAAGTGCCACCAGACAAAGTCTCAGCTGGGCTATAAAGATTTTCCTTTATAGGTTTCAAAAATTACCTGAAAGGTATCACAAATGTGTTTCATGTTTTTTTCCTTTCAATTCTATATCCAAAATTTTAAATAATTACTGTTAGTTCATCTTTACAGTATTTTCTTCTTAGTCTTCAAGCAATATTTTCCAACACTGTCAGTGGGTGCCTAAAACCATAGATTGTATCAAATCTGACATATACTATGCATCTTCCTATACAGACACATCTATTGTAGTGGATGCCATAATACAGTGGTTCCTGATAATAAA
>NW_008334003.1:2020137-2026783 GCF_000622305.1 Nannospalax galili
GTGTTGCTTGAACCAAGAGTAAGCCAGTCTGTCCCCTGAACTATTCCTTTCTGATTTCTCTCAAACCTGTTCCTCAGAAAAATGGATTTCTCTGATTTATTTAACATACATATAGTATGATATGAGAAAGGAATGAGGGAAATTTGTCTAAGAATCTTTTAAGCAAGGAAGGTGCTTGCCTTGTCTGACCCCCTACTGACGCACAATGGCATACAAAACCACAAACAGATGTTATCAATGTAAGCCCACATATTATTTTGCAACATATAATGTGGATAATTCATTGCTTTTAACCTGCTTCCAAGGCTGCTGTTTTCAATAATATTTTTAGAACATACATACAGGTGTGTTATTCTGGTTCATGGGCAAGAAATAGGGAAGATTAAGATGAAGGCTATGTGTTTACTTCAGTCTGTAAAAGTTAATTACAAGAGAAGCCCAAGGCCTAGTAAGATTTTTAACACTTCCAAAATACTAGCTAAATTTAAATAAACTGATTGCATATTAGGAAGGCAGATTGAATAGTGTTAAATGATCTCAAAACATAAGGTTAACTTTGGCTACAAGTTAGATAAGAGTGGAGACATTCCTTGGAAAATCATTCCCACAATCTGGAATTGTTCTCTATATAAATTAGACAGTGTCAGAAATTAACAATAATAACCTAGTAATGAATTAAAATGATCACAATAATACACTGTAATGAAAGTTACTTAATATTTATCAGTTGTTTATTTCTGGAACTTTTCATTTAGTTTTTTCTGGCTAGGGTTGACAATGAGTAATTGAAACAGGGATGAAGAAAATTATTATATTCTCCAAAGCACAATGTCCTCAGGCAAAACTTGAAAATCAGCTTAGTAGGGGCCAGCATAGCCCAGACTCTTCTCTCCTCTAGGAGGCAGGCTTCTTATAATCTGTTATTATGAACATTATGTGCTCAGCAATAAAGTCTGTTTCTTTTATTTCCTCTCATGGAATGGAATAATAGAGATTAAGAATAGAAAAAGATCAGTTTTCTGACATTGCGGATGCAGCTGAAATAATGCTGCTTTCCAAGTTAGGCACATTAGAGGAAGGGAGTCCCCTCAACAGTGATCGCCAGGGTTTTGTTGTCGGTCTTCAATCTTATAAGTCCAGCACAACTGCACGTACTCTTTTTGTTTAAATTATGGTGTTACAACTGCATTTAAGAGCTGAAGCTGCTTTGCCTGGTACATGGGAAGGCAGGAAACTAAACGGCATGCAGAATTCTAAAAGAAAGGCACCTTTAGGAAACTGTTTCCAAAGCAGGCTAGGAAAGAGAACACCAGAAATAACTTCCAATACTGAGCAGTTCTAAAGGCCAGGAGAGCATCGGCCTTTCCTTCTCCCAAACTTTTCTTCTCTATGTCACCTAGGCAAGAAAAAGACTTTGACAGACAACAGACAAACAAAGCAAAGCGGAAGAAATAAACCAACTAAATCTGCCTGATCTGTTTCTGCTTCTGTTGCTCCTGTTAGGAGAGGGCAACATGGTGATTTTTAACTAAATATCCTTCTAAAAATTTACAGATCTGGATTCGAATTATTTTCAAATTCATGGGAAAAGAAAGAACATCTTAGTGCAGCGTTTATTAAAAACAGAAAAACATCGTGCTCTATTTATTCATTTAAAATATCTCAATGTTTATTCTACATCAAATGATAGATTAGAAGAAATGAAAGAAAAAATATAATCCATTGAGTCTATAAGCCTCCCCATAATTAAAGGACAGATGGACAATCTCAGCTGGGTGCAGTTCGGTGGATATAATACGCCATGCTAGTGGCTGTGTGGCACTGAGAAAAAATGCTGCCTGGTGGAGGGTGCTGTGTTTACGACATTTATAAAGTCTTTGTCGCACCCTCAGCACGAAAAGCTACCGTGCTCCTTAAATAATAACCACAGCTATATCGGTCGTAAGACATGTTATATACATGTTTTGAAACAGAGAATAAAGAAACTAGTTTCTTCATTTCAGTAGATCGACTACTTATAGAGATTCTGTTTGAAATATATTAAATTTTTAAAACCTCTTAATAGTCACAAGAATGCATTATGTCAAACACAATGGAGACCTAAGTCAGACTCAGAAAACACATGATGTTTACACTCACTCACTCTCATTTGTATTCATCCAGTTTTCTTCTAGAAGACAAAAGAAGAAATTTAAGAAGCTAATAAGGATAAGCCCCATTTAATGAACTGGAAAATCTGGTTGAAACAGTAACATTCATGTGAAGTCCAGAAATGAATCTTAATATTTCCCCTAAAAATCTTCTTTTTTATAATATTTTGTACTTGTTCTCTTTATGCATTATGATCATTATCTTATTAAAACTAGATTACAGAAAAAAATTGTAAAATAACTTTTATATAGCTATATGGCTAACTAACTGACAGAGGCACCTTAGGAAAAGAAAGGCTTGCTTTGGCAGGGATGGCATGGTGGCTAGGCCTCAGTGCTGACCGCAAAAGCTTCCTGCAAGGCTGCCTATATCTGCATGGATCAGGAAGCAGAGAGAGCATGGGACTGAAGTGGGCCTCAGAAGGCTCACCCTCAAATACCTACTTTCTTCAGTTAGGTGTGCCTCCTAAATGTCCCACAACCTCCCAGAGCAACCCCATATTTTTCAAATACATGGGCTAGAGTGGGGCACTGTATATTCAAAGCATATATCTCAACAATAGAAGTATGTATAGGTAGATTCTTTAAAAAGTCAACACATTTTTAGAAAATTTGCATTACAATGATGATGTGCTTTAAGTTCAACAAGACAAAATATCTTTCAAATTCTATAAAGCATGAGGAGCTAAGCTTGCAAATGTTAGATGCATAGTTTGAAATAATATGGCCACTTTTGGAGGCTTCTTTCAAGATAAAAGCACTTGAAACAGGGTCAAAACTTCTCTAACACAGGACTTGTGTGATCAAGCCTTGCCCAGAAGGAAAGCACTGTTCTTCTTTCCCTATTGTGGTAGTTGATTTTCCCTTTACATTCTTTTAAAAAAAATACATCTATTTATTTTTATTGTATCTAGTGAAGAATATTCAGTAGAAAGATATTTCTATATTTTCTGAAACTGATACTTTAAAAACAGCTTTAGGTAAAATTATTGCTGAAATTATTCATAAGTTTCCTTTGGGAAAAAGTTTTTACTTATGTATTTCACTTTAACTTACATAGAACCATTCAAATGTCTATATTTTCTGTATTAATACTAAGAAGCCTCTTTTCAGGGGGCCTGGAGAGATGGCTCAGTGGTTAAAAACATGGACTGTTCTTGCAGAAGACCCCGGTTTGAATCCCAGCACCACATGGCAGCTAACAACTGTCCATAATTCCAGTTCCAGGGTTCCAGTACCAACAGCCTATTCTGTCCTCTGTGGGCATTGCATGACAGGAGTGCATATACCTAAAAGCAGGTAATATATACATATACATAAAATAAAAATAAATGAAATTTTAAAAAATAAACTTTTTCTATTAAATTGTCCATTTCATCTAAAGTAATAAATTATTCTTTCATGTAGTTTCTCATATCTTTGTGTAACTTTTCAATATCTATAATATTTATAGATATTTTAAATTTATGACAATGAGATCTCTCTCTCTCTCTGTCTCTCGTCTCCATCATTCTTTCATGCCATGCACACTATTTCATTAATTTTCCCATAGACTCCCAAATTTGGTAAATTAGAAAAAATACATTATATTTCTCTTAATTGTAGATCGTCCAGACCCTCATGAAAGGGTTCACGTGGCATTAGTGAATTTAGAAGATAAAGCGATAACCGGTCGAAGACCTGAGAAATGAAAGGGAGACAAAACAGCTAAGCTGTGAATGACAGTGCTCAGTTCTCACGGGAAACACTGCAAATCTCAATCCTTGGAGTTCTTTTGCTCTCTTAACAATGAGTAAAGAAACTGTTAATTTATATACAAACCCCATAAGTTATTGACTGAGAACTTGTGGGAAGGAAATGTGGAAGGCAAAAAAATCAATGACGTGGTAAGAGTTGTTCAATTTCACATACAGTGTTAAGAGAATCTTCCTCTGTAGAAGCAATATTTTAAAATGGAATGAAAGCGGGGAAGGAGACATGTTTACGGTGTTAAAAGAAATCTTAGAAAAAGAAAGCACGCAGAGGCCCTGGGATCCTCAGTACTTGATGTTTGTGCAAAGGGAGAAAGAATGCCACAGTGACTGGAACTCAGTGATCATGAACTATATCAGAACAAGTTGTAGTCTGGGGACAGTGCGAACTCAGATGATGCATGGTTTTGGTGGCCATGATAGGGGTTGATGTTATTATAAATGTGATGGAAAGTGGTAAAATATTCTGAGTGAACAGCGATATAGTCTGACATAAGAAAAAAGGTTCATTCAGCCAGTTGTGAAGAGGCTGGAAACAGGAATAGGAGCATTTACCTATGTAAATGTGCCTATTGTTCACTAAAATGTCGACAAAGTGACTGAGTGACCATGAAGCAGGAGGTGAACCAGCAGAAGCCAGCACTTCACTTAGATGCCCGGTAGGCTTTACAATGTGGTTTCCCAGTACACTCCCACTTTACAATGTAGTTTAGTGGTGCTAAGGCAAACTCAGTATGCTCTTTTAACAATGGCCTGGATCATTCTTGTACAATTTTACTTATGTGAGTTTAGAATTTAATTTCCATGAATTATGGAAAACATTGTTAATATGTTTATGAGTTTTAAACATTTTAACAAATTGGGAAGATGCTTATTAAAAATTAATTATCCAGCCAGGCATAGTGGTGCATACCCTTAATCCTGGCACTTGGGAGGCACAGGCAGGCACAGCCTCTATGAAATCAAAGCCAGCCTGGTCTCCATAGCGAGAGAATAGCTGTGGCTAGAGGGAGACCCTGTCTCAAAAAGACCAAAAAGAAAAAAAAAAAAAATTGCACAATATACAAAATTAACCGATTAATTCAATTTTTCTCATATCCTGAAAAATAGTGATTATGTTGCTGTTTACATCTAGTCACCTTCCTTACTCATCTTAACACTTTGTAAACACGAAGGAGAAAATCATATTGTTGAAAGAAATTAAACTTTTATTTCTTGTTACTGTTAATGTACTTACTGCATGATCTTGGAAGCTGAATTTGATGTAAATTGTGGGAAATAATAGACATTTTCATTTTGTTTAGAATAGTTGTGATATTTCATATTAAGCTTGTTTTTTCTATGTTTTTGGTGGAAGTCTTTATCAAGTTTAGAAATATTCCTCCTATGTCCAATCAGTTATGGGATTCTTTATTTGTTTGCTTGTTTTTTTTTTAATTTTTTAATTATTTATTTAATAACCATATAATTAGAAGAGGCATTTCATTACAACAGCATTGACATATTCAATAACAATTTCCAGAGCTAAGATGCTTCTCTTTCAAAATTGGCTGTAAATTTTTAGGTTTACAGCTGAATTAATGCAGTTACACAATATTGTACTCCGTATAAATACTATAAGACATAACATTAAATGAGGTTTTAAACTTTGAAAAAGATCTCCATTTCATTATTAAAATACAAAGATTCATACAGAAAAATTTATTTTTAATACAATTAACACTAAGATGCATATGTGTTTCTAATCTCTATATATTTGATTATTACTAGTCATAGTCAGCTACTTTCTAAGCTCCTTGGCATCTGAGCATGGATATAAAGTCATCAGGTAGATTTCAATGGTAATGTTTTTCACATCTACTAATTATTAAGGAGCAAATTTTTATTCTTTGAAGAATTAATTGTTTTAATTTATATACCCACTTCCCAGGTAGCACCCTCCCATAGCCTCCCTCCCCCCACTAGAGACCTTATACTGTGATGTCCCTCCTACTCTCTGCTGTGTTGTCAGCACCCCAGCAATTCCTCACTACTTGCCCTTCTGGTGAATCTAGTCAGCCTATCTAGAGGTCTTTGTTTGAGGAGGGTCAGCTGCTCCTCATCTAGTGGAAATCAGTTGTCAATATTCCTTTGGATAAGATTGGGGTCTGTTGTTCAATTTCCTAGTCCTATGCTGGGTTACTATCTGGGAATCACTTTGGCCACTCTGGCCAACAACTCAAAAGAAGGTATCACCCGTCTGGCATTGTTGCTTGTAATGTGGCCGTTAGCTATACATATGGACTCTTATGAAGTTATGTTGGCCCTTTTAATCTTTGGTTATACTTTATTTTGGATGTTTAAGGCCACACAGTTGGTCCAGATAAACCAATTTATGTTTACTCTTAAGGTCATTTGAGGATCTGTTCCTCAGGGGTCACATGGGCTTGGGAGGAGCCCCTGGCTCCTTTCTTTTTACCAGTTCTGCCTGTGTGAGGACAAGGCAAAGGTCCTGCTCGACCATGGTTGGCTTCGCTTGGAATCATAGAGGAAGTGATTCCTCTGTGTTGACCCTCCTCTTTATAGACTGGACACCGGTTCAAGTCCATCTGGTAGAGTCTCCTTGGCCTCCTTCATCAAGAGGACAGGTGACCCACCACCATTATAGGACATTTTGAGAGATGATCATAGTCCCCTGGAACTAGTCGACCTAGGAGGGCAAGGAGAAAAAGTGTCCTTTATGTCCCTCTGACCAAATTATTATAG
>NW_008334003.1:2026996-2027218 GCF_000622305.1 Nannospalax galili
GGTTTATCTCTAACACTGTCTCACCCCTCCATCATGGTTTTCCCATTTAAGGTGCCCCCATTTCCCCCCTTTCTTCCTTACTAACACCCTTCTCCTATGGTCCTACCTCTCTTGAGCTCCTTCTTTCCCTTTATCCCCTAGGTTCCTTGCATACCCTTCCCTCCCCCACTCAGAAACTGAAACAGTAATACAAAACCTCCCGACTAAAAAAAGCCCAGGACC
>NW_008334003.1:2027311-2031166 GCF_000622305.1 Nannospalax galili
CATATGGAGAACTTCCAAATTCCTTCTATGAAGACAGCAGCATTCTAATACCAAAGCCTGGTAAAGATACATCCAAAAAAGAAAACTATAGACCCATATCCTTAATGAACATAGATGCAAAAATTCTCAACAAGATACTTGCAAATCTCATACAGACACACATCAAAAAGATCATCCACCATGATTAAATCAGCTTTATCGCAGAGATGCAGGGATGGTTCAACATACATAAGTCAATAAACATCATAAATCATATAAATGGGTTCAAAGACAAGAACCACATGGTTATCTCAATAGATGCAGAGAAGGCCTTGACAAAATTCAACCTGCATTTATGTTCAAAGTCCTAGAGGAAACTGGACTGGAGGGAACATACCTCAACACAATTAAAGCCATATATAACAAACCCACAGCCACCATCACTCTAAGTGGAGACAAACTGAAAGCATTCCCATTGAAATCAGGAACCAGACAAGGCTGTCCAGTTAGGGTTGGGATAGGGTTTGGATAAGGTTAGGGTGAAGTTAGGGGTAGAGTTAGGGTGAGGGTTAGTGTAAGGTTAGGGTTTGGATTATGTTATGGTGAGAGTTAGCTTTAGCATTAGGGTGAGGGATACGGTTAGAGTTAGGGTTAGAGTTAGGGATAGGTTTAAGGTTACTTTTAGGATTAGGGTTAGGGTTAGGTTCTGGATTAGGGTTAGGTTTAGGGTTTGGATTAGGCGAGGGTGAGAGTTAGGGGTAGGGTTACGGTGAGGGTGTAGGTAGAGTTAGGGTGAGGGTTAGTGTAGGGTTAGGGATTGGGGAGTTAGGGTTAGCTCTAGGGTGAGGGTTAGGGTTAGTGTTAGTGTTAGAGTGAGGGATATGGTTAGGGTTAGGGTTAGGGTTAGGTTTAGGGTTTGCATTTGCGTTAGGGTTAGGGTTAGGGTTAGTGTTAGGGTGAGAGTTAAGGATAGGTATAGATTCAATGCAATGCCAATCAAAATCCCCATGACATTTTTCACAGAATTGGAAAAATCTATCTTAAGATTCATATGGAAGCACAAGAGACCCCGGATAGCCAAAACAACCCTGAGAACTAAGAGCAATGTCAGGGGGATTACTATACCAGATTTCAAGCTGTATTACAGGGCTATAGTCATAAAAACAACAATAGTACTGGCACACAAATAGACCCATAGACCAATGGAACAAAATTGAAGACCCAAGTATGAGTAAATGCAATTTTAGCCACCTGATAGTTGATAAAGGGGCCAAGAACATTAACTGCAGGAAAGACAGCATGTTCAGCAAATGGTGCTGGCAAAACTGGATCTCCACTTGTAGAAGAATGAAACTAAACCCCTATCTTTCACCCTGCACAAAAGTCAATTTCAAATGGCTCAAAGACCTCAATGTAAAGCCTGAAACTCTGAAACTATTAGAAGAAAACATTGGGAAAAACCTACAAGATATATGTGTAGGAAAGGATTTTCTAAACCGGACATCAATTGCTCAGGAAACAAGAGCAAGAATTAACAAATGGGACCTCCTTAAACTAAAAAGCTTCTGTACATCAAAGGAGACAACCAAGGAAGTAAACAGAAAACCCACAGAATGGGAGAAAATCTTCACCAATGACACATGCAACAGAGGTTTAATAACCAGAATTTATAACAAACTCAAAAGACAGAGAACCAAGACAAGAAGCAACCCAATTAAAAGATGGGTTAAGGAGCTGAACAGAGAGTTCTGAAAGGAGGAGTAAAGATGGCTATGAAGCATCTTAAAAGATGTTCAACATCACTAATAATTAGGGAAATGCAAATTAAAACCACTTTAAGATTCCACCTTACCCCAGTCAGACTGGCTAAGATCAAGAAAACAAATGATACCAAATGTTGGAGAGGATGTGGGGAAAGGAGAACACTCATCCACTGCTGGTGGGGCTGCAAACTGGTTCAACCCCTATGGAAAGCAGTGTGGAGAACTCTTAAAAAACTACAAATGAACCTACCATTTGACCCAGTTATACCACTCCTTGGCATATACCCAAAGAACTCATCCTATTGCAGAGACACTTGTACATCCATGTTTGTTGCTGCTCTTTTCACAATAGCTAAGAGATGGAAGCAGCCTAAGTGTCCCTCAATTCATGAGTGGATAATGAAAATGTGGTTCATATATACGATGGAGTTTTACTCAGCAGTAAAGAAAGATGAAATGATGAAATTTGAAGGTAAACGGATGGAACTAGAAACTGTTAATACTAAGTGAAGTAACACAGACCTAGAAAAAAAATTGACATATGTCCTCCCTCATATGTGGATCCTAGAACCAGACTCTGATAAATAAGTATGCCACCAGACATAACTACAGGAACCAGGATAATGGAAAGGAAACAGGGAGGTAAAGGAAAAGAAATAACCTGAAAGAGAAGAACAGTAGGAAACAGGCCTTTATAAGGGAGATATGGAAAAAAATTGGGTTAGTTTGCTTGTTTTTAAGACAGTGTTTCCCCGCAGGCCCAGGTCACTTGGAGCTCACTATGTAGACCAGATTAGTCTCAATCTCACAGAGATCCACCTGCTTCTGCCTCCAGAGTGTTAGTGTTAAAGGCATGCACCACCATGCCAGGTATATCTGTGGACTTTTTCTTTTTATCTTATTTTTTATTGAATTTTTGCAACTTTCATACACTATAGTTTGATGATATTTAGATCCCATCCCCTATCAACCCCCTCACTGTCCTCAACCCCCCCAAAAGTTATTTTAAGGTCTTCAGCTATTTCTCAGTGGTAAGAACACTGGCTGTTACTACAGATGACCAGGAATCAGGTCCTACCACCTACATAATAGCTAACAAACATCTGTAACTCCAGTTCCAGGCGATCAAATACCCACTCTCTTTGAGCCTCCATAGGCACAGCACACACATGGTTCACTTGTATACATGCAAGAAAAGCACAGACAATTAAAATAAATAAATAAAAATAGTTATTTTATAGTATGAAAATATTTTCAAAAAATAATTTGTACTACTTGCAGAGAAGGGAATATTTTCTATCTAGTTTTTGGTATCAGAACACTTTGCAAGTCTCCTCATTCAGTAATAATGTCTTCTACAAACATGTCAAAATGAACAGATTTAAGTTATTTGCTAATTTTCAGTGATACCTTTATTCTTTGAAAATTTCTTTTTTTAAAATTATTTATTTAATAACCACATAATTAGAAGAAGCCTTTCACTACAACCACATTGACATATTCAATAACAATTTCCAGAGCTAAGATGCACCTCTTTCAAAATTGGCTGTAAATTTTTAGGTTTACAGTTGAATCAATACAGCTATATAATATTGTACTCAGTATAAACCCTATAAGACATAAAATTGAATGAGGTTTTAACCTTTAAAAAAGATCTCCATTTCATTATTAAAATACAGAGTTTCATACGGATAAATTCATTTTTAATGCAATTAACACTTAGATGTTTGTGCATGCATTTCTAATCTTTGTATATCTGATTATTACTGGTCACAGTCAGTTACTTTCTGAGATATGTGGCACCTGAGCATAGATATAGAGTCATCAGGTAGATTTCAATGGTAATGTTTTTCACATTTACTAATTAATAAGGAGCACATATTTATGCTTTGAAGAATTATTTTTTAAAAAAATTTAAATTGAATAACCACATGATTAGAAGAAGCATTTCATTACAGCTTTAACGTATTCAGTAACACATTCCAGAGCAAGGATACATCTCTTTCAAAAGTAGCTGTAAATTTTTAGGTTCACTGTTGAATTAATACAGTTATACAATATTGAACTCAGTATAAGCCCTATAAGACATAAAATTAAATGAGGTTTTAACCTT
>NW_008334003.1:2031318-2071626 GCF_000622305.1 Nannospalax galili
GTTACACTCAGATCCTTAGTACCTGAGTATGGATATAAAGTCATCAGGTAGATTTCACTGGTAATGTTTTCACTTCTACTATTTAACATGAAGTAAATTTTTATGTTTCCTCCTCAAATGTCTTTTTTTAAAATTTGTTGATTTTTCTGCGTGTATATCATATAGAACACTCCACACAATCTTATTCATCTGTATACCCACTTCCCAAATGGCACCCTCCCGTAGCCTCCCCCCTCCCACACACTGGAGCCCAAATATTCTGTCATCCCTTTTACTGTCCGCTGTGTTGTCAGCACCCCCAGCCATTCTCCAGTGCTTGTCCGCCTGCTGAATCTAGTTGGCCTATCTAGAGATCTTTGTTTTAGGAAGATCACCTATTCCTCACCTGGCAGGAGTCAGTTGTCAATATTCCTTTAGGTAAGATTGAGGTCTGCTGTTTGTTTTCCCAGGTCTATGCTGGATTACTGTCTGGGAGTCTCTTGGGCCACCCTGGCCAACAAATCAAAGGAAGTTATCTCCTGTCTGGCATTCTTTCTTGTTATATAGCCTTTAGCTATACATATAGACTCTTAAAAAATTATATTGAACCCATTAATCTTTAATTATACTTTCCTTTTGGGTGTTTAAAACCTTCCAGTTGGCCCAGATAAACCAATTTATTTTTTATACACATGTGCAATGTATTTTGATTTTATTCACTTCCCACTGTCTTCTGACAATTCTCTGGACCCATGAATCTATCTCCCTCATGACTTCATGTCTTCTTTAATTTGTTATTATGATTAATAGCCCCCTGAGTCCAGTTAATTCTATTCATACACAAATTGATGCGCACCCATCCACAGATGCATGGGCAACTTATCAGTGGCCACATGACAAAAGTAAAGTGATTTCCCCTCCTTCAGCAGCCATCAGCTATAGTAGCTCCTCAGCTAAAGATAAGGCCCCCAGATCCCCTCCATTCATCTGGAGTTTAGATTGGCTTGATATTATAGAGGTAACCATAGGTGCTGTGAATTGATGTCATGTCACACCCAGAAAGTAGTATTTCATGACTCTCTTCCTTTTACATTCTTTTTATCTACTCTTCCAGGATCTTCCCTGAACCTTGAATGGGAACAATTTTGTATAGATAACCCATCTGCTGCTGAGCACTCATCGTCGCTCATTCTTGGCTGTTTGACCTGTAATGATTCTATGAATAAACCAGTATCTGCAGCACAAAGAAATGTATCTGCACAAAGCTGAGAATAGTACAAATCTATGTGTATAAACATAGTGGGGTATTTGGACTTTACCACTTAGCAAATTACCACCAGTAGACTTTTTTCCTAGGCCTGGGATCTCTCCAGTTTTGTGGTTTTGACCAGATTTATAGTACTAGACACAGGTGGGCCTCAGTTTCAACTAGTGGTTGGTTAGCCCCATAATCATGCCACTGTTCTATCAGTGAGTACAACTTGCCCACCAGGTTGTTGTTATTGTGTGGAGGGTCCAGCACAGAGTAAGATTATGCTATCACCTTACAGTTGGCAGGGAGAGAGTTTCCTAGTAAGTTTGAGATTGATTGTAGAATGCCTTAAAACTGAAGTGAGTAATGCCTTCAGCAACAGAGTATTGCAACAGAGTTATGGTGGGAAACCGAGAGCAAGGGCAAGAGCCTGTGTTGTTTCGGGTGCCTGTCATGGGAGGAATCCGGTACCTGGGCACCTGGATTTTCATGAAATGACTTATGTCTTCTGGAATCAGCATTGGTCACCCACGAAGGGTACCTATGATCAAACGCCCTTTTTATACTATATTTTTAATTAGTTTACAAACTAGTAGCTTTCTATAGCTTTGTTCATACATTCTTTGCTTGGTTAACTCATCCCTATTCCCTGTCCTGCCCTGCCCCTCTTCCTCCGGACCCAATTCAACTTTCAAAATGGAGTCATGGCACCTGTGTTACACTATTCCCTCCTATTATGTTTTCACCCATGTTGGAAAATCTAAGGTTTCCACACACCATTCCATAACCTCCTTTACCCCTACTTTCCCCAACCGCCACACCCGCCTGTTTGAACCTTTCTGTCCCAGGTGTTTCTCCTCTTTTCTCCCATTTAACCTCATTTTACAATCGCCCCTACCTTAATGGGTTCATCTTCAGTGGCCCATTTCTAATTACCTGACTTCCACATAAACCCCAAATTAAACAAAGAAATTTAAGCTAGGATTCACATATGAGAGAAGACACGCATCATTACCTTTCTGACACTGGGTGACCTCACGGTATAAATTTTCCAGTTCCATTCATTTACCTGAAAATTTCATTATTTTGTTTCTCTTTATACTTGAGTAATATTTCATTGTGCATAAATACCACACTTTTCCTCATCTATTCATCTGTTGGATAGACATCTAGGTTGATTCAATTCCCTAGCTATTGTGCATAGAGCAGGAATGAACAGATCCCTGTAAATATTTCTAGAGCAGAATGTAACATCCCTTGCGTGCATTTGCAGGAGTGGTGGGCCATATGGGTACTTCTATTTCTGGTTTTTCTGACAAACCTACACACTAATTTCCAAGTGGTTTCACTAGTTTACACTCTCACCAACAGTGTATGAGGGTGCCGCTGCCTCCACATCTGTGCCAGCATTTGTTGTAAATTTTCCTGATTATACCCATTCTGAATGAGGTGAGATGGAATTTTAAAGTGTTTTTACTGCAATTTCCATGATAATCAAGTATTTTGAACACTTTTTAAAGTGTTTTCTTGTTTACTAACCATTGCTATTTCTTGTTTTGAGAATGTTCTATTATGTTCTATAGCCCACTTTGAAACTGGGTTGCATAATTTATTCATGTTTGAGTTTTTCCGAGTTGTTTGTATATTCTAGGCACTCATCCTCTGTTAGATGCATAACTGGCAAAGATTTTCTCCTGGTCTGTGGGCTGCCTATTTATTTGACTGGCAGTTTTCTTTGATGCAGTAAAGCTTTCTTAACTTCACGAGATTCCATTGTCAATTCATATTTTTGAGCTATGAGCAGCCGATTCAAAAAGTTTACTCCTGAGACTATTAAGGTGAAACATACTTCCTGTTTCATCCTCTAGAAGTTTCAGAGTATTTGATCTTATGTTGTGTCTGATCCTTTTGGAATTGAGTTTGGTACAGAGTTAAGAGGTAAGGAACTAGTTTTATCTTTCCATATTTTGAGATGCAATTTTCTCAGGCAATTTCCTGAAGATGCTGTCTTTTCTCAAAAATATGTTTTTGGTGTTTTTGTCAAAAATCAGGTATCTGTATTTTTGTGGACTAATATGTAGATCATAATCTCTATTCCATTGTTCTACATGTTTGTTTTTATGTCAGTACCAAGTTTATTTTAATATTACAGGTCTGCAGCATAATTCAGAATCAGAATGGTGACACCTCCCATAGCATTCTTTTGGTCAAGATGGCTTTGTGTAATTTGTTTCTTTATGCTTTTATGCAGATTTTGGGGTTATTTTTTTCTATCTCTGTGAAGAATGTCCCTGGAAATTTGATTAGGATTGCACTGAATCTGTAGATTGCTTTGGTAGGAGGGCCATTTTCAAATATTTACCATGGGAGAACTATTAGAGTTCGTTCCATCTTCTAATGTCTTACTTAACATCTTTCTTCAGTGTCTTAAAGTTTTCATTATAGAGGTCTTTTTTTTCTTGTTAAGATTATTCCAAGGTATTTTATTTTTTTCTATCTGTCTATTGTGAATGGCACTGTTTGAGTTATTTTTAAGTACTTTTATCATTGGTATATAGGAAATATGTACATTTTTGTACATTCATTTTATATCTTGCCATTTTGCTGAGTGTGTTTATCAGCTCTAAGAGTCTTTCTCATGGAGTCTTTGGGTCTCTTGTGTATAGAATTATATCATATGTGAATAAGGGTAGCTTAACTTGTTCTTTTCCTATTTGTATCCCTTTTATTGCCTTTTATGTCTTCTTTTTCTAGCTAGAACTTCAAGAACTCTTCTTTATAGGACCATAGAAAGTGGACATCCTTATTATGTCTGGCTTAGTGGGGATGGTTTGAGTCATTCTTCACTTGCCATGATGTTGGGGCAAGCTACAGGGTTGTCGTATAAAGCCTTTATTATTATTATGTTCCTTCCATTCTTAGCCTTTCCATGAATCTGTCAAGAAGAGATGTTGGATGTTTTCAAAGGCCTTTTCTTCATCTTTTGAGATTCCTGACTTTGAGACTATGTAATGGAAAACATTTATTTGTTTTTTTAAAGTATATTTTTATTGAATTTTTATACATTTCATACAAAACATTCTAATAATTTTTATATCCCCCATCCACACTCCGCATATCCCCCCACCAGATTTCCTGCATTCTGTCATATATGTTAGGCCCATTGAGTCAAGTTTTTGTACCCGGATGTCCCTTAGTGCAAGTTCATCCACTGGGGTCCAGTCAGCCTATCTAGAGTTTCTCCCTTAACAACGATTAACTTTCCCTCACCCAGCAGAAATTATCTGCCAATACTTCCAGCTAAGGTAGGGATCTGCTGCCAGTTTCCCCAGTTCTATGCTGGGCTTTTGCCTGATTCAGTTTGCATGGGCCTTCTGTATCCTATTACCATTGCTATGAGATTACATGAACAAGTTTCCAGAGGCCTGGAAGACTTTGTTTCCTTATGATCATGTACCAACCCTGGCTCTTACAATCTTTCTGTTCCCTGTTCTACAATGGTCCCTGAGCCATGGGTGGGTGAGTTTTAATAAAGGACTCCTACCCAGGGACATGCTCCCTATAGTCTCCTATTCTCTACACTTTGACCAATTGTGGACTTCTCTGTGCATTATACTCTGTTGCATGAGGAAGCTTCACTACTGAGAGCTGAGAGATTCATTACTATTCTCTATACTCCCTGTTCCACTATGTTCTATGAGCTTTAGGTTTGGAGATTCCATTGTAGATGTGTTACTTAGTGTGGGACATCTCTCAGACACTTATTCTCTATGTATGACTAGTTGTGGAACTCTGTAACAGTTGTGATCTGCTAAAAAATAAAGCTTCTTTGATGAATAGTGACTGGTACAGTTGTCTGTAAATATAAGGACATATATTTAACTTACAATAAGAAATTACATTTCTCTACGGAAATGACAGAGGTAGGGATTTCTCTAGGATCTATGACTGCTCCATCCATGTGCATTTATGTACGTTTACAGTGCCACACATGGATTCCTTCCTAATAAGAGGGTTTAAGATAGATTTGATTGCCAAAAGATAAAAGTGCCACCACTGCCCTGCTGTAGTTTGTTGTGCAGGTCACTGTTGTGATTATTAGGCTTTAAAGTTGGTGTCGGACTACTGATTTATTTTCTCCCTTGGCAGTTGCGTGGTATCCTCTACAACTATGAGAGCTAATCTACAGGTAACCTTCCAGGTCAGTTCCAGCTCCTTTGCTCCAAGTTCTGTGTCCAAAGTATGGCCTGTCTTCAGCAATAGGGTCTCATCTTAAAGTTCTAGGAGGCAATCAAAAGTTGTGGCATAGCCTTTGTTATTTGGGGAGTCTCTTGGACTACCCTGACCAACAACTTACAGGGGGTTTCTCCTGTCTTCACTGTTTTTCTTGTTACATTGCCTTCAGGTATACACATGCACTCATGTTCATCTATTGAATGTATATTTTTCAGAGTTTCTAACTAATACTATTCCCCCTGGTTTTTCATACCACTTAAACTTTATCTCTCCTCTCTCTGTCTAACCTCCCTCATCTCTCCCCATTTAAAGTGCCCCCATTTCCCCCTTGATAATACCTGTCTCCTCCTATCCCCTCTCTTGAGCTCCTTCTGTCATTTACCCCCCATTTCTCTCTTTCTTTCCCAGCTGAATACTTGTGATGGCTAATCCTGGGTGTCAACTTGACTGGATCTGGGATTAACTGAAACGAGATAGATCTTAATTGGATCATCTGAAGATGGAAGACATGCCCTAAATGTGGGTGTTACCTCTGATGGCAGCCAATATAAAAGGCCGTGGCAGAGGAGAATGCCAGGCTTCTTGCTGCTTGCCTTCTCTCTCACTGGTGAGTTCATCTTGCTGCTATAGACTGAAGACTACCTGATCTTTTGGAATTCATCAGACCTTCAGCACCAGATTGGGACTACTGAGACATCCAACCTCGTGGACTGAGTGACTGAGTGGATTCTCAGCCTCTCCAGTGTGGTGCAGCCATTGTTCGACTACTTGGACTCTATCCTGTGAGCTAAGCTGATAAATCTCTATACATATATATTCATCCTACTGATTCTGTTTCTTTGGAGAACCTGACTAATACAATGCTCCAATTTTTCCAATTTCCCCCTTGGTAACATCTGTTTCCTACTATCCCCCTCTTTGGTGCTTTTTCCTAACCTTTATCTCCATGGGTTCTTTCCATTTTCCTGACTTTTGTGGTTACATCAGGATATATACTCACATATAAGGATTTGATGCTCAGGTCTACAAAGGAGAGAGAACATATGTGACCTTGAGAAAAAAGACAATGCTGGGGGGTTATTATCATACCAGATATCAAACTATATTATAGATCTATAGTCATAAAAACAGCATGGTACCCGCATAAAACAGACACATAGATCAATGGAACCTAAAAGAAGAGCTAAACATGAGTGCATGCAATTTCAGCAACCTCATATTTGACATAGGTGCCAAGAACACACACTGGAGGAAAGACAACATCTTCAACAAATGCTGATAGCAAACTGAATTTCTGTCTGTAGAAGAATGATATTAGATCCTTATCTTTCAAATTGCATAAACATGAATTCCAAATGGATCAAAGACCTCAATGTGAAACCTGAAACTCTGAAAATGTTAGAAGAAAATATAGGCAGTCCCCTACAAGATATAGGTGCAGGAACAGAATTTCTAAATTGGACATCAGCTGCTCAGACATTAAGGTCAACAATCAACAAGTGGGACCTCGTTAAACTACAAAGCTTCTGTACAACAAAAGAAGCAAACAAGGAAGTGAAGTTGAAACCCTCCAAGTAGGAGAAAATCTTCACCAACTACACATCTGACAAAGGACTAATATCCAGAACATACAAATAACTGAAAAATCCAAGAAACAAGAAAACAAATGACCCAATTAAAAGTTAGGTTAAGGACCTGAGCACAGAGATCTCACACGAATAAACAAAAATGACAAAGAAACATGAGTGTTCAACATCCTTAGTAATTAAGAAAATGCTAATCAAAACCACTCTAAGATTGCATCTTAGCCCAGTCAGACTGATTAAGATAAAGAGAACAAATGACACTAAAGGTTGGTGAGGATGTGTAAAGGGAAACGTTCATTCACTACTGGTAGGATTGCAAACTCCTGAAACCACTATGGAAAATTCTTAAAAAACTAGAAATGAATCAACCACTGATCAGGTCATACCCCTCTTTGGCATATACACAAAGACTCATCACACTATAGAGACACCTGTTTGTTGCTGCTTTTTTCACAATAGCTAAGAAATGGAAAAAAGCTAAATTTCCCTCACCTGACAAATGGTAATGAAAATATGATGTATTTACACAATGGGCTTCTACTCAGCAGTAAAGACAAAACCATAAAGTGTACAGGTAAATGGATGGAACTAGAAACTGTTACACTAAGCAAAGTAACACAGACTCAGAAAAAAGCAACATTTGTTAATTTATGTATGTTCAGCCTGCATTTATGTATTGAATTCAACTTGATTATGACAAATTAATTTTCATATCACTTTGAATTTGATTAGCCAGGAATTAAATGAAAAGTTTTTTAACTGTGTTCATCAGGGAGATTGGCCTGTAATTTTCATTCTTTTTTATGGATTTATCTGGTTTTTACTGTCAATGTAATACTGGATTTATATAAAGAATTTAGAAGGTTTTTTTTCATCCTTTTCCATTTAATGGAATAATTTGATTATTATTCATGTTAATTATTCTTTGAAGTTTGATAGAATTCTGTACTAAATCCATGTGGTCCTGGGATTCTGTTTTTTCTAGGAAGACTTTTATAATTATTTCAATATCCTGGATGGTTGCAGATCACTTGAAATCATTCATTTCCTCTTGATTAAAGTTGGGTTACTGTATTTGTCTAAAAATTTAGTCACTTGTTTTACATTATCCAATTTAACGGAATGGAGAGTTTTAAAGTATGTCTGTATGATTTTCTCAGTTCCATTAAATCTGTTGTAATAGTTCATAGTTCATTTCTCATTTTACTAATTCAGTACTTTTTTCTGTTTTTGTTAGTTTGGTTGTTTGTCAATCCTGTTTATCTTTTAGGAAATCAACTCTTCATTTCATTGATACTCTTTTTTGGTTATTTCTATTTCATTAATTGTAGAACTTATTTTAGTTATATATTCCCATCAACTATTTTATTATTTGGTTTCTTTTTCTAAGACCTTAAGATACATCAGTATTAATTTGAGATCTCGCAAATTATATATATATATATATATATATATATGTATATATATTACTGTAAACTTTCTTTGCATGCTGTGTTTTTATTTTCTTTTAATTCTGAAAATGTCTTCATTTTCTTATTTATTTCTTCTTTGACCCAATTATCACTCAGTAGTATGAAAATAAGCATTTTTAATAGGTTCTTATGATGGGCAGGGTTTTCTACACTCCAAGTTTTTCTTGTCAGAGTAATATTTTAAAAACAAGAATTTCAATGGGTCTTAATATTAGTGGAAATAATTATGATGCAGAAAAGGAGAAGTGCCAGATTTGAAATGTCTCTAAAACATGTTCATTAATTGCACAGGGGAAAATAGAGATGAAACACAGAGAAAACAGAGGTGATCAATACAGCACATTCCATGTCACGGGAAACAGCCAACACAGGTAAAGTCACAAGGAAATGAAAAGCAGACGTACACTGATCTGATATGGGAAAGCCATGACATTGCATCTGCTGCATCATTGCCAAAATTGAAGAGTCTCAATAAAAATCAAGGTGAAAGTCATACAAATGCAAACAGGTATATTTGATGTTAAAAACTTTTTATAAGATGTTAAGGTCATAAAAACAATAAAGAGAAAGACATCCCGGATCAAAGGAGATTAAGGCAAGTGACAATTATATTGTGTAACTCTTAATTATTTCTTGATCCAGACAAATGGCATTAGTGGATGCAAACTGTAATCTAGATATATGTACAACTAATTAATAAAATTAAATAGATGTCAATATTCTGAATTTGAATATTGTACTACATTTTAGTAATGTGTTAAAAACTGAGAAATTCTTTCAAGTGTATAAACAAACAAATATTTTGTACTAGTTTTCAAATTTTGTGCAAATCTGATTCCTTGGCATATACCCAAAGGACTCAGTACCTGCTACAGAGATATGCACTCAGCCATGTTTGTTGCTGCTCTTTTCACAATGGCTAGGAAATGGGAGCAACTAAACCTCCTCAACCAATGAATGGATGATGAGTTTGCTGTACATTTCAAATGGAATTCTATTCAATAGTAACCAAGAAACCAAGAAATTTGCAGGTTAAACAAAGGAAACCTAAAACTGTCACACTAATTGAGGTAACCCAGGCACAGAAAAATGAATGACTCATGTTCTTTTTCATTTGTGTACCTAAAACTCCAAATCCATAAACATGAGTATATATCCTGATATGTTCACAGGAGCCAGGGAAATGGAAAGGGCATAGGAGGAGATAGGCATAATCAAAGGGGAAATTAGGAACATGGGGGGGGTGGTACTTTAAATACAGAAGGAGGACCAAGGGCTGCACAGGGACAGTGAGAAGAAAGAGATATAAGTAATTTTTATATGGTATGAAAAGCTAAAGAAAATTCAATGTTTAATAAATCTACTGAGAAATACACATCAATATAAATGTGAGCACATGTATATATATATATATACATATATATGTAAATACATATGTATATATAGCTGAGTGTTATATAACAAAAGTCATGGTGCCCAGCAAGGGAAACCACCCAGTTGTTGGTCTGGGTAGTTCAAGAGAATGCCAGAATATCATAGGCTATTGTCACAGTCCTTGGTTGCTTCCCAGAACTTGAAGGTAAGACCCTATTGATGAAGACACAATATATTTCAGACACAAGTTTTGGAGCAATTAAGTTGGAACCGACCTGCAAACCTCCTTTCAGAAGACTAGCACTCAATATGAAAAGATATTATGCAAAGTGCCAATGGAGACAACCAATCAATGATCATATCCACCTGTGTAGCCCTGAGTGACCACAAAAATCATTGCCCCATCAAAGTATTGATGCAGTAGTAGCTCTTTTGTCTTGGTAGTAATCAATAGCTTTCTGATTAGACATGATATCTACTCAGTAGAAGGCAAATCATGTCTGGAACGGTCAACATAGCCAAGAACACATGGCTAGAGAGGGCATGGACCTTAGAGAAAATCTAGTTCTGTCACTTCCTTAGACAGGGACCACTGTAGAAGAGAGGGCAAAAATAACTGTAAGATCCAGGAGAGAGAGAGAGAGAGAGAGAGAGAGAGAGAGAGAGAGAGAACACTTGCTGCTTGTCAATGCATCCAAGACAGGATAGGGAAGCTGTATCAATGAAATCTCCACAGTACGGTAGTCTAACAAGATGTTCATAATGACAAAATCAATAGACATGACAAGATGGATGGGGGAAATTTCACAGCATCCCACTTCAAGATGAAAAGATATAGGTAATCAATGGATGGCAAAGGAGGGAGAATCAGTTTTCTCTAGTGACGAGGTCCCTGAGAGGTTACCTAATCCCAAATGGATAGCCCTAAACAAAGGTACACACAAGCACCAACATATGGACTCAATGCATTTTATATTTTTTGTTTATACATATGCATATATATATACATACATTTGTATATATAAACATATATACATATACATACATATATAAACATATATACATATACATACATCTACAAATATGGATATATGTTATTGTTATAATCATATGTATATGTAGCAATAATAAACAGGGCAAGAAATTGAGAGGGAGTTGAGGGACATGGGAAGAATTGGTGGGTGTAGTGGTTTCAATAAAAATGTCCCCCATATACTCCAAGTATTTGGACATTTTGTCCTCAGTTGTTGGTGCTATTTTGGGAAGTGTTCGGACATGTGACCTTGATGGGAGAAGCACACCACTGTGAGTGAACTTGGTCTCTTGATCTTTGTTTCAGAGTTGGGTTTTTTTTTTGTTTTGTTGTTTTTGTTTTTGTTTTTTTGAGACAGGGTCTCCCTGTAGCTACAGCTGGCCTGAAACTCACTATGTAAATCAGGCTGGCCTCGATCTCACAGAGATTTGCTTGCCTCTGCCCCCTGAGTGCTGGGATTAAAGGCATTTGATAGATATTGACCCTTGCCAGATATCCAGTCTCTCTGGTTTCATGCTGCTTGATGACGTGATTGGCTTTCTGCTCCAACCACTTCTGCTGCCGCCACGGCTCCTTGACCATTGTGGACTCTAATCCCTCTGGAATTGCAAGCCAAATAAACTCTTCTTCTATAAGTTCCCTTGGTCATGGTGTCTTATTACAGCAACAGAAAAGTGACTAATACAGTGGGTGACTTGGAGGGATGATGGGAGCAATGCAAAGCCAATACTCGTGTATTTAAAAAAAAAAAAAAAAAGGTAATTTTTTTTAAGTTAAAAAAAAAAAAGAAAAGCCTCTGAAATACAAATTCTCCAAAGTCTGCAGCCTCAGTTATTTGGCTGTCAAGACTGGGTTATCTCTCTTGGGTTTTGGAGTTTTAAGTTGGAAAATATTGCTTTGATTTATGTAAGCTGCTTTTAGTTAAGAATTGTTAAAATGAATATCAGATAGTTTTACACTTCTGCAAAAGCAATAGCTCAAGCAGATAAACTTCATCTTATCATCTCCCAAAACTATGATACTCAGACATTGGTATAAATAACATTGCTTGATTGTTTCAACTTCCTTGATATTAGCCATAAGAAAAATTGACTTAAATTGTAAGATACGCATTCAACACACATTTATTCTGCACTGGACAGACATAGGAAGCTAAGAGGTCCTTTAACCAAGAAAGTTAGGTAGAAATAACAGATAATTTCCATTTTATTCTACTTTATTTTAATATTTTATTTTATATTTTGGACTTCTTGAGACAGGGTCTCCCTGTAGTGACAGTTGGCATGGAACTCACTTTGTAGACTAGGCTGGACTTGATCTCTCAGAGATTCACTTGCCTCTGTCTCCTGAGTGCTGGGATTAAAGGTGTGCACCACCACGCCCAGCTGTAAGTTCCATTTTTTTTAAGAGAAGCGCATGACTAGAGACACCACAAATAGAAATCTTTCCTTGGCTTGAACAGAAGCCAAACACAAAGCAAACTGCCCAGAGAAATGCTTTGTAGGACACAGTCACAGGGAATTCAGACCTGATGAGGACAATGAAATCCACCAATCTTCATTTCTGAGCAAAAAGAAATGAATTTGAAGTACTGAAAAGAAAAGATTTTCACATTGGCATGTATATAGCCATTAAATAGAAAAATCAAGCAGAAGTTACAGATGTTAGACCAACAAACAGACAGACAGATAAACAGAAAGATATACACAGATAGATGCAACTTCTCTAATGTTTATGGAATTACACATAACTCTACATGTATTGCAAAATAACAGTTGCAATTTTTATAAACAAGAGCAAGAAAAATACAGATAAGTCACAAAAACAACACTGTAGATAAAAGCTAAATTTTCATTATAAATTATGAGCCAGAGAAGATGAAATAATATTTTCCAAGATATAAAGGAAAATAATAACATTGAAAGTAGTCTCTGTAAAATATTTTTAGTAATAAAAGGAAAACGAGGTATACTTAGATAAGGTAGAATGATATTTTTGTTATCTAACTATTTAAGGAAATATATCTAGAATAAAATTAGTAGATCTAAAGAGTAAAGTAAAAATTTCAAAAGTCTTAAAAATTATATAATGAAATGTAAAAGAATAACAACTCTAACATAAATTTTTCTCTTTGGTTAAAAATTTATGGACAATAAAAATGTATAGCAAACAATGGAGTAGATTTAGAGAAAGTAAAATAAAAATTTATTCTAATGATCTTAAATTGCATGGTAATGTAGTAAAATGCAAAGTCAGCAAGATATTCTATAATAAACTGTGTATTTCAGAAAACATTCATCTTCCACTTTAATAGAGTAATTGTCTGTTCCCAGTGGGAATCTTGCTTTTCAAGTGTAAGTTCTCTAAACCAACAGAACCTAAATACAGACAGAGAGACAGGATCAACAATGAGTAGAACCATTGTGTTTCTACTCATTTCCCAGATCATAAACACTGATCATGAAGGAAATAACAGCACACACCGGGCTCTGATTTAGAAATCTAGAGAAATTTAATGCTGGCAACATTAACCAAACCCAACAAAACCTTAAGGCGCTTTCACAGTATCTTAATCCTCAGATACAATGTCACAATTTTATTCAGCCAGCTGTTTCTGGGTGTTAAGGAATTGAGGGTTTATCTTCTCTATTGACTTAATTTGGAATCACTTGAAAGACAAGCCAGCTGTTGGGAACACCTGTGAGGGTTTTTTCTTGATTTCTTTATTGGAAGTAGTATGACCCTCCCTAAATGTGGGGGGCCTCTTCTAGAGGCAGCCCAGATAAAAGGGAGATGGAAGAAAGAAAATTTGCTTTTTGTCTGCTTGCCTTCAGTCTTGCAGGCAACCTCATACTTCCTTCCGTTGCTTCCGCCTTCCTTCACTAATATTTGAACCAAATTCATCAGGCTTCCAACATGGTCTAAAGACCAGCAGGTCTCCAGGAGTCCTCCAGGCCTTCAGCACCAGACAGGGACTACTGTGACTTCTAACACCATTGCTCCTCAGTTTCTGTAGTGTGAAACAGCCATTGTTGGACTACTCAAACCACATCATTCAAGCTTACCTAAAAAAATCCCTTTTAAATACATATTTATTTCATAGGCTCTGTTCCTCTTGAGAACCCTAAACAAGGACTATGCCGAGCTCAATAAAATACTGACACATCTCTCTGTGGCTACACTTCATTTGCAATAAAATAAGATTCTGAGATTTTTAGTTATAAGTGGTGTTTCTATGAATGACCATGACAGTTCACATATAATTATGCAAATGAGATATGTTCTAGGAAGGAAAATACATATCCAGAGTATTTATGTCATCCAGGTAAACCATAGTGCTGTCTCTTCCTAGATGGGAGTAGTCTGACTTAATGTACCTGCCATTCCAGTATATCACTGAAGAAGGGTGCAGTTGGGGATTCAGTGCTGGTCTTTGCTCTGGAAAACTGAAAACACTGCAATCACTACAGCCATATGGATATTGGCATGTGATAAAGTTCACATTTCTGAGACTATACATGATGATGTCATCCTTACTAACATAGTCACTTTGTTTCACAAGCCAAATGGTGAAAGACAGGTGCTGCAGGGCACAAGTCTCTGAGCAGAACAAGCACCCTTTTTATAACACCAGCTGTGTCTGCTTGAACAAGGTCATCACAGCTGGGCTTGTTGACGGTTGATATTTTCTCAGAGAAGAATAAGGTTGGAGTGTCCCAGGACCCTCACCTGAGTATCTACCTACTCATTCCAGCCAGTTGTATGCAAGTTCTACCCTAATTGCATGTGGCCTGAGAAGCTCTGGGAGAGGTGAGTATATATACTCTAGGGAAGACTGGAAGAAGGGAGCTCAATCTGTGTAGGTGGTGAAGATCACCCAGTACAGCTCATTTAATGCCACCCACCCTCCTGCCATTGCCCCACACTCCTGCTCCATAAGGATACAAGATATTCTCATTGTTTCCATAGAGGCAATTTTGATGGAATTGAATGTCAGCTTGTCAATGGGACATTATAAGAGGAGGGTAGACATTGTTTTGTCTTCCCTCAGGGAGAAAATTCTCACAACAGGAGTCTCAGGAAAAGGGTAAGTTGACACCACAGAGTGGATGGTTGTGGTCATTAAAATTCTCCGTAGAAGACTCTTTGGTGAAATTTAAATATGATACGAATACCATCACCCTATGTGCTCAGAAAAGAGTCTATCCACTTATCTAAGTTACTGACTAACTAACTGAACCATTAGTCACATCTTCCAAATTAGTAAAAATCAGTGCCTTGGTTCTCTGTGTTCCAAGGCAAAATGAACATCCAGATCCATTGCTCAAAGTTCTACCTTCAGGGAGGACCTCACTTTTCCAGTTTTTAGAGTTATCCCAAGGCAGGGAGGTTTCCATGGTCAAGTAGTATCAGCATTTTATGCATATCCTCCGTAAATCAAGACTGAATTTTTATACCTTGGTCAATTAGGCATAGGAAATACCTCTCTGTTTCATAAATATTTCCATAAAGATTCTATATTTTAAAACTGTTTTACAAGGACAGTGGAAGTTATTTCAACTAATTAGTGGACTATAAGGGATTTCAGTTCTCTAATTTATATACAACCAAAGTTTTCTGTAACAAACAGCAAAGCTTAACAATCTAACGTACATGTCTTAAACTAGTGGACATAAAAATGTAGGTTAACTTGAAATTTTTTCATTCATTTATGGCACTCTACATAAAAGAAAGCCTAATACACATTCCAACACATGTTTATCTGTTTGGTTTTAGATGTCCCTTGCGGGTTTCAGGCCCTTTTCTTGTGTCCGGATGCATAAGCTACTGACCAGAAATGTATGGCAAGTTGTAATAAATAATACAAAGGTGTAGCTATTACCTTCTAAGGTTACCAGCATGCTGTCAACACTGTGTAAAGATATATTAGTGTACTATCGTCATGCAGGCCTGGAACATGACATACCAAACCCCAATTCACTGAACTTCAAGTAGGTGAAATGTCTAAGAGCTTGTTATTGTCATCACTGGGGTCATTTATTCTATCTTCTCCATCTGTATGAATTCTGTATGAATTCGATGCTTTCCTCAGGGCATATTCTTCCAATACTCAAAAAGCTGTGCAGAGTCTTTATTCCCCCCATGGTTCCCCTTTTAAGGATTTTGTATCTGTTTTGCATTTATCTTGTTGTCCCTGTCTGTTCACTGATGTCATCACTGACATGTGCATTTCTATAAGATCAAGAATTTGTACTTTTCTGTGGATTATAATTAGGTCTCAAGATGAAGCTAATGCGTTAGAGGTAAAATTACTGTCTCCCTGTGAATTTAATTACCAGCCACAATTTCACCTTTACTTTTCCTGTCTTGTTATAGTTTGAAAGTCCATTTTCTGGAGCATTTAACAAGGAATTATCTGCTCTGATCAGATCATTACTTTCTTCAAAAGAGGGAATACTTGCAAAATACCAAACTTCTAGCAGCATATTCCTAATACTTTTGTCCCAAGGAAAGATTCAATAAGAAAATGAGACCAAGCAGATCAACTTTAAGTTGAAATAACTTGCTGCAAAAAAAAAAGCTGATTTATAACACAACATCCACTGTTCAAATGAAAAGACAGCTTTTCTTTCTATGGTAGTAACATATAAAACAAATGAAGTCACTTTGGCTATAGAAATTATAATATTTTGCATATTTTCATGGAACAATTGTTGATAAAACACAAATGCATTGACTATGTTTTCATTCTATTCTTTCTATTTGAAAGCATTGGTATAATTCTCCAGATCATCTTTCTCTGCTCATTCTTTTTTTAAAATATTTTATTTATTATTTTTATTTTATGTGTATGAGTATATTACCTGCACGTATGTGAGTGCACCCATGTCGTGCAATGCTATGGAGGTCAGAAGAGACCTTCAGATTCCCCTGGAACTGAAGTTAAGGACGGTTTGTAGCCACCATGTGGGTGCTGGGAATTGAACCCAGGTCTTCTGCAAGAGCAGTCAGTGCTCTTAACTGCTGAGCCATCTCTCCAGCCCACTCTGCTCATTCTTAAAAGAATTTCCCATGAAAGTGTGAGCACTAACAAAAATACCAGGTACTGTGATATATTTTTCATTAAATTGCTGAAGAAACCAGAATATTATATTTCAGATGACACATTTTAGATTATCAAAATCACTGTCTAAAAATAATCTTAAAAGTATTAGGTAATATTTATTGGTATTCTTTGTCTTTCTGTTAGCAATATAAGAAATAATTGACATAGTCTACACTAAGCTTAGAGAGCTGATTAATAGTTAAAATTAAGAAAAGTTTGGTCAGGTGTGGTGGTGCACGCCTGTAGTCCCAGCACTTGGGAGGCAGAGGCAGGTAGATCTCTGTGAGTTCAAGGCTAGCCTGGTCGACATAGTGATTTCCAGGACAGCTGGGGCTACAGGGAGACCCTGTCTCAAAAAGACAAAAAAAAAAAAAAATTAAGGAAAGTTTATACTGTGAATTTGTTCATAAGATTTTACTATTTAGTTCATGTTTAGACACAACTTCAAGATGGAAAAATCAAGACCAGAGCAGTTAGCATGTGATTTTTGGTGATCTTGAAACAAAGATTTTTTTAGCTACTAAAAGCCAGAGTAAGGGGATAAATTTAACAAGAATACATTAGTGTAATTATTACAAAACAAGCTTACCTTTTTCATATGGTTAAGATACTTTGAAGGAGTATTTAAATGCATAGAGTGTTTGTTATTATTATAGACATTGTAATTAACTTGGAGTCTAGATGGCTTTTGTTGAATCTTCTCCAGGCTGCCATAGAAACTTATCTCTAGAGTTAAGTTTTCTAGTAAGTTATGTTAAATAAGTCAGGACACCAAAGAGAGACTAGTTGTAAGTGACCAAACACGCACAGTTGAGGAAGATAGCACCCAGTCTCACACAGCATCATGTGTATAGGAGTTAGAGCTGTCAAATTTATCTAGTGAGATTCAATACAGAGGAGTAGCATTTCACAGATGAAAGGCAGCCATGGTACTATGTTGCCTGCTACTGGAAAACAGGATAGCATGGTCTATTTCAGGGATTCTCTCCTGATAATTGTATTTCAGACACAACTGTAGATAATGGCAAGAAGATTGATAGTCTGTATATTTTTCTTTCAAGGAGTTTAGAATATATATATATATATACATATATATACATATATATGTGTACTTCAAGAATAAGTATTGCTTCAAATAAAAACTGAGAGACTTTTTCAAGCTCTAAGGAGTGGAGTTTGACCCCGTCTAAAGGGAGGTTATCAGAATATGCTTCCTGTAAGAAATGCCACATGAAGTCACCCTTGACATATAAGTAGGAGACACTCAAGTGAAGAAGTAGGAGATAGAGAGGGTATTTAAAGCACAATTTTCAGAGAACAGATAAAATGAAGTGAAATGGCAGAGGCCATGAAGTTGTTTATTACTCAGCAAGGTGTTACCATGAAGAAAGGAAAGAGGTACAGCAAGATCAATTTATAGAAGGCATTTGTTCTAAATAAAGAAACATGGATTTCATCTTATAGATAATAAAGCTCAACTGAAGCCATTTAGGGAATGAGCACCACCACATCATGGTTTCTAGTCTGAGTGATTTGCCAATAGATCAGGAAGGTAGTATATGGTTGATAAAGACTGATATAAGAGAGAGATAGCTCAGGTTAAAAGTACTGGCTACTCTTGCAGGAGGCAGAGGCTTGGAGCCCACCACCCTCATGGTGGAACAGCCATCATTAAGTCCAGTTCCAGGGAATCTGACAGCCACATCTGGCCTCTATGGGCACTACACAGATGAGTGCACTTATATACATGTAAGCAAAATACTTATACATATGAAATAAAACTATGCAAATAAAAAAGGCTTTAAAGACTGGCTTTAGGCAGGGAGTGGAAAGAAGGCATACCACACAAGAAATGTTTAGAAATTACTGTCATGAGACATTGATTTGGATGTGGAAGATGAGAAAATAAAAAGACAGTCAAGGGTGTTTGCCAAGAGAATGATTTTGCGTTTAGTGGGGAGAGAAAGTTTTGTTCCCTTGTCAGCTTTCGAGAAGCTGGACACATTTGTCAAGTTTTCCGGGGAGAGCTTGGGCAGTTCTTAGACAAAAAGACAGCATGTTGGACTTGAATGCTTATGGCATGACTGATGCAAAGTTTTCTTGCCACTAGACGTTTTTGGATTAAATTCTTTACAAGGAATGAAAGTAATTAATTCTGAGAATCAAGATTCTATCTTATTTTTGAGAGATGTATTTGAAGATGATGTAAAATTCTGATAGAGAGCTTGATTTTGAAAAATGATAGAAATTAATAGGATATTTTACCCAACTTCATAAATTCTGCTTTTGCCTCAGTATGATTCATAGTTGTATAAAAATTTACTGTAGCCCATGAATACATGTGAAGAAAAACAAACAAGAAGTTGTGGTTAACATATGAGATCTTTGAGGATTTGGGGAATGTTTTATATGTCCTTTAGCTATAACACTTCACATCATACACAGTTGGAATACAAATTAAGAAGACCAGATTTAGTTGAATGCTGAAATAAAGAGGGTTTATTGATTAATTTACAGATTAAGCTATATCAAATGTATTATGAAACATTTCAGTGCAATGCTTTAGTCATTGGAAGCACTGTTCAAATTGCTCATAACTGGGTTAAACTAAACAAGAAATATCAAATTGTACTGTTATAACCCCTTCCACTACAAGGTTCAGGCTTTTCTCCTGGCTGGTAGGGGCCAGCCCATTCTGTTCTTATCACCTCTCCTCCAGCCTTGGCCCTGTCTTACTGAAGCAGCCTGACTACACAGGGTGAATTGTCTAAAACCTGCCATGCCCACTCGCCTGCTTTGGGATGATTTCTAGTCCCTCCCACTGCTCCAGGGTTCAGATTTTCTCTGCTGGATAGTAGAGGCAAGCACATTCTCTTCACGTCCACTCTCCTTAGGTCTTGGTGCTGCCTTATAGCAGATGCCTGTGCTGCCTTACAGCAGATGCCTGAGAGTGCCAGACTACCTGGGGTTCCTTCCTCCTCCTGGAGAATACCTAACTAGCCTGCCTGGATGTATTGAGTCCCTCAATAAAAAAAAATCTAAAGAAAGAACTTGAATTCCAGACTAACTGATTACTCATACCATATCAAAAAGCATCAATAATAAAAACAAATTCAAACTTCAACAACAGTAGGCTTGAGTTTCATACCAGAAGTAAGAAATACATCAAAACCTCTGGCACACATTAAGAACAGTTCTGAGAGGGAAGTCTATAACTCTCCATTAAAAAATAAGAAAGAGAACAAATGAATGACTTGTGGTACAAGGTACAACTCAAGAATTGGAAAACCAAGAACAAGACAAACCCAAGCACAGCAGAAATTAATGCAATAGAAACAAAAACAACAACTAAAAATAAAAGGAATGCTTGCCCTTTGAAAAGACAGACAGACCCATAGTGCAGTTAAACAAAAGAAAGAGCAAATCCAATTCAACAAAATCAGGGAGAAAAGGGGAAACATCACAGCAGATTCCCCCAAAGATCTAGAAGAGAATACATTAAAAACCTATACTGTATTAAATTTGAAAACCTAAAAGAAATGAACAAATTTCTAAATTGATGGAAATTACTAAAGCTAAATCAAGAATAGATTAAAATATTAAACAAACCAATAATGAATAAGGACATTGAAAGAGTAGCACAGAGCCTCCTTACTAAAAGAAGCCCAGGCCCAGATGGATTCACAGCACATCTCTATCAGACATTCAAAGAAGTTCTACAACTTATACTACCTAAATTATTCAGAACGATAAACAGACGGACAACTCCCACACACTCTCTCTCTCTCTTATGCCACTATTACTCTCATACCAAACCAGGTGAAGAAACAGCAACAAAAGAAAACCATAGACCTGTATCCCCAATGAACACAGAGCAAAAGTTCACCAGGGAGCTGGCGAGATGGCAAAGCAGTTAAGAGCACTGATTGCTCTTGCAGACAACCCAGGTTCAGTTCCCAATACCCACATGGTAGATAACAACCACCTGTAAATCCAGTTCCAGGAGATCTGCCCTCTTCTGATATCTGTCGGTATTGTATAACCAGATACACTTACATACATGGAGGCAATACACTCATACACATAAACTAAAAATAGTAAATAAAATATTGTTTTAAAAGATTTATAGCAATGGTGCTGGAGAGTTAGTGCAGTGGTTAGGAGCAATGACTGCTCTTGCAGAGAACCTGGGTTCAATTTCCAGCATGTACCTGGCAGCTAACAACCACCCTAACTCCAGTTCCAGGGGATCCAACACCCTTTTCTGACCTCCACAGGCATTGCATGACATGGGTACACTTGCATATATACAGGGAATACACTAATATACATAAAATAAGAATAATAAACAAAATATTTGTTTTTAATTCACAATAAAACACTCAAAAATTTCATACAAACGTACATCACAAGGATCATGTACCATGTAAGTAGTAAGACAAGAGAAGAAAATTAAAGGATAATAACTGAAAAAAGGGAAATTATCCATATTTACAGAGGATATAAATATTATACATAAGACATAACAAAAACTCCACCAGAAAATTTTTAGAAATGATCAACACTTTCAGTAAAGTGCCAGGTTACAAAATCAATCTACAAAAAATAATAATCAGAAAAAGAGTTTGGGAAAACACTTCAACTCAATATTAGGGATAAACCTAAACAAAGACATTAAAGACCTATTTAATGAAAACTTTAAATATTTGAAGAAAGAAATTGAGACACTAGGAGATGGAAACAACTCAAATGCTCATGAATTGGCAGAATCAATATAGTGAAAATGGCCATTCTAACAAAAGCAATTTACAGATTCAATACAATCCCAATCATAATCCCCATAACATTCTTCACAGGAATAGAAAAAGTCACATTGAAATTCATATGGAAACACAAAAGGTAGCCAAAAGAATCCTGACACAAAGAGCAATGCCAGGAGGATTACCATATTAGATCTCGGTATATATTACAGAGCTATAACAGTGTGGAATTTATATAAAAACAGACAGATTAATGGAACAAAATAGAAGCCCTAAATATTAGCACACACAGTTGTAGCCACTTGATATTTGACAAAGGGACTTAGAACACAGCCAGAAGTAAAGATAGCTTCTCCAACAAATGCTACTGACAAAATTGGATCTCTATATGTAGAAGAATGAAAGACCAATACCTAACACCCTGCAAAAAATCAACTGCAAATGAATCCAAGACCCCAATATGAAGCCAGAAAACTCTAAAACTGTTAGAAAAATATATAGGCAGGACCCTACAAGACATAGGTGTAGGAAAGAAGTTTCTAAATGAGGCATCAGTTGCTCAGAAATCAAGATCAATCGACAAATGAGACCTCATTAAACAAACAAAAACCCAAAGAAACAAAAAGCTTCTGGACAGCAAAGACAACAACCAATGGAGTGAAAAGGAAGGCTGTAGAGTAAGAGAAAATCTCCACCAGCTGTCGCCTGGCAGAGCAGTGACCCTGAGAACACAAAGAGCTTAAAAACAGGAATCAGGAAATCAGATGACTCAACTTAAAAATGGGCTATGGATCTGTGATGGCTCATCCTGGGTGTCAACTTGACTGGATCTGGGATTAACTGAAATGAGAGAGAGCTTCTTAACTGGATCATCTGAAGCTGGAAGACACACCCTAAATGTGGGTGTTACCTTCTGGTGGCAGCCCATATAAAAGGCCACGGCAGAGGAGACCGCCTGGCTTCTTGCTGCTTGCCTTCTCTCTCATTGGTGAGTTCCTGTTGCTGCTGAAGACTGAAGACTAGCTGATCTTTCGGAATTCGTCAGACCTTCAGCACCAGATTGGAACCACTGAGACATCCAGCCTCGTGGACTGAGAGACTACGGATTCTCAGCCTCTCCAGTGTGGTGCGGCCATTGTTGCACTACTCGGACTCTATCCTGTGAGCTAAGCTGATAAATCTCTCTATATGTATTCATTCTACTGGTTCTGTTTCTTTGGAGAACGCTGACTAATACAGGATCTAAACAAAGGTGTAGTGTGAAAAAAACAGAGGGAATTATATTAGTTCAAAAGTGTACTGAAAAATGCACATACACTATCTGTAGATGAGGGGATGTGTATAGCTGAAGGCTGTATAACAAGAAACACATTGCCAGACAAGAGAAACTTTCTATCAATTTGTTGGTTAGAGTAGTCCAGGAGATGGCAAAAATAACACAGTCTGTTCCTACAGCCCTTGATTGCCTCCCAGAACATGATAAGACCCTATTGCTGAAGACATCACATAATTCAGAAGCAGGACTTGGAGTGATGGAGCTGCAACTGACCTGGAAGCCTCCTCCCTGAAAACTAGCTCTCATAGTTCTAAAGGACACTATGCAAGCTGCTAACGAAGAAAAATCAGTCAATGGCCCAGCCCCAGATTCAAAGCCTCATAACCACGAAAATGACTCCCACAACAAACTAGAGCAGTGCAGCAGTGGCAGTTTCATCTTGGGCATAATCAACAGCTCTCCAATTGGACTAAAAGGCCTGCCTCTAAATGGGATGGAACTCATGTGCAACACTGTAAACATAGCCAAATACACATGACTGGAGAGGTCATGGATCCTAGAGAAAACTACCTCTGTCACATCCCTAGAGAAATGTAATGTCATACTGTGTGCTAAATAGGGATTTTTATATTTGCAAATTAGTATATGTGTCACCACTCATCAAAGAAGCTTCTTTTTGCAATAGGTGAAGACTATTACAGAGCTCCACAACTGGTCAACCATAGAAAATAAGTGTCTTTGACATGTCCAGCCCTAAGTGACACATCTACAATGGAGCCTCTACACCAAACCATAGTTTAACAGGAGTAGAGAGAATACTATTGCGTCTCTCAACTCTCATTGGAGAAGCTTTCTCATGAAACAGAGGGCAATGAGCACAGAAGTTCACAGCTGAACAAAGTATAGAGAATACATGACTGCAGACTGCACATCCCTGGGTAGGATTCCTATATTAACCTCACCCCATCCAGGGCTCAAGGAACACTGGGAAATAAGGGGCAGAAATAGTGTAAAAGCCAGGGATGGTACAAAGAAAGAGTATTCTAGGCTTTTGGAAACTTGCGCATATAAACTTACAGCAATGATGATCACATGCACAAGACCCACACATACTTAATCAGCCAAAAGCCAGCATAGGACTGGGGAAATGGTCAGAAACCCTCAACCTTACCTATTGTCTGCTGATGGGTGAGGGACAGTTGATATTCTTGTTTGTTTGTTTGTTTGATTGCTTGTTTGGCTGGTTGGCTGTGTGGAACCCTCCTCCTTGGCCCCCTGCCTTGGACTCCCGAGACCCCTGCCCTTCTTTAGGACTAACTGCTCTTTTTCGCTTTTGTAAATTGCTTGGCTGAAGGGATAAACTGCATTAACCCCATTTTGACTAGCTGTTTTAGACAAGCCTGGACATGCCCAGGCATGTTGTAATCTCCAGCTACCGCTCCCCACCCCAGGAGGTTATAGATTAGGCAAGCCTGGGCATGTCAAGGGGGGCGAGGCAGGTTTAAAGCCTTATGAGGAATAAACAGGATCCTCTGGCCCTGAAGATAGCAGTTAGCACATTCCACAGTCCTGTGGGTAGCACCCACCAATGAGAAACCTCCAGGGTTGCGTTCCTTGTAACCAATCAATTCAAAGGTATGTTGGCCTATGCGTGCTTTTTGGACCAGTCAAGATGTATCTCTGTTATTCCCCTCCTCCCTTTGTCTAAAACTTATAGAAAGTTTCCTTCCCTCAGCGGTCGGGGCTCTCAGTGCAGATCCACTGTGTTGGTGAGGTCTGAGAGTCTGAGCTTAAGCCGGAATAAAGACTTAGTTCTTGCATGCCCTTTGGACTCCTTGGTAATTCTTGGGGATCCGTTCTCTGGGCACAACAGTTGGTTTGGGTTTTGTTTTGTTTTGTTTTATTTTGTTTTTGACAGTGTCTTCCTAGTCCCAGCCTGCTTGGAAGTCACAATGTGGATGAGGCTGACCTCCATCTGCCTGACTTTGCCTTCTGAGGGCTGGGATTAAAAGGACACCACCACAACTGGCATCAGTTAATATTCTTTAAATAAGTAATGCAGAAAGTGTGTCTGTGCAACTCTTAACCCAAGTGATTGACACATCTTTAATGCAACCTATACACTTAAGATGAATGCATCTCTTCACCCTCACCAGAGAAGTTTTCTAACAGATGTTGATCAGCATGGAAACCCATAACTGGTCAATGTACAAAGAACAAGAGGCATAGTTTATTTCTGAAACGTCACCTATTTCAAAGCTCTGCCTCTCAAGACTCAGGATCATTGTGGAAGAGGAAGCAGAAAATTGTAAGACCACGAATGGCATGGATCACCACAAGAAAACACAGTCTTGCAGACAGCTGGTCATTTGTGCATATGAACTCACAGCAATGGTGTTAGCATGCACAAGTCCCATGCAAACTCAAACCACACAAATTCTTAACATAGTCATGGGAAGTGGGTAAGAAATCCCAACCCATCCTAAAGTACTTTTGGCAAATGATGATTGATGTAAGGGGAAACACAGTGTTTTACAGGGATGGGAATCTTGGTGGGTCCCATGGGTGGACCTACATGGGGGGCATTTGAGGATACAATTCAAACACTATAGGCCATATTATATATATTGGAGAACATTAAATTGGGTAGGGGACAGTGGAGGATGGTGTGAAAAGAGGAACAGATCTAAGTACCGTCAAACTATATTGTATGAGGATTACAAAAATTCAATAAAAAGGGAAAAATGTACTGTAACATAAAAATAAGGTGATAAATGAATATGTCTTTTTAAATGTTGGCACAGAGAACAATATGCATAACTATAAAGGACATATCTTTTCTGCTTATCTCTCTCCCAAAAGTCCTCGAGAACAGTGCTGCTGAGATACCCCATGCTTACCATGCTGGCTTTGCCTACATTCTTTCATACTCTGTGGTACTTACATATTTCTGCCCATCTTGTTAACTCTTGATTCCACACAAATTTTTTGAAAATATTCTACATAATGAAAACATATGTAGCAGATTTGCTATAAGAAGGAAAATTAATATTTATCATGTATATAATTTGTGCCATGAATTGTGTCAGATATTTTGCATGAGTTTAGTTAAGATTGAAAATATTGCACAGAGTAAGTGACATTATTATTCATTCTACCCACACAGAAAGCAGTGCCTAAGGTTCACTCGGAGTTCCAAAAATAGAAACAGATGAGTTATCAGTGTGGGTCTTACAGAAGTATATAGCCTAGCAAATGCACATTTAAGGATTATTCTCACAGCCTATATGTTAGGCTCCAAAAGGATGCCCTCATTTAATTTGTTTCCAGCTTAGGTTCCTAAAATAGTAAGCTTCATCTAGTCTATATTTCATTTTGAACATGGTCATCAGTGTCCTCTTGTGTCTCTGCATCCTTCCTTCAGACCTTGATGCACTGGAAGTCATCTCCTGGCTTTGATATCCATTGTCTTCAAAGCCTTTTCCTTTCTGGCCTGTCCCCATCTCACACCATTTACTGGGCTTTGGGTTCTGTTTTCCACATGCTGCTTCTCGTGTTATCAATCTCTACAGCTCAGTTTTGCCAAATAATTCTCCCTGCTCACTTCCCTACCTCTTTGAGTTTTTCCTTACCTTTATCCTATACACTTGCTATTCTGAAATGGATGCAGTTCCACCAATATATCAGGCTTTTTCATTTGATCTTCTCTTTGTCTGTGGTACCTTCTTCAGTTGGAGTTTTCCATTCTTTCCCTAAGAGGAACTGTCACTTGCTTCTAGCCAATGAGTGGCGAAGATGAAAGGATTTAGGGGATATAGATGAAGTATATAATCAGTGGATTTTGAGTTACTCAAAAGGGAGATGATCTTGAGATGGCATAAATTAATAAATTGAAGACTTTCAAGTTAGGACCAGGCTCCTAATGAGATCAGAACATGCACTGCTAGATTTGAAGAAATAAGATCACGTTATGAGAAGACCTGTAGTAAGTCCAGGTAACAAGGAACTTCAGGAAGTTTCCGGAAGTGGAGAGTAGTCCTGGCTAAGAAGATACCCCCCAGTCTTAGAATTACAAGGAAATGAATGCTTCCAGCATCGGAAAGCGTTTGAAAGCAGTTATTCCTTCAGTTGAACCTTGGATGACACTGTAGTCCAACACTACAATACGGCAAGACTGTGGCAGAGAGTTGAGCTGAACTGCATCTAGAGTTCTGAGCTGTGGAAACTGTAAGATAACTAATGTGTATTGTTGTAAGCTACTGTTTGTGGTCTACGAAGGAACTGAATGTACAGCTCTATCAACAAGGTATGAGAGCTAAGGATGGAACAAAGTGTGACAGATTATCATATCATATTCTGTTGGTCTTTGTAACCTATTAAATATATATTAAATTGTAAACAGTTAAACGTATGAATGTAGATATATGTGTGTATGCAAATATGTACGTGTGTATGTTCAGCTATGCATATATATATAATATGTTCTAATTGAATAGCTGAATGCTCTTCTATAGATTAAGAAAACTACGAGCCAGATAAGTTACGTGGCATAGACTCTGTCCAAAGACAGAACAAAGAGTTTTGCCAGATGAATCAGAGAGGAATTTGGGCTGTGTTATAGTTTACATATTAAGTCTCCCTCAAAGAGTCATGTGTTGAAGGTTTGGTTCCCAGCTGCTGGATTCAAATGCTGAGAAATGATTGGATCATGAGGACTATGACCTAAGCAAAGATAATGTTCTAAAGATTTGACAGCATTATTGAGAGATCTTGGAAATGTTAGAACGTTAAGTAGAACACAGATGAAGGAAGCGGGCAACTGGAAGGGGGTACTGTTACTTTAAAGGATGAATCTTGACCCCTCACTCACTCCTGCCACTCCTTTCTTTGTTTTTCTGTTTTGGATGCCATGAGGTGAGCATCTCTGTTCTACCATTCCCTTCTGCCACTGTGGTCTCTCATCACAGACTCAAACATCGGAGGTAGTTAACCAGAGCCAAATCTCAGAAATCACACCAACATACTGAAGCCAGTGATAATAGGGAATATAAAGACATTGCTAAATGTAAGATCAGAGTCTTCAAAAGCTTGAAAATAGAGATCAAAATATGAAGAAAAAGGAAGGGCCGTCTATGATTTTAAGACAATGTTTTTTACAACTTCCATTGCATAGCCAGTTTGGTGAAGGAACCACTTTGTGGTGGTTTCTGCTTCCTCTACCTCTAAGTTTTTTTTTTGTTTTTTTTTTGTTTGTTTTTTTTAACAGTGTATATACTCTCGGTTCTAACTGTGCTGATCTGATTTTTAACAAATCAGATCACATTAATTTTGATTTTTAATAAATCAGATCACATTAATTTTAGGATTTTTTTTGTTCTTAGGTAACTTCCATTGCATATTTTTCTCATTTTATTCAATCATAATAATCATCATGTAAAGAACCTCATTGAATTTAGAATAAAAGCCATTAAAGTTAGACTAAAACTATGAGAAAATACCCTGTGTATCCATGTAACTTGTGAGTCTGAAGGTTCAAGATGGCAATACTTATAGTGACAGTGAGCTTTATCCACCAAACATCAAATACACAGCTGATGTGCTCTGTCTTATTTTAGATGTGGCGGGGAGGGGTAATTCTCTTCATTTTAAAATTTTAAAATCCAACCAAAGAGTGATAAAGTGATTCTAATTTAGCTTCTTCTTTAAACAGAATCCAAGCACAGAAATGAAGCCAGCCACACCTTTGAAGTGTTGTTGAACTTGGCAACTGAGTCGGGGGTGGGAAGAATCAGAGAGAGAGGTGAGAATCGAGCTGAATTTAAAAAGAAACATAGGATTCGGGTGGCATTTGCTCAATCTTCAGGTTATTTAGGTAAGAAAAAATACATTAAAAATAGTGGCTGACCAAGAAAAAACTGTTTAAACAACATGTACCCTGGGATTTTCCATCACCATGTTCAGATTGTGATCTGAAAATAGAAAAGTCCAAAAAGTACCTGTTTCTGTGACCTACAAGGCATTTGATTTCTAAGAAGAGTTTTATTTTGCCATTTAGTCAGTTTACTTCTGGTTTATACTTTGAAATAACTTCTCAAGAACCAGTTCTGTATAAATTTATCAGCGACTTTACAGCATTGTCCAAAACATTCAATATATACCCCAGAAAACTTTTTTCCATGTAAAATATTTGTTAGAAATTTTTTCAGAAAATTGAAATATAGCATGTCATGTCTGCTTTCTAAGTGTGTAGTGTTCAGTAATGTGATAACCCTTTCATAGTTTAGAATGATGTTAGAATTGTCTATGAAGCAATGACTGATCAAAAGCTTCAGAGAGATTAGAAAGAGTGGTGGTAAATTCTCATTTGTGAGGGAAAGAAAAGATGAACTAAAGAATGATGTATTGCTGAAGGAGTTTGACTAGTGGACTGAAAGGCCACTAGAATGCATGCACAAACTCCTGTGAAGGTTTTTGTAAAGACAAAGCCTAGAAAGGCTTTTTTCATTTTTCAATCAAAAATGAAACAGAAACTGTGCTAGTCAGATTTTTCTGTTGGTGTGATTTCCGAGATTTGGCTCTGGTTAACTACCTCCGATGTTTGAGTCTGTGATGAGAGACCACAGTGGCAGAAGGGAATGGTAGAACAGAGATGCTCGCCTCATGGCATCCAAAACAGAAAAACAAAGAAAGGAGTGGCAGGAGTGAGTGAGGGGTCAAGATTCATCCTTTAAAGTAACAGTACCCCCTTCCAGTTGCCCGCTTCCTTCATCTGTGTTCTACTTAACGTTCTAACATTTCCAAGATCTCTCAATAATGCTGTCAAATCTTTAGAACATTATCTTTGCTTAGGTCATAGTCCTCATGATCCAATCATTTCTCAGCATTTGAATCCAGCAGCTGGGAACCAAACCTTCAACACATGACTCTTTGAGGGAGACTTAATATGTAAACTATAACACAGCCCAAATTCCTCTCTGATTCATCTGGCAAAACTCTTTGTTCTGTCTTTGGACAGAGTCTATGCCACGTAACTTATCTGGCTCGTAGTTTTCTTAATCTATAGAAGAGCATTCAGCTATTCAATTAGAACATATTATATATATATGCATAGCTGAACATACACACGTACATATTTGCATACACACATATATCTACATTCATACGTTTAACTGTTTACAATTTAATATATATTTAATAGGTTACAAAGACCAACAGAATATTGATATGATAAATTCAGTTCCTTCGTAGACCACAAACAGTAGCTTACAACAATACACATTAGTTATCTTACAGTTTCCACAGCTCAGAACTCTAGATGCAGTTCAGCTCAACTCTCTGCCACAGTCTTGCTGTATTGTAGTGTTGGACTACAGTGCCATCCAAGGTTCAACTGAAGGAACAACTGCTTTCAAACGCTTTCTAATGCTGGAAGCGTTCATTTCCTTGTAATTCTAAGACTGGGGGGTATCTTCTTAGCCAAGACTACTCTCCACTTCCGGAAACTTCCTGAAGTTCCTTGTTACCTGGACTTACTACAGGTCTTCTCATAACGTGATCTTATTTCTTCAAATCTAGCAGTGCATGTTCTGATCTCATTAGGAGCCTGGTCCTAACTTGAAAGTCTTCAATTTATTAATTTATGCCATCTCAAGATCATCTCCCTTTTGAGTAACTCAAAATCCACTGATTATATACTTCATCTATATCCCCTAAATCCTTTCATCTTCGCCACTTATTGGCTAGAAGCATGTGACAGTTCCTAGCCACAGTCAAGGGAGACACTAAGAGCTAGAAATGTGACATTGGGAGGCCCATAGAGGTCATTCTTCATAAGAACTAATTTTATTCCATTTCTCTGTCAGGATGGTGCTCATTATTGACCCACTCCTAATTATTCTGTTGTTTTATAGGTAAATTTAACTGCAGTTTCCTTACAAAAAGTCTACAGCTTGTGTGTGTTCACCTTGATACAGATGTAACAAATGATTTTTCATTACATCACAGTTCATAAGGTCTCAGAGTTAAGACTATAATTGAATTAATGGATGTCCACATTATGAATACTTTACCTTGTATAACATAATTATCTTTCAGTTTTTATTATAAAAATATTAATATTATTCTAGTGATAGTAATCAAGTACAAGAAGTGCAAATGTTTATCATGATATGAATATAAACACGCATATTCATATAAATGTGTTAAGTACATGTGGGTAATATGTACATTTCTATGTGTGATTTTATGTGTATGTTTAAGTAGCTTTCTATGTGTGTCAAGCACAATATTTAGTATTTTGTGTATTAGTGCATCAAATTCACATGAAAAATATTTCAATGAAATAATGGTGTAACTAATTTAAAGGCAAGGAAACATGTGCTTATGTGCAGTGAGTAACTGTGCATGGTCATACTGAACTAGGACATGTGTGGAACCAGTACTAAAATGCACAGCTCTCTGACTTTTCTATAACGTGTGTTCTTTATTACTTTATGGTAGTAAACTATGAGGTACATAATATTTTCTTCATTTGTTGGAAAAGGAAATTTTTTTTTGTCTTTTTGAGACAGGGTCTCCCTGTAGCCCCAGCTGTCCTGGAACTCACTATGTAGACCAGGCTGGCCTTGAATTCATTGAGATCTACCTGCCTCTGCCTCCCCAGTGCTGGGACTACAGGCGTGCGCCACCATGCCCGGCTGGAAAAGGAAATTTACCTGCCTAAGTTTAAAGAAGTTTTCATACTTGCATATGGAGTACTTCAAGGCAAGGACTCTGCCTTGGTCACATACATGTCCTTGTTCTAGCATCTACTAGTCACTACATAGACGACTGACCCTGACCTAGGTTCTTGCATCTACTAGACTGAACCTGACCTAGGTTCCAGCATCTACTAGGCTGAAGAACCTGACCTAGGTTCCACCATCTACTAGACTGAACCTGACCTAGGTTCCAGCATCTACTAGACTGAACCTAACCTGGGTTCCAGCATCTACTAGACTGAACCTGACCTAGGTTCCAGAATCTACTAGACTGACCCTGACCTAGGTTCCAGCATCTACTAGACTGAAGAAACTGACCTAGGTTCTAGAATCTACTAGACTGAAACTGACCTAGGTTCCAGCATCTATTAGACTGAACCTGACATAGGTTCCAGCATCTACTAGACTGAAGAACATGACCTAGGTTCCAGTATCTACTAGACTGAACCTGACCTAGGTTCCAGCATCTACTAGACTGAACCTGACCTAGGTCAAAACTTCAATTCAACTTCTTTTCTTTGCAACATCTCTCCACTTCCCTCTGATATTCAGTTTCTTTGGAGATCAAGACATTAATGCAATAAAATATCACCTTGAATAATCTGTCATTTATCTACTGGATCAGTTGTCAAATCTTTTTAACATACTTGTTTTGCAAGCATGTTAAAAGAATTCATGAGTTTTGGGGAGAGATTTTTCTTGGCGAATGAACTATTTTGTGAGCACTTTAGTAAGCACATTAACCCCTTGAGCCTGTGTGAATAGTACTTCAGTGAGCAAATGGCACCCTAGTGGCCTCCAATTTAATGAATTTTCCAAAGATGATTGACTCACCTCATCTGGCAAGATCATTTGGTGAAATGATTTGAGCCACTCAGAGGAAGAATTGATAAAAATGCAAAGTGATGGAAATATAAGAAAAGCAGCCTGAAGTTACAGAAGTGACTGTCCACGAAGGTCAAGTTCTCTGAGAAAATTCAGCTATTAACCTGAGACTGTTTTGTGCATGATTAAGAAGAGCCAGATACTGACCTGTTGCTGAGATCATGAGCTGTAATTACCTTGAGATAAAGAATGGACATTTTGGTCATTAAGTTTGAGAAATTTTTATTTGCTTTGTTTTAATACTCTCTATTATGATTGAAGAAGAGATCCACTCTCAAGGAGACAATGAAAGGAATCAACTCACCAGTATGGTGGTCTTCTAATCTTCTGGTTTATTTACCTGTGCTCAAATGTGTAACAAAATAAATGGGAAATTCCAGAAGAAATATGTTTTGAATTGCATATCATTATTTTTAACATGTTGGAATCTTGGAATGTCCCATTCCATACTATTATATGATTTTTTCCTGGCACCTGCCTGTCAGTCAGTAGCTGTGTGGTTATAAGACCAGATGTGGCATCTCAGTGCTTGTGATATCACAATTCCATTGTTTCAAAATATTTTGTTATTTATTATTCATAATATTTACTATGCCTCATTTATAAATTAACATTTTCATAAGCATATATACATAGAAGGAATGGAATATATAATGAAGAATCAGTAGTATATGTGGTCCCTTGCATTTACTGAAGGTCTTAGAACATAACCTCACAGACAAGAGGGCAAAAGCAGCATCAAATTATAATGATAAACAATTATCTTCACATTCTAGTAGGTAGAACTTGAAAGGCCTCCTCTTTTCAAGACTCTGTAAACAGTGCACGCTTACCTTGTTAGGATGGTAGCACACATTTCAATTACCACACACACCTATTGCCCCAAACTCATACTTCTGGCCTTCTCCAACTGATAGAAAAATTTAAAGTATTTCAAGCTATTTTGTGCATCTCCATTAAAAGTTATTTTTATTTTCACTGTGAAGTCATTTTTCTTATTATATACATGAAACCCTGAAACATATAGGCTTCCCTCAAATTATTATCTAGCTACAAATATTGATTACTTTTACTTATTTCTTAGAATAATCTCCATTGGTTACTATAAAGAATAGTATGCTACTAGCGCTAAAGAATAAATAATGACAGTGGTGTGAATCAACATGTGCTACCTTGTTGATGAATCATCAAGGCAAAAATAGCTATTTTCCCAATGCAAAACACAATAGCAAACTGGCAAAACTTGAAAATTCCTCCATGTATGACTATCCAACTACTTAGCAATGTGCTAAGACAACCTGCTTCTTTGAGATCTGAAATTGCTTATTTTCATAACCCTTGATAGAATAGTCATTGACTTATAACATGTTACATTTTCCTGGGACACCTTTGACAGGGTAATGATGTCAGATTGATGAATACTTCTCACTAAAATAGAGACTTATAGAAATTATCAAAGCTTACCTAGCACGGTAGTTCTCTACCTCTTGGAAGACATTCATTTCTGAGATGTGTATTGAACACTAAGATGGTTTGTGGCAGGGGGCAAGAAGAAAAAGTCATGGGAAAAAGCCACAAAAGGCCGCTTTCTCCTGATACCTTTCCAATGAGAAAAGCTTTTAAAGGTTTAAGCATGAGTTTCCCATTGAATTTCTTTTGATAAGGAGGTAATGTGCTCAGAAAAGTTGTGGGAACTCTGAATGCATCTCAAGGTGCAGTGCTGTTAATCACTTGCAAGCATCACAAAACTTGTGTATCATTTTATAGATATAAAAGCCATGAGGAAAAGCAATAATTTATCTGCAAATTAAAATGAAAAAGGGAAATTTTGCAAAGGAATATTTCTTATGAAAATACACAAAACCCTTTGAAAATATGGCTTACTGCATATATTGATGACTTATGAGGTTTATAAAAAATATTTTATTATTTTTATTTTATGTATATGCGTGTATTGCCTGCATGTAGGTAAGTACACCTGTGTCATACAATGTCTGTGGAGGACAGAAGACGCTGTTGGATCCCCTGGAACTGGAGTTATGGATAGTTGTTAGCTGCTATGTGGGTCCTGGGATTCGAACAACCAGTGTCCTTATACGCAGAGCTATAATTTCAGCCCCAACTTAGGAGTTTTAAATTTGAGTACCAATACAAAGTAACCCTCAAATCCCTAGGCACATAAGTATTAAAAAACATTGGAGTTGTATAAAACACTATTATTAAAAGGATATGGCATCCATGTAAAGGCATAATGCTGAATTTTGGGCCTTGAGAAGACTGGAGTCATTCACTCAATTAGTTCATCAATATATAAAGCAATATTTATTGAGCACTTAATATTGTAAAAAGGATCCTGTTGCATACTGTAGATATGGGACATGAGCAGATAGGGAACTTCCTTGACACAGAATTTAAATTTGAAGGAAGAAACTTGGAGAGTGGGTAGGACTGGCATGCAACACTATATAATTATACTAGTTAGGTATGTTATCAATACTAACTTCATATTTTGGGAAATATCTAATAGAGTTTTAAAAGTTCATAGCATCAATCTTATGAAGATGCACCTCTTAGAAATTAAAACCTTCATCTTGGAGGAAAAGTTATGAGCCTGCGATTGTGTATTTTACACCATTGCACAGCAGTAACCCTCTTTCACTTTCAGCCACGGTGCCTGCTCTTTTATCTCCCCTGCCTTGTCCACTAGATGAATTCATTATATGTAGTATAACCCTGCAATGTTAAGTACCTGAAGTAGTTACTGTGATAAAGTTCAAAGTTCATGGCCACCCCCCAACCCCGCTGCCACGAATAAGCTAATGCTTTCCCAATGGTTAATTAGGGTGGTCTGAGGCTGTGTTCCCAGAAACTGTCCGGAAGTTTGCAATGGTATTTTGCTTCCACAGCTGCAAACTGACTAATAAGATCTCTAAGGCTTGCGACCCGTCTCCATTTGTTCCTTCACTGTTCCTTTTGCCTTAAATAATTTGACTTTAAATTTATTCTTGTTTTATTTTTTTAAGCAAGCTAATCACATAATTTTCAAAAGTAGAAAAGTTAAAATGAATAGTAGTATTTAAGAAGCAGAGAAAGAAGAAAATAAAAACTGGAACATAGTGTTTAATCCTCAAGCAAATTTTCTGTTTCACATAAATTATGAGTTTTAGTTTTGCTACCATGGAGGGGATAAATATGTACATGTAATTTCCTTACACAAAAGCATCCTCCTCTTGATTATTAATAGAAACAAGAAAAAATTCATTAGCATGGAAAGCCTAGAAAATGGAAGAAAATTAATGCCATCAGTAGTGTTTTTGGTATATTTCTTTCTGGTCTTATAGAGGAAAAAAAGAAAGTATGTATACATTGAACATACATAGTTGATGACTCATAAACTCAAAAGTCTGAAGTAAATTTTTAAAATGTTACTTTGAAACCTGTAACTTATTGATAGTCTTATAATTATTGAATTTTATCTTTTAGTCATTGAAAATTTTTTTATCTTTATATGTACGTATAGAAAGTTTCTAAAGTAATAGGTTTCCATATGAGTTTTTAAGTCTTCGTTAGTTATTCCTCCTTTTTTTCCTCTTCTGTCTTGTCCTCCCACCTGTCCCATTTTAATTCCTCCTGTTCCATTTTTCCTCTTTACTCTCAATACCACTGCATTTTCTCCTCCCTCACTTGAATACCCTATGTTCAATCGTCCCTTACTAATTTCCTGTCCTCTATGGGTATCCCAAAGGAAACATGCATACCTAAAGATTCAAAGCTACACCCACAAATGAGAGAACACACGCAATGTCTGTCTTTCCAGATCTGGGTTACCTCACTCAGAATGATTGTTTCCAGCTCCATCAATTTACCTGAAACCTTCATAATTTAGTATTTCCTAAAAGGTAGATGATATCTTATTGTATAAATAAGCCACTGTACTTTCTGTCAGACATTTATACATAAGAACTCACAGAGATTGTGACAGCATGCTCAAGTCCCATGCAAGCTCAAGTTAGGCAAAATCCCACACAAAGCGGGAATGTGGTCACAAAATCCTACCCGAAGCTAAGGAGCTACTGGCACCTGATAGCTGCTGAGAAAATCAAGTCAGCTTTCTTTCAGGCCCCTAGTATATTGCTCACGCTCCACTGGATGGCCACACTCTGAACAGGAAGTGCAAACTGGACCCAATGGGTTTAAAATTAAAAAAAAAAAAAGACTTGGTTGGGTAGGGAAGTGGAGATGGTCATGGTAGGAGTTGGAGGAGGGGGAGATGAGATACAGAATATGAAGTCCCCAGAGAACTAATAAAAAATGTGTTGATTTTACCTACAATTATCTATTTGACATTTGTCTAGATCTTGTTTTATTTCCTTTGGAAGTTTCAGATGAAATGTAACCTTGCATATCTTATCATCTGCCTCTCTAGATCTTGAAACTTATCATCCATTTATCAAGGGATTAAGTATTCTGTCCTCAGATATAAATAAGTTAATGAAGAGAGACTTTAGTCCTTATGATGATGATGATGATGATGACGATGATAATTACTACTTAGAATTCTAAGCTTTTTATTAACAAATCTCCAGATTTTGCAAAAATTGACTCTTAAAACAATTTATAAATCTTAAATAGCATAAAGTCACTGTCTCTCAACTATTCAGAGAGCTTTTATATATATTAAATTATATTAATTCTATTAATGATGTGCATGCCTTCTCTTTTAAATGTTCTATTGTTTGGGAATTTCCTACATAGATGTCCCGTATTTTCATCAAGTCGACCTCCCCACTTCCATCTCTCCAACTCCTTCTCAGTCACCCTACCACTATTTATGTCGATTTCATTTTATCTTCTCTGTTCGTTTTTTGGTTGTTTGTTTTTATTTTTGTTTTTTTCTTTTGTTTTGTTTTTTGACACCGGGTCTCCTCTTAGCCCAGGCTGGCCTGGAACTTGCTATGTAGATCAGGTTTGCTTTGATCTCACAGAACTCTGCCTGCCTCTGCCTCCTAAATACTGGGATTAAAGGCACGCACCACCAGGCCCAGCACTTATTTTTTTAACCCCATTGAGTCCACTGCACGCTGCCAGTACTGTGCACACATATAGGGACTTCTGGATCACAAGTAGCCTCTCAGGGGCCAGGAAAGTAAAGAAAGTTAACTCTGCCTCTCCCAGCAGCCATCCATTTACACCAGCTCCTCAGTTAGGGAGATTAATGACCACTTCCCTCCTCCTTTCAGGGATTTTGTCCATCTTGGTCTTGAACAGGTATCATTCATGCTGTCACAACTGCAGTTAGTTCATATGCATATTCACAACTGGCCAGTTGTGTCCAGAAAACAGTTTTCTTGTACAGACCCACAGCCTCTGGCTCTTAGGATCTTTCTTCTCCCTCTTCCACAATGACCTCTGAGTCTTGGACCAGGGAGTGTGATACAAATGTTGCAGAGGCAGAGCACTCCGCATTCTCTTGCTCTCTGCATTAACCAGTTGTGGATCTTTGTGTTAACTGCCATTTATGGTGATTAGAATGAGAATGTCTCCCATAGGCTCACAGTATTTGAACACTTGGTTCTAGGCTGGTGGCACTGTTTGGGGAGGATCATGAAGCCTTCAAAGTGTGACCATCCTGGAGGAAATGCACCACTGGGGGTGGGCTATGGGAGCTCATCTCCATGTCCCAGTTTTGTTATCACTCTGCTTCTTGTTCCTGCTTGATAATGTGAGCACTCAGTTTTCTGCATTGACTGCTTGGTGCCATTTTCCCTACCTTGATGGATTCTTATTCAACTGGAACAATGAGCCAAACAAGTAACCTTGATCATGGTGATTTATCACAGCAAGAGAAAAGTAACTAATACCAAAATAAATGGGGGGAGCAGGTTGTTGCTGTGAAGAAGTTGACCGTTATGGGTTTGGGAAGAATGTGGAAGATTTTGGAAGTTTGAAGTAGACAACCATTTGAATGCTGTAAGCAGAACTTAATGGGCCATTCTACTAGGAACCTGAAAGAAAGTAGTTCTAAGACCAATGTAGTTCTGAGACCAATGTAGCTCCAGAGGAAAAGGACGGCATAAACAGCATATGGCAAATTTTGGCAAAGCATCTGGCCACCCTCTGCCTACTGCCTCGCATTTTACATGAGGCTAAATAAAAAGTAACTGACTAATTTCTGTGGCAAAGGAAATTTCAAAGCAGCCTAATTTTCATTATGCAGCATAGATTTTAATGGTGAATATCATGAAGATCTACAACGATAATGAGCAAGTGGGGCAGGAAAAGGCAAAATGTACAGCTTGGAGCAAAAAGGAGCACTAGGAAGTTTACTAATGTGTCAGCTAAGGCGTGTCCTAGAAGAGAGATTCTCATTGTTAAGGAGCTCAAATGGAATCCATTAAGAAGAAGCCTCCAGATTCGCACTTGAACAATGGGGTGACGGCAAGACTTCGCCCCAATAAGCTTCCAACTTGTAAACGGAAAATACCTGAGGATTTTCTGTACAAACCACAACACATAAAAGCTGTTGGTGATGTAGGTGAAGGAAGACACAGTCCATCCCAAGGTGGCGGTCAAATCTGTAGTGTTGTTTATCCTCCATGATTTCAGAGACCACTCAGGCCAGGCAGGGTGTAGCAGGGGAGTCCCTGGATGCCAAGAGGCACAAAGAGATTATTGTGTGAAGGTGGGAAAGTCAAGCCTGGTTGGTAATGGAGATCCCATGATGATGGAAGTGCTAAAACTATGAGACATCTTCCAAGGAGAGCTGTGTACAGAGCATGGAGTCCACCTGAGGACAAGATGTCTGTTGCTGGCAGCAAAGCTGAAGGGTTGGAGCCATCTAAGCCTTTGGTAACTAAAGTTCCAGACACTGGAGCTCCAGGGTTTGGTGTTTGTCTTGTTGCTGGTTTTCAATCTTGTTTCGGTCCATTATTTCCTCACAGTGTCCTCTCTGTCCCCTTTGAGATGAAAATGTGTATTCCATGCCACTGTGTGCTAGAATTATTATGTACTTTGTTGTTTTGCTTTTTCAGGATTACAATTAAGAGAGTATTTTGAGTCTTAGAAGAGTCTTTGGATGTTGGATTTCAAACACTGTTAAGACTGAAAGACTAGAGGGACTTTTAAACTTGGTCTAAATGGATTTCACATTATGATATGGTCATGAGCCAATGTGGGCCAGGGAGTGGATGTACTTGTTTGAATGAGAATTTCTCAGCCTAGGCTTCAGGTGTTTGGACACTTGTCCCCAGTCAGTGGTGCTATTTCTGAGGTTTTGGAGGTAGACCGTTGCTGGAGGAAGCAGGTCGATAAGGGTGGACTTTGAGAGGATATAGCCTTGCACACTTCCAGTTTTGCTCTCTCTCTGCTTCTGTTCCAGTTTGAATAAGTGAGTGCTCAGTTTTCTACTCTGGCTGCCTCCTGCCATGCCTCCACTACCTTATGTACCCTCTATGGAACCATAAGACCAATAAAACTATTCTTTCTGAAAGTTGCTGTGGTATTGTTTTTTTTTTTTTTTTTTTTTTTTCTGATAGATTTAGGCTATTGTGAATGGGATTGTTCCCTGATTTCTCCCTCAGTATGTTTTTC
>NW_008334003.1:2072155-2075646 GCF_000622305.1 Nannospalax galili
TTCCTCTCCCACTAGAGGCTCCATACTCTGCCATCCCTGTCACTGTCCACTGTGTTGTCAGCACCCTCATCCATTCCCCCTGTCTGCCCTTCTGGTAAATCTTGTTGTTTTAATCACAGGAAAAGAAAGGTAACTATCAGTTACTTTTATTATTTATTTAATTAGTTATTATTAAACCATCTACTGCTAAAGAAGCCTTACTAATGAGGGTAGGGGGGTTCAATAATCTGTGGTTATAACAATAAGCCATTGAAGTTAGCTTAATACAAAGACCATTTAGCAAAATAGTAGTAGTACGTTCTCCTGAAGGGCCTATGACTTATATAGCCATGAGTTCTTGGCGCCAATAATGGTGCCGGACAGGGGCTCCATCTTGTGGAGTGGGACTGAAATCAGAGAAGACAATGATTGGTTGTTCCTACACATTCATGTCACTATTGTAACAATGGGTATAACTGCCAGGTTAGTTATTGTGGGTTGCAGGATTCGCAGTAGTGTAAGTCTGATGATTACTTGGTCTGCCTCATTTTAGTAATGTGCACAGCATCTTTAAGCATTATGAAAGCTAGTCAGTAGGGATAGAGCTCCAAGGCCATTCCCAGCTTGATTTCTCCATGATCTATGATTCAAGAATGTGGTGTCTTCAGTAATAGGGTCTTACTATTAAGTTCTGGAGGGTGACCAAAAGCATTGCCAATAGCCAATAATTTGGGGGGAGGAATTATGGGACTCTACAAACCAACTCCAAAAGAGGTACTCCAAACCTGACACGTCCTTTTATTTGATAGCCTAAGGTGTCTAAGTGAGATATTGTATACCCACTATAACTGTTATAACTATTTAAACTCCACAAAAGTGAAGCTTCCCAAGCCCTTTGGATCACAAAAGATTTAGTGAATCCCTGATGTCCAGCCTGGAGCTATTTTCCTGAATTTTGGTTTTTCCTAAGTGTTCCCAAATCATCCCTTTTGAAAGAAGACAGTACAGAACTTTCTTTGAATTTTGCAGTTAAGAGACTTTTAGGAGACATTTACCTTTTAAGGTAAATGAATTTTTAAGGACCGTGGGACTTTTAAAGTTTTATTGATGCAATATTATCATCATATCTTGGGGACAAAAAATAGAAAGTTTGTGGTTTAATAGTGATGTGATTGTCAAATTGACTTCTGTCTACTGTGCTGGAAATCTTCGGTTGTCAACCTGGCACACCTGGGAAGAGGGAGCCTTGACTGAGGAATTTCTTACATTGGACTGGCCTGTGACTATGTCTGTGGGGCGTGTTTTTGATTGTTGAATGATGTCAGAAGACCCAGGCCATTGTAGGTGGTGCCACCCCTGGGAAGTTTATCCTGCATTGTATAAGAAAGTGGGCTGAGTGCAGGCCAGGAGAGCAAGCCCCTATACAGTGTTCCTCCATGATCTGTGCTCTGATCAGTTCCTGCCTTCATGTTGTAGGCCTGAGTTCCTACCCTGATTTTCCTGAGATATGTAAGATAAACCCTTTCTTCCCCAAGTTACTTTTTGTCAGTGTTTTAACACAACCATAGAGAAGAATAGAACAACGTGTCTGTCTGGATTTGGGTTGCCTCACTCGCAATGATTATTTCTACCTGCATCTACTTACCTGGAATTTTCATAATGTTTTTAACAGCATGGTGTAAACGTACCACATTTTCATTACCCATTAATCATTTGATGGACATCTAGGCTGTTTCCATTTCTTAGCTATTGTGAATAAAGCAACATTGAACGTGAATGAGCAGGTATCTCTGTAGTAGAATACACAGTTCTTGGGGCATATGCTCAGGAGCATGTAGTTGACTCGTATGGTACATTTCTAGCTTTTTGAAGAACCTCTGCATTGATATCCTTTCTGGCGCCACCAGTTTGCATTCTCACCAGCAGTGTATAAGTGTTCCTCTTTCCCCAGAACCATGTCAGCATCTTTCATCATTTGTTTTTATATATTTATTTGTTTATTTAATTTTACTCATCATGAATGGGATAAGATGAAATCTCAATGTAGTTTTATATGTATTTCCCTGGGTCCTAAGGATGCTGAACATTAAATTTTTCTCAGTCATTTTATTTTTTCCATTGAGAGCTTGCTGTTTAATTCCATGTCAAAGGACTTTTTAAAAATTGACTCATTTGCTTAATTGGATTTTTGTGAATTTCATATAATATATGCACTCCCCAATACCCTCCACCCAGTTTTATGGACTGAATGAGTCAAATTTGTGTCCTCTAATGTCCTTCAGTGTGTGGGGGAAGCCTCCATCTATGAAAGCCTGGTTAACCTACACACCATCACACCTTTAAAGCAAACTTATTCTCCCTCTACCTGCAACTATTGGTTGCTCAGAGCTCCTCAGTTCCTTGTGTTCATACACCAACTCTGGTTCTTACAATCTTTCTGCCTCCTCTTCCCCAATGATTCCTGAGCCTCAGAAGGCAGATTTGATGTGGGTATCCTATCCAGGGATAGAAATCCTGCAGTCTCTTATTCTTTGCATGTTGGTGAGTTGTGGGTCTCTGTGTTAACCACCATCTGCTGTGTGAGGAGCTTCTCTGGTGACATGTGAGCAAATATCTACTTACCCCAGATAGAAATTAATGACAGACCAGAGTGAGGATAGCACCAAAATCCATCTTGATGAACCAATGAGTTTTACTGAAGTTTTTCACAGGAGTATAGATGGGGGGCAGTTATCTTTGTAGGATATAGGAGCAGAAATGACTCAAAGACAGTTGCATCACCAAAAGTGTCATGAGGATGGGTGACAGCTCATGATGACAGGAATCCTGGAGCACACTGTACAACCTGCATGTAGTTCAACAGATTGAAGAATGCCCTTTGTAGGTAGGTGGTTGGTCTGAGACAATTCCAGGCAGCTCTGCTGGTCTCTGCTTCTTCCAGGCATCTTGGCTCATCCGAATTAAACAGTGTTGGGAAGGGAGGGGCATTGTGAGTCTGGTCAATTTCAGGGACTTCCCTGAAGTTATTCAGTGTTTTTTTGTTTTGTTTTGTTTTTCCTGAGCTTAAGGAGCTTCCCTGAAGGATGGACTATTTCATCTCCTCTCAAAACATTCAGTTTATGGAAGGTTTTTATCTCAAAGGAAACAGCTGCAGAACACTCAACCACTTCCTCTAGCGCTTACATTCTTATTGCCCCTCTTCCATAATGAACTCTGAGCACTGGAGTGGGAAATGTAGATGTATATATTATTTAAACCTAAACATTAGGCAACTATGCCACAGCAACAGTCACTTGTAATCAAGGACTTCCTTGGTCTTTATGAGTCTGAACTACACCATCATTTGCAACAGAAGTTTCTTCCCATGAGAGACTGTGATTGGCAGCAACAGTTATCTATGAATTTGAGCATAAATATTTATAAGGCAGTTTTCCAGGTATATTATATTTGTCTAATAAATCAATAGAAGTTGTCTCCCCCATTGGGTCTATGACCTCCTAGCAGTGGTTTTT
>NW_008334003.1:2075679-2111099 GCF_000622305.1 Nannospalax galili
ACATGATTAGAAGAAGCATTTCATTATAGCTTTAACATATTCAATAACACACTCCAGAGCAAGAGTACATCTCTTTCAAAAGTGGCTGTAAGTTTCTAGGTTCAAGTTGAATTAATACAGTTATACCATATATATAGACCCTGTAAGACATAAAATTGAATGAGTTTTTAACCTTTAAAAAAATCTCCATCTCATTTTAAAATATGCTGCTTCCTACAGAAAGACTCATTTTTAATGCTACTAACACTTAGATGTTTGCACATGTGTCTCTAACCTCTATGTATCTGATTATTACTAGTCACAGTTACTATCGGCTCCTTGGGACCTGAATATGGATATAAACTCATCAGGCAGATTTCAGTGGTAATATTTATCATCTCTACTAATTACCATGAAGTAAATTTTTATGATTCCACCTCAAATATAAGTCATTTTTATTTGTTGATTTTGTGTGTGTCTGTGTGTATCATACAGAACCTCCCAAACAATCTTATTCATCTATATACCCACTTCCCAAATGGCATCCTCCCATAGCCTCACCCCCCACCCCACCCCATGGAGCCCATATACTCTCTCATCCCTGTTACTGTCCACTGTGTTCTCGGCACCCCCAGCCAGTCCCCAGTGCTTGTCCATCTGCTGAATCTAGTCAGATATCTAGAGATCCTTATTTTAGGAAGATCAGCTCTTCCTCATCTAGCAACAATCAGTTGTCAATATTCCTTGAGATAAGATTTGGGTCTGCTGCTCATTTTCCCAGTTCTATGCTGGGTTACTCTCTGGGAGTCTTCTGGGACACCCTGGCCAATAACTGAAAGGAAAGTATCTCCTGTCTGGCATTGTTTCTTGTTATGTATCCTTTAGCCATACATATGGACTCTAAGAAAATTATATTGACCCCTTTAATCTAGGGTTATACTTTCCTTTTGGGTGTTTAAGACCCTAAAATTGGCCCAGACAAACCAATTTATTTTTACACTTAAGGCTGTTTGAGGATCTGTTCCTCAGGGATCACATGGGCTTGGGAGCAGCCCCTGGCTCCTTTCTTTTACCAGTTCTGCCTATGTGAAGATAAGTCAAAGGACTTACTTGACCATAGCTGGCTTCTCTTAGAAGCATGGAGGAAATGCTTCCTCTGTGTTGACCCTCCTCTTTGTAGACTGGACACTGGTTCTAGTCTGTCTGGTGGGGTCTCCATGGCCTCCTTGATCAAGAGGACAGGTGAATCACTACAGTTACAAAATATTTTGATACATGTTCATAGTCCCCTGGAACTTAGCCAACCTAGGAGGGCAAGGAGCAAAACTTGTCCTTTATGTCCCTCTGACCAAATTAGTATAGGCCTCAAAGTATGGCTGTTAAAAGTCCAAGAAGGTTAGTTCCACCCTCTGGTACTTTTAATTACCATGTGCCATGTAGATAAATCTTGGGCAAAGACAAATGTTCTCAGATAAACCTTGCCTAGATATATTCCTTGAGCTAGTTGCATGTATAATTTGTCAGTAGGTTGTTGTAGTAATATGGTAACCTCTGATTTTTTAAAACCTAGCTAGGCACTATTTATCTCTCGCATTGTCTAACCCTTCCACCATGGTTTCCCAATTTAAAGTACCCCCATTTTCCCATTTCTCCCTTAATAATTCCTGCCTGCTATGGTCCCACCTCTCTTGAGCTCCTTCTTTCCCTTTATCCCCATAGTTCCTTGCATAGCCCTCCCATAGGAATTTTTATGTTCATTTTTGTATGTTAATTTTGTATTCTGCCACTTTGTTCAAAGTGTTTATTAGCTCTAAGAGTCTCTTCCTCCCTCCCTCCCTCCCTCCCTTCCTTCCTTCCTCCCTTCCTTCCTCCCTTTCTTCCTTTCCTTCTGCTTATTAGGATTTGGTGCTAGGATCCACATATGAGGGAGAAAATATGTTGCTTTTTTTCTGAGTCTGTGTTACTTCACATAGTATGACAGTATCTAGTTCCATCCATTTACCTGCAAATTTCATGATTTCATCTTTCTTTAGGGCTGAGTAAAACACCATAGTATAAATGAACCACATTTTTATTATCCACTTGTAAGTTGAGGGACACTTAGGTTTCTTCCATCTCTTAGCTATTCTGAAAAGATCAGCAAAAACCATAGATGTACAAGTGTCTCTGCAATAGGATGAGTTCTTTGGGTATATGCCAAGGAATGGTATAACTGGGTCAAATGGTAGGTTCATTTGCAGTTTTTTAAGAGATCTCCATACTGCTTTCCATGGGGGTTGAACAAGTTTGCAGCCCCACCAGCGGTGGATGAGTGTTCCCCTTTCCCCACATCTCCAACATTTGGTATTATTTATTCTCTTGATCTTAGCTAGTCTGAAATCTTAAAGTAGTTTTAATTTGCATTTCCCTAATTACTAGTGATGTTGAACACCTTTTAAGATGCTTCTTAGCCATCTTTATTTCTTCTTTTGAGATCTCTCTGTTCAGTTTCTTAGCCCATCTTTTAATTGGACTTGATTCTTTGTTCTTTGCCTTTTATATATATTCTGGATGTTAAACTTCTGTCAGATGTGTCACTGGTGAAGATTTTCTCCCATTCTGTGCGTTTTCTCTTCATTTCCTAGGTTGCTTCTTTTGATGTACAGAAGCATTTTAGTTTAATGAGGTCCCATTTGTTGATTCTTGACCTTGTTTCCTGACCAATTGATGTCCAGTTTAGAAAATCCTTTCCTATACCTATATCTTGTAAGCTATTGCCAATACTTTCTTCTAACAGTTTCAGAGTTTCAGGTTTCACATGGAGGTCTTTGATCCATTTGGATTTGACTTTTGTGTAAGCTGAAAGAGGGGTTTAGTTTCATTCTTCTACAGGTGGAGATCCAGTTTTGCCAGCACCATTTTCGGAACATGCTGTCTTTCCTCCAATGAATATTCTTGGCTCCTTTGTCAAATATCAAGTGGCTGAATTTGCATGTACTCATATTTTGGCCTTCAATTTTGTTCCATTGATATATGATCTATTTTTGTGCCAGTACCACAGCTATACTGGCTATGTACATATTACTGTAGCTCTGTAATGCAGTTTAATATCTGATATACTAATCCCACCAACATTGCTCTTAATTTTCATGGTTGCTTTGTCTATCCAAGGTCTTTTGTGCTTCCATATGAATCTTAGTATTGTTTTCCCAAGTCTGTGATCATTTTCACAATATTAATTTTTCCAATCATGAGAATTGGAGGTCCTTCCATCTTCTGATGTCTTCCTCAATCTCTTTCTTTAAAGACTTAAAATTTTCATTGTAGAGGTCTTTAATATCTTTGATCAGGTTTATTCTGAAATATTTTACTTTTTTTATACCTATTATGAAGGGAAGTGTTTCCAGGTACTCTTTCGCTGATTGCTTGCTGTTAGTATATAGAAAAGCTACAGACTTTTGTATATTAATTTTGTAACCTGCCACATTACTGGACATGTTAATAATTTGTAGTTTTCTGATGGAATTTTTGGCATCTCTTAGATATAATATCATATCATCTGCAAAAAGGGATAATTTGATCTCTTTCCAATTACTGCTCCTTTAATTTCTTATCTTATTGCTCTTGCAAGAGTTTCAAGCACTATTTTAAAGAGGAGTGGAGATAGTGGACAGCCTTGTCTGGTTCCTAATTTCAATGGGAATGCTTCCAGTTTTTCTCAATTAAGAATGATGTTGGCTGTGGGTTTTTTATATATGGGTTTAACTATGTTGAGGTATGTACCCTCCAGTCCAATTCCCTCTGGGACTTTGGACATAAATTCATGTTGAATTTTGTCAAAGACCTTCTCTGCATCTATGGAGATGACCATGTGGTTCTTGTCTTTGAGACCATTTATATGATTTATGACATTTGTTGACTTACATATATTGAACCATCCCTGCCTCTCTGGAATAAAACCAACTTGATCATGGTGGATGATCCTTTTGATGTGTGTCTCTTCACAGTTTGCAAATATGTTAATGAGAATTTTTGCATCTATGTTCATTAAAGATGTGGGTCTATAGTTTTCTGGTTGTATCTTTACTTGGCTTTGGTATTAGTGTGATGATGGCTTCACAGAAGAAATTTGGAAGTTCTCCCTCCATTTCTATTTTTTTGAATAAATTAAGTAGTACTCGATGTAGATCTTCTTTAAATGTCTGGTAGAATTTTGCTATAAATACTTCTTGTCCTGTGCTTTTATTAGTCTGAGGTTTTGTATTACTCTTTCAATTTCCTTATGTGTTATGAGTCTGTTTAAGCTGCTAATTTCTTCTTGATTTACTTTTGGAGGTTCCCATGCTTTTAGATACCCATCCATTTCTTTTAGGTTTTCAAATTTACTAGCATATAGGTTTTTAAAGTTTTACCTGATAATGTTCTAGAGCTTTTTGGTGTCTGTTGTGATGTTTCCCCTTTCATCTCTGAATTTGCTGATTTGAAGGTAACTGGGATAGCAGTCTATCAATCTTGTCTATTCTTTCTTTTTTATTTTACTTATTATTTTTATTTTATGTGTATACGCGTATTGCCTGCATGTAGGTAAGTGCAGCAGCATCATGCAATGTGGGCAGAGGACAGAAAAGCTGTTGGATCCCCTGGAACTGTAATTACAGACAGTTGTTAGCTGCCATGTGGGTGCTGGGGTTCAAACCCAGGTCTTTTGTAAGAACAGTCAGTATTCTTAACCACTGAGCAATCTTTCCGGCCCTCCATCTTGTTTATCTTTTCAAAGAACCAGCTCTTGGATTCATTGACTCTTTGTATTGTTTTCCTTGTTTCTATTTCCTGAGATCAGCATCTTTCCTGGGCCCTGCTCCCAGGCCAGCCCAGCCCCCAAATACCTGAGGGCAGCATCTCTCCTGGAGGGATCCAGACCTTGGGAGAAAGTCTGAGAACATCTAAGCCTGATCACAATGGGCCTCTGTGGGAACTCCTGAAGACAAAAGCAATTTGGCCCCTCCAATATAAAATCAAAAGAGAGAACCAGAAGCTTAGAGGAACCAGCTTTTCATGCCCAACAAGTAAACCACAAAGGCACATAAAGTTTACAAAAAGAAGCAGATCTAAACTCAACAAAGGAAGGCTTGAGGATCACACAATAATCAGAAACCACAAAAGAAATTCAAATGTCAAAGTCACAGAAAAAATAATAACACAAAAAACCAAAATAATCTATCCCTATCAAGTACAAATAGTCCTCTAGAGGAGCACAATGAGAACCCCCTAGAGATAACAGAGGTCATGGAACTCAAAAGAACAATTATAAACACAAACACAATAAAAGCATTCAGTGAGTTTAAAGAACACGCAAAGAAATCAAAGGACTGAAGAAAGGTAGGGAAAATTTTCTGAATTAATTCAGAAGAGTTAGAAATACTGACGAATACTCAGGTTGAAATGAAGAAGGAAGTGAAACAGTCAGTAAGCCGATTAAAAATGACAGGAGAAAGCCTCACCATTAGGATGAATGAAATGGAAAACAGAATATCAAGACTGGAAGATAAAGTGGACAAATTAGAACACTCAAGCAAAGATGAAAAATTTAAGAAAAGCACAAGAATGGAATATGCAGGAATTGTGTGACACCATAAAACGTCCTAACTTACAAATCATAGGCATACAGGAAGGAGAAGAAGAATCCCAAGATAATGGCATGGGCAAGATCTTCAACAGAATCATGGAAGAAAATTTCCCAAAATTAAAGGAAGACATGCATGCCCATACAGACACAAGAAGCATATAGAACACCAAACAGACAGGACCAGAAAAGAAACTCTCCACAGCACATCATAGTAAAAACACTAAACATGCAGAACAAAGAGACAATACTGAAAACTGCAAAAGAGAAACACCAAGTCACATATAAAGGAAAAGCCATCAGGATTACAGCTGACTTTTCAGTGCAAACTATGAAAGCCAGAAGAGCCTGGACCAAAGTATTCCCAGTTTTAAATGACCACAGATGCCAACCCACATTACTTTACCCAGCCAAAATGTCTATTATAGTCAAAGGGGAATTAAAAATCTTCCATGACATTAATAGGCCAAAAGAATTTGTGTCCATAAAACCAGCCCTTCAGAGAGTTCTGGATGCAATACAAAGAGCTGAAGAAAGGAACGACTATACCCAAGAGGTTACAGAAAGAAAGTCATTGAAGGTATAACTGTGGAAATGCACAGCTATATCAAGAATGTGAACAGAAATAAAAATGACAGGATTCAATACACATCTTTAATTTATAACTTTAAATACAATGGTCTGAACTCCTCAGTCAAAAGACACAGACTAGTTGAATGGATTAAGAAACAAACCCATCCTTTTTTTGTCTGCAAGAAACTCATCTCACTTTCAAGGACAGGCACTACCTTAAGGTGAAAAGATGGAAAAAAAATATAACAAGCAAATGGTACTAGGAAAAAAGCAGGTGTTGCAATGGTGATATCTGATAAAATAGACTTTAAGCTAAAACTAATTAGAAGAGATAAAGAGGGCCATTTCATTCTGATCAAAGGAGCAATAAACCAAGAAGATATTACAATCATGAAAATATATTCACCAAACTCTGGTGCACCCAACTTCATAAAAACAATACTACAGGATTTTAAGACCCAGATTAATCCCAACTCATTAGTAGTAGGACACTTCAATATCCCATTGTCCCCATTAGATAGGTCAACAGGACCGAGAATTAACAGAGAGACATCTGAATTAAACGTTACCATGTATCAAATGTACTGAACATTCCACCCAAGCACCAAAGAATATATTTTCTATTTAGCACCCCATGGAACCGTCTCCAAAATTGGCCATATACTGGGGTACAAAATAAACCACAACAAATACAAAAAGATTGAAATAATTCCATGCATTCTCTCCAACCACAATGCAATAAAGCTTAAAATCAACACTGGAAGAAACCCTAGTAATTACATGAACACATGGAGATTAAACAACACACTCTTGAATGATGAATGCATTCAATTGTGTACTTCCTGGGTTTAAGGAGCTTCTCAGTACAATGGAATGTTCTGTCTCTACTCAAAATAATCTCTTGCTCAAAGGTTTTATCTCAGAAAAACTTACCTCACAACAAAGATGCATTAATCTATGGGTATAACAATAAGCTATTATGAATCAGTTTAATACTATGTTTATTTAGGAGAATAATAGTAAATGGGCTCTCCCATATGGCCTGTGATCTGTTTAGCCACAGGTTCCTAGACTATACGAGTGTTAGTTATGGAGTCCATTTTGTGAATCAGACCTTAAATCCAATCAGAAAGTGGTTAGTTAATCCCACAACATTCATGCCACTATTGCTTGAGTGGGCATATCTTGCCAGGTCAAGTGTTGCTGTAGCTCCTAGGCAAGGGTGATGAGCACTTTATTGGTGGCATACATAGCAACTTCCAGTACTATGAAAATTAACAAGTATAGATGAAGCTTTGAAGTAAGGACCAGCTTTATTTCTCTTTGTTTGTTTTACAACTCATGTATATAATATATTCAGCTATAGAGTCTTATCAAGTTCTTGTGGGTAACCAAGAACAGGGGAAATGGTTAACATTGTTTAAGGGTCTGTGGAATCCCTGGTCAACAGATTAAAAACAGGGAGTTCATTTCCGGCATTGAGCCTTTTCTTTGCTAGCCTATGGTGTTTGGGCAGGGCGCTGTCCCCCTGTTACAAGGTAACTTCTCTTGATCTGTTCTTGTATTGTATATGTGTATACTTTCAGAAGTTCTGTAACAGTAGGTGTCCATATAACTGTTTCCAAATGCCTTTGGTGCTAGTATCTCTCCCCTTACTCCCTCCTCTTGCCTGCCCTCCCATTCCCACCCCACTTAAGTCCTGCTGTTGCATTACTCCCCTTTCTCCCTTTATTCTTCTGCATTGTTTCTCCCTTCCCATGATGCCTCTCACACATTGTAGTTTACTAGTTTGCAGACCTCTATGGATTTTTCAATTGAAACTCACATATCTAAGTATTCAAAGATAGCATCCATTTATGACAAAGAACATGTAATGTTTGTCTTTCTGGGTCTAGGTCACCTCACTCAGGATGTTTGTTTCTGGCTACACCTATTTACATGCAAATTTCATAATTCGTTTTTTCTTAACAGCTGAATAATTTTCCATTATTTCAGTGGCTAAAGAGATGGTTCAGCAGTTAAGAGCACTGACTGCTCTTGCAGAGGACTGGATTCAATTCCAAAGCCCCACATGGTGACTAACAACCATCTAGAACTCCAGTTCTAGGAAAATATGACACCTTCCATGGACAGTGCATGACATGTGTGCATTTACATGCATGAAGGTTATATATATATATATATATATGATAATAAAAATAAAATTTAAAAAATATTCCATTGTTTCAATGTACCATATTTCATTATCCATTCATCAGCTGATGAACATATAGGTTGTTTCCATTTCCTGGCTATTGTAAATACAGCAACAGTGAACATGGATGAACAGGTATCTCTGTAGTAGGATATAGAGTTTTTTCATATATGTTCAGGAATGCTACAGCTGGATCTTGTTATAGATCTATTTCTAGCTTTTTGAGGAATCTACACACTGATTTCTATATTCCTTCAACAGTGAATAAGAGTTCTTGCTTCTTCACATCCTCTCCAGCATTTGTCAGTTTTTTTTGTTTGTTTATTTCTTTTTTTCAATAAGATGTATTTATTGAAAAAAAGATGTGTTTATTAAAGGCACATATTTCCACATAAGTTTCTTTTATCAGAAATTAAGATCATTAGTGATATTAGTTATAATATTAGTAATAATAGTAATGATAGATATTCTTCCTTAAGTTCTTATTATGTTCAGGGTACCATTCTAAGTCTCCTTTGAATAATAACACCCCTTTATAATAATTATATACATTCTGTTTTCCATCCCATTTTATAGATGAAGAAACCAAGTTAGAGTACAACTCCTTGCTTGAGTTAATACAGAGTGTAATTGGCACTGTAACAATTAAAATTATCACAAATTTTAATCACTGTGCTGTGTAATATGTAGATAATATGTAATATGGTCTATTTTGGAATCTGTTCCTTTTAATCAATATTTCATGAAAAATGTCTTCATATAATTAAATATTCTTTTATTGAGAACTTCATACATGCATATAAGGTGTTTTGATCAAATCCATGCCCACTCCCTCCCCTCCAACTCCTCCCATATCTCCCCATCACTTTTTTCTGATAACTGCATGTGCTCTTTCTTCTTTTATGGGGCTTTTTGCTACTCTGACAGTCTCCCATCTGAAGAGGTAACCCTAAAATCTTTTAAGGATTAGACAAAAGCTTGCAGATACTTTTGATATTTTGGGGCCAGTGACTAAATTTATTCTTGTTTTATCTGAGTTGCTTGAACATACTGTAATTACTACTTTTAAATCACTTCTTCTGTGCTGTCTATGTTCCTTTTTCCAAGGAATATTTCTATGGGAGTACTATGGATGGGGTGTGGAGATATGTTGTCTTGTTATTCATGTCAATTGTGGTTTTTCAATGCACCTAGGCAGCTAGAGTTAGTTTGCTGGTAATGTTTGGATGATATCTGTCCTTACTTTGTTGAAGGGCTGTTTGGATTTCTGTTTTCTGGTGCCCCAAAATGTCAAATTATGAAAAATTGAATTGTTCTTAGGTTGTCTTTCATGTAACTCAGTGTTGGGTAAATGGTCTATCAGGAGTAGTTCCAAATCATCTAGAGCTAGGTGCACTTTCTGAGCATAGGATTAAACTTCATAAATCTTTGGAAGGCTCAAAGGATTCTACAGGTGATTTCTAAGTGACAGGGCTTGTGTTTACAGCAAGAGTGTACACTGCCACTTGGAGAAGGTGTTCAGGACACATGGTCCTCAGAAGGTTGTGGTGGAAATGGGAGTCCCCTCACTGGGGTGGCATGAAGGGCATATGATCCTTATATTGTGGTGCTGAAGTCACAGCAGTCGTGGGAGCTCCTGCCTGGGGATAGTGTGTGACTGGAGTGGAGTCCTAACTTAGATGAGAGGCTCAGCACTCAGTCCTCAGGTGACAGGGGTGAAGGATATAAGTACTTATACAGGGTGAGGCAGTGTGCATAGATTTGTAGCATGGGTGGTGGGAGTCCCTATAGGAAGGATGGGCTCAGGACAGGTAGTGTGGGTGGGGAGTTCTGACAGGGTGGGTATCCCTTCCTCATGAGTGCTTTCTTCATTTAGAGTGATGGAGAAGTTGAGTGTGACAGGGTGATTTTTTAAATGATCACTTTTATAATTTAGCACCAATTTTTTGCTTATTCCACATCTTACTGAAAAAGATCTCAGCTATTCTAAACTCACATTCATTCACTTCATCTATATCTCAGTTTTTGTCATTTTATAAATATTGATTTACAATCTTAAATGTACCCATAAGCTGTAATTGTGGATAAACACATGTTGAAAAGTTTGGAGGTTTGAGGGCTGGAGAGATGGCTTAGTGTGTAAGAATACTTGCTGTTCAGAGGATGAGAGTTTGGTTCCCAGCACTCACAAAGTGGCTCAGGGTTATCTGGTACTCCAGTTCTAGAGGATCTGATGTTCTCTTCTGGCCTCTGTGAGTACTACGCATACATGTGGTGCACATACCTACAAGAAGGAATAACACTCATCATATGCATTGAAAAAATTAATCTTTCAAAAGAGTTTGGAAGTTTTATATGAAACTTAGTTGAACAAAAACTTGTAAAAATTAAGTATAGAAAATAGAGTTCTATAGAGAATATAAAATAGCATAAAATAATTGAATAATGAAAGAATAAGAATGAAGATCAAATATTATGCCTCCTTTTACCTAACTAGCAGGCAGAATTATATGTGAAATAAATATCTGCAGAGTACATAGGTTTCATTGGAAACTCAGAGTACAAGAGGGCTAGTGACAGAGAGATTAGGGTCAAAATCTGTTCATAAATAGACAATATAATGTATAAAAGAACTACAACTACAATAGGAAATATGATACTGTGTTCATAGAGATTTAATTGTGCTTTGACTTTCATAACAATAGGCTGCTGCTTTGAACACCTATCACTCTACACATAACTTTTTATCATTCTGAAAATTTAATAATTCTGATTGTTTAACCTTACAGGTTATTTCTGAAAGTTATATGAAAATCTTCTGGGATAGGCATAGGGATGGGATTTCTGGACAGAAGTTCTTGTCCAGCTACAAAGAGTGTCTCAGGAATTAGCTGCCAGCTTTCCCCATACTCGTTCTGCTTGAACTACTAAAGCCCTCTGACCTTTGGGAAGCCCTTCCCAAGGCAGCCTTGTCTTCGGAAACTGAGAAAAGAATATTCAGCACTTCAACCAGACGGAGATGTTCTTCAAAACTCTCATATGTTGGCTGAGGCTTTATCAGGATTGTGTTACGGGTGGACTCCACCAAACTTGCTTCTATTTTATGCCTTTCAGGAGCGTTTCCCTTGCCAATGTTTTGCATCCAAACTTCAAATGAGTTATCCTTCCAGAGAACTCATCTTTGAGAGTAACTAAATTGAACCAGAATAGCTGGTCATATCTAAAGTGGCTCTCACACCCTATCCTAGAGGGAGAAGTTTATAAAGTACCTAAAAACCTTAATATCCTGAAATCGCATGTCTAAGAAAATGCCTTTTGCCAAGACATCAAAGAGAATGCAACCTTACGATAAGATAAAATAAATAATCTCTAATGCAATAAAACAATAGCACTGATTTGAGTATCTGAACATGGAGGCCATTTTAATCTCTCAGTAAATCATTTCCAGGTTATAGTCTGCCTGCAGTCAATGTTGAGGATGTATCAATAAATGCCAGGCACTGTGTGTAAGAAATGAACAGATAGGTAGGTAACAAGGTTAAAAATCCTGTGTCCCCAGTATGTGCTAGTTAGAACTGAATGACAGCAAAATGGAAAGGGGGATTTCATGCCCCCTAAGATTTCAATTTTCTGTGCTCAAGGGTATAGCTAGTGAACACTACCCAGCAGAAGTCATAAAAGGATAGCAAGAACAGTACATGGCACCACATCTACAGATGACTAAACACAGACTTCACAATTTCTTCAATTTGCACAATTCTTTCTCCCACAGAACTTGTTCTCCTCAAAAAGAATCACATTATAAACTAATCATTTAAATAAGTCACTCTGGAGTCTTGCTGACACAAGAGAGGATTTGTGTACATTTTCAAACTGTTCTTTTCTATTTCTGAGAGGGACAAGATAATGGACAAGCATTGTGTTTTAACAAAGAAGTCTAAATCCATTCACAGTCTCAAAAAATTTGAATGCCAAATCCAGATGAGACTTGAGAGTGCTTGAGGAAATCTGTAGATAGGCAAATATTTCAGACAGTCTGCTATCCAATCTAATAACTGCATAAATTTGGGGTCAAAGTACAAAACAGAAATTGTGCCATGGAGTATCCTTGTTTAAGCATAGTTATGGATTTTAAGAGGGCCAGAGCACAGTGTAAAACCCACATCAGTATATATGTATCCCTGTGCAACATGCAGGCCACACACCTGGGAAGTGATGCTGCTACCTTCCCGCCCAAATCTACGTTATTCACACAGTGACCAACACAGAAGAGCCTCTCCGATATTTGCTAAATGAATAAACTGGTGCCTGAATTCTTTAGACAGCCTGGGTGACTTCCATGTCCTAGTTCCAGTCAGCTCTTGTCTTCCTTCCCACGCCTTTCACATCGATGTGCTAAAGCCATTTTAGAATGTATCGTATAACTTCATATATATGTGATTTATACACTATTATCCCAATATATATTGAAACATTTGTGAAATGCATTCAATACCATAAAATATGAGCATCAACAGGATTCGGATCATACAGATAGAAATATGAGATCAGATCATTGAAAAAGATCATAAGCAGATATGCAATCTGTAAGATCAGATCCCATATATCAAATAAACCAATACACATGCTTGGTTGACACTCAAACAGCAGCAACAACAGGAAGAGCATGATAAACTAAGAAAATATCATTGTTTGTAAGAACAATGGTATAAGAGAAAACCTGAATAAGCAAGGTCTGCAGTTCAGCTCTGGCCTGTCGGCACCAGACAAGAAAACACAATGCAGATACATTAGGTGTTACTATTTTATTTCATAACTAAGTATATATATATATATGCATTATATATAAATACATATACATTATATATATACAAATATGTGTATGTGTGTGTGTGTGTGTGTGTGTGAGAGAGAGAGAGAGAGAGAGAGAGAGAGAGAGAGAGTTGAAGCTGACTTCAGAATAAGTTGACAGGGGAATGAGAGAAAGGTGAAAGGACAAAGAATTTGTTGCTTAATGTAAAGTGAAATTTTATCTTGAGTTCTCTAAATCTTATTAGTGCCTCAAATGATCCATTTTCTACTAGGCATTGTGTAGGTTCTAAGAACCCCTGCATCATTATAAGGCACACATCACCTGAGTTACTGATTCACTAGATGATCTCAGCCATCTTCCAAGTCCCATAATCTTTTTCATCTGGATGTGGTCTACATCTGGTGAAGAGTCAGACTTCATGTATCACATGCTCAAGCAGCTCAGGGTAACATGTCTCTTCTCAGCTGCTCCATATCACAATGATGATCTTTTCACCCCCTTGTCCTTGAAATTTCCTCAGCTTGTGTCAAGCTAAAATTGGCTTTTATCTCTACATTTCGGAGCAAACATATCAATTTATTTAGGAGGTCTCTTTATATTTCCTTTTGAATCAGTGTGAAAGAAGCTCACTCATGAGACGGGGTCTCACAATCACCTCTCTCCTTAGCATCATCTCTTCATATCTTGCTTCCTAACCTCTTTAGAATATCAATGTGATGATAAGGTTAAAGCTGAAAATATTTTATTTTTAAAATTTTATTTATTATTTTTTGTGTGTATGAGTGTATTGCCTGCATGTATGTAAATGCACCCATGTCATGCAGGGCCTGTGGAGGTCAGAAGAGGACATCAGGTCCTCTGGAACTGGAGTTACAGACAGTTGTTAGCTGCCATGTGGGTACTGGGAATTGAACTTGGACCCTCTGCAAGAGCAGTCAGTGCTCTTAACCACTGAGTCGTCTCTCCAGTCCCCAAAAACATTTTGTACAAACTAATTTTGTAAGACATTCATAGTGGTCTTGTGCTTCAATAAAGTATATGACATAGATGGCCTTGGGGCCTCATTTGAAACTGAGAATGAATTACCTGTATTTTAACACTGTTCTACAAACACCTCCATTTTATTTTTCAGCAGAAAATGCTTTTTCTAATATTTACATCTGAAGATATAGACTTTCATAGAAGAAGTCTTGCAGTAATAATAATAATAATAATAATAATAATAATAATAATAATAATTACAAAAAAACAAACATTTAACTAAGTTCAAACTGTAAAATGCAAATAAGAAAAATTTGAAATGACAAAATATGTAGGTTAATGTGGAAAATGAAAGTTATTTTGCTCAGGAATGGTTTTCAGGAGTCAGGAAACTACTGGAAATTCTTTGTAAATAATTTCTTATGTTTATTTTTTCTAGAAAAGTTCTTTTAGTTATTAGTCTTATAATGAAAGTCACACCAATTGCCTGAACATGTCAATGAGATTTGAAAGTTACAAGATGAAGAGTGGGTTTATACTTTTGATTCATTTGTGCAAGTTATTATAAGTTTAAATCCTCACGTAGTAAACCAAATTCCCAGAACAAGAGATCTCAATCCCGATCTCTCTCATCCTTTCTTCTCTCTTACTCATTCACTATTTCTCTCTCACTCACTCACTCATTCACTGTTTCTGTCTCACTCACTCATTATTCAGTTTCTCTCATTCTCTCTCTCTCTCTCTCTCTCTCTCTCTCTCTCTCTCTCTCTCTCTCTTTCCTCTCTCTCTCTCTCTCTCTCTCTCTCTCTCTCTCTCTCTCTCTCTCTCTCTCTCTCTCCTAGTCAGTCTTTGCTAAATAGATTTCACAGTTGTTTTCAGAGCCCAGTTCCTCACCTATGCAAATCGTGCACAGTGAGGAAAGAAAAACCGGTCCATTTTTTGAAGCACAGAAATTCATTGAATTGTTCTGCGTAGCTGCTCCAAAGAGATTGCTTAGGAGGCAGTAAGAATTCAAGTCAGAGAGCACATGGGCAAAAAGAGATGAGAAAGAGAAATAAATGAAGCACTTTCAAGGTTTTGTCCATGTTGTTATTAACAATGGATATCGACAGCTCATTATCCATGACATACAACATGTGACCAGTACCGGAAACAACATTGTTTAACTACATGTACTATGTACCATGTAACCTACTATGTTTACAAATTTAAAAGAACATTTCTGAGAAAACATTACTAATTGTGAGCTTTTCCATTTTTAAAATGCTTATTAAAGCCATATTTTCCACATTAATTCCCATACTCATACAGCAAATATAACAATTCTTTAACTACTGATAGATATATCACATTGTATTTCACATTATATTTCTAAATATCTTTCACACAATTAAATAACTTCAAATATTCACTTCCATGTACTCATAGACCGGTTCTCCTGCTGAGGATTATCAGTGTTTCTACTCAAAGATAAAAATGGGTTTACTAATATTAACTGACATTCATTTAATATTTAAAATGATGCCATCCAAATAATTTTGGAAAATTTTCATCTCTTTATGCTGTAAACCTTTTACTCATCCATCCCATATTATGTTAATATGAGGTTTTTTTCAACAACAGTTAAACCAGCCATTAAAAGCCTATTCATCATTTGCAAAGTGTGCAGGACTTTCCGTGAATAGATACTTCAGGTTTGCACTGTACATATCATGGTAAAAAAATATTTTTAAATATTATGTATGTGTGGGGATGTATACATGAATTTTGTTGCTCACAGAGGTCAGAAGAGGACCTCAAACCCTTTGGAGTTGGAGTTGCTGGTGATTGTGAGCTACCTGATGTGGGTGCTGGAATTCAAACTCTGGTCTTTTGCAACAGCAACAAATGCTCTTAACTGTTAACCATGCAGATCTTAACGGCACATGAAATTGGTATTCACACACAAATTATAAGGAATCTATAGAATTATCATGTTTATATGCTCCCTGTTTTACCACATTGGAGAATTACTAAAAGTAGGTGATTAGAGACATTATATAAATACTTCCTAAAAGAATTTGGGATCAGAATGGATATACACAGATAGGAGGAAAGTTCTAGCAGTCCACTAGAAGGACATTAAGTGTCTGTAATATAAACTGTGATATGTAGCCTACAGTTCTATCAGAATATTTGGTTCCTTGTTAGGGCAGGCTCACTCGTAAAGCCCTAATTGTGCCTTATTTGGGCTAGTGGAGTGGAGGAGGGATGTAAACTGTTTGCTTTAAGATATTTTTGCATTCAGTTCTCAAAACTAATGACTGTATCGCTGGTACAAAGGTACATAGTTGTGGTGGCTGGGTTGTTCCATTTGTTCTATGGAAGTGGTTGGTGTTGCATAGAGAAGAAGTTGCTCAAATAAGTTTCCAAGTGATAAATCAAAATTGTAGAATGGAAGTAGACTGAACCAAGAAAACTTGGTTCTCACTAGTTAAACATTTTATGCCTGATATGTTGTAATACATGGCAATGGAAAGGAAAAAAAACATATATTTATTTCTGTTGTGCCTCTCTTAGTTCTTGAGAAAGCATTTTCGGTATTTGTTCTTTGGCTTGTGATATTTGAAATATGAATTCAAATTCATGGCTTATCAATAAAAACACATTGACTTTCACAGAGGTTGTCTGGTGGGTTCTACTACAGGAGTAGCAACATTTACTTACATTGTGTTCACAGCTGATAAACTGCAGTTGCTAACAGTTTGTTAATTAAATCTTAGTTAAGCTTTGTCCTTCCTGCTTAGAAACAGGAACCCTTAACATTTGAGGCTGCAATTTGCATGCATCAGTCAACACAAATGCTGAACAAAGTGCTTGTTTAGGTAATAAGATAAGGAGGCGCCCTCTCCACATTTCAGCTCTAACAGCCTCAGAGGCAACATTTCCCAAGATTCCCAGCTGCTGCTTGTTCACGCAGCTCTGTGGTTTGCGCTGCATATTAATTTCTGTCCGACACGGGAATTCAATTTGTACCGTACATTTCATTTCTTCACAGATTTAGATTTATTTCATGTTCTCTGCTTTTAATTAACTCTCTGGCACAGCTGCTGGACAGGATAGAAAAACTCATTGCTCTCCCTGTGTTATGAGTACACTACCAATCATTTGCCACTTAGATGGTGGTGCAGGAGCTATCAGTTTCTATGGCAACCAGAGCCATGGTGATTGATTCCTTGCCAGTATGGCATCACCACAGGGAGTGCAGCTTGTGATTTTTGAATGCTTGCAATATCCATCTAATTAAAACAGGATTATGAAATCATCCCAGTATATGTTCTACAACTTCACTGCAATCCATTTATATAAATGTCAACACTATCAAATACAATGGTCAGAGTGTTTATGAAGAAATAGTAGTTTTAGTCTTTGAGAGGAGAGTGTTCAACCACCTGGTCTGGACTGTTATATTCTCTTAAACATTAGCCTTCCACACAGCGCAGTCATTTTGTATGTGATCTGAAGCCAAGGCAAATGATCGCATTTCAAGTGATGCAATGCTGGCTAAATCTAGAATGCTATACTAAGCTCCACTTGGAATTTGGTTAATGAATTTAGTGTCTATGAATTATTTATCAATCAAAAGCTCTTAATTCATGTGATTGATTTCTCTTTCAGTGGTCTCTGTTGAGGGAGAGCATCCCTTCTCTCTCCTGGAGCATTCTGTAAGTCCTTGACAGTTGTGTGGGATTTAGGAAAGTCTTACCCAGGGGCATGAAAGATGCAGTACTCACAGTCCTGCGTAGAGACTCCCAATGAATATGGCAGTTCAGGATTTCATGAAGGGATAAATGGGAAGGCAAGCTCTTCAGAGACTTGTGAGATGTATATGCAAAGCAAAAAGGACAGAGGGTGAAGATCTGTTACAAATACTGTTTTATACATCAGAGTTTTTGCTGGATAAGGCTGACAAAACACTCTGTTAACATGAAATATGAAAATCTGACCTACATAATGGTTTCACATTCCTGTGCATTTTCATTTTCCAGCGTGTTTCTGTGTTGTAGAAGCTGCCATTATGACATATAAGTATGTGCTGTGTAGTATGGATATTTGCTAGCAAAATTCTCTTCATTTTACAGAATTTTCCACCTTCTGCTTCACATATTACATGAAGAAATTGTGCATTCAAATGATACTGTCAGAGCACTTCTAGTTAAATTTTAATTATTAGTACTATACTTTCCTAAAGTTTCATGACATTTCAACATTCTTACAAAATGACAGTAAAATTACTCCCAAAGCAGGAAATTCATAAAATGACAAAAATCTATAAAACATTATGACTAGAGAGAGAGAAAAGGGATTCTAACACCAGCTAGGCTGTAATGATTGCTTGAGATAAATTCGAGGGAGGTAGAAGTGCTCCACTAAAGGTAACTTTTTAAAATATTTTATTTTTTATTTTGTGTGTATGTGTATATTACCTGCATGAATATAAGTGTATCCATGTCATGCAATGCCAGCAGAGGTCAAAAGAGAGCATCAGATCCCCTGGAACTGGAGTTATGAACAGCTGTTAGCCACCATGAAGGTAATGTTTAATACACACATTGCTTTCTGGTTACAGTGTCACCAAGCATATGTAACAATATAGTCAATGTGTTCTCAATATTGTCTTTGTCTTGGGCACACAGATTTTGTCACGTGCATGTCTATTCTAGACATTAGCACCTTAACATCTAGAGACAGAACATATTTCAATGATAATTTGATAGGCAGTGACGAGCTTGCAGTCTAATTTGTATGGCAGCAGTATAGTTCACCGCATTAAAATATCTACTTGACTTCCATGTGTTCATAATAATACCAATGCTTCCTTTGACTCTCCCAAAGTTTTCACTTACACATAAGTCAAAAATGGTAATCTTGAAATCTTCTTTTTCACATAGAAGACTTGTGTATTACAAAATGCAAGCCATTTAAGGAGTAATAGAACCAATAAATTATTATCTTTCACCTTTTTTCTTATGTAATTACAAAGTATCACCTTCATCTCTCTTAAATTATCCTCTTTTAAATGAATGTACTACAAACATAGAAATCTATTTCATGATTAATTTGCATATAACTGCTTGGTGTCATAACTAAATATCTGACTAATTAATAGTTGTATGAGCTACTACACTAAAATTTCTGGTATACTGTATCTTCTTGTCTCTATAAATGTCCATACTCTCAAAATAAATCATAGTTTATGCAATGTTAATTAATATCTTCACGACTCACTATATAAGACCATATTTTGTTGAGTAGTCATGAAGTATGCTTAGACATGCCTCCTGATTTAAAAATTGTAGAAAAAATGAAAGTGTGTTTGTGAGTCAAGAATACTCTTAAAAATACAAACTTCACCCACCCAGTACTCAGGGAACATCACAGAAGAGGAGACAGAAAGATTTTAAGAGCCAAGTAAGAGATGCATGGCCATATGGAAAGAGTCCTATAAGCTCCTGGGACCCTGTTCACATGATTCTATAGACATAGAATCACACATGAGTCCCATGCAAACTCAGACAGACAAAACCCAGCATAGACCTGGGAAAATGAATAGCAGATCCCAACTTAACTGAATAAATATTTGCAACTGATTGCAACTAGATGAGGACGAGCTGATCTTCCTAAAACAAAGGACTCTCTCTATACAAACTGACTAGACCTCAGTGGATGGACTTACTCTGGGGAACAGCTGGGGACACTGACTTGACAAAGTGGGCCTTAACATGGATGACAGAATATATGGGTTCCAGTGGGGCTGCTAGGGGAGGGTGCTGGTGGAGACGGAATATAAAGATAATTAAGTTTGTTTGAGATATTCTGTATGAAATATACAAAAATTCAATAAAAACAAATTTTTAAAAATTCAAAACAATATGAAAAGTTTTCTCTTTTCCCAAAAATCATCATACATATTACTTAGATGCCTGTCATTTTAAACACTTTTTATGAGCCATGTCATTTATGATTCCATCCATAACTTTTCAAAGGTACTATGTTCAAAGCAAGTCTTTATTAAGAGTTTATTTTTAAAGCTTCTTACAGCAGAACTGAGACAAGTGGAATACTGAGTCAAGAGCTTGGTTGCGCTGCCTCTCAGACGTCTGGGGACATATGTGACAGTGCAGGTGTCACGTTGATCTGACAGCATTTTTTTTTTTTTTTTTTTTGGTGTGTTTTAGGTTGATGGAACCCAGGGAGTCACTATCCTACTATTCACATTCAGGGAACAGCTGACGAACCAAAGACCTGCAATTCATGAGTGTGCAGACTATTCAAGATTTACATCCCAGGAAAAAATAAGAGATGTTCTTCCTCTGTTATTTCCAAATGTAACAACTGACTAGAAATTGACATTCCTTGAATTCATCGATAGAAAGTTTACTGAAAATATAATTTAATAGAATCAGGTCAAATAAAATGTTTGCAAACAGAATCTCCCACCACCTTTTCATATTTCCACATAAGTTACCTTAATGTTTGATGGATTGTGGAGACCCAAGTCTAGGAACAGGTAGTGTTGCAGAAGACTTAAAAGCATGGGATAAGACATGCATAAATTAAAATTATAATTATATGATCTTAATACAAAAATGCAAATAGATGAATTGATGAATGTATAGAATAATGAGAGATTAAAAAGGAAATAAGAGATCAAAGCCAGGCATGGTGATGCATGCCTATAATCCCAGCACTCACGAGGTAAAGGCAGGCAGATCTCTGTGAAATCGGGGCCAGCCTGGTCTTCATAGCAAGTTCCAGACCAGGTCAGGCTATAGGGAAACCTTGTTTTAACCTCCTCTCCCTAAAAAGAAGAAACCAAGACAGATAAAACATTGTGTGCTATAAAATATATTTTATTTTGATACCACTAAAATGATTGCCAGTTATAGGAAAAGAATAGGCTCTATGTTTCATCTACCACATGACAAAACACATAGTCATTACTGCTTATTGTGGTTTGAATATGAAGTATCCACCACAGACTCATGTGTTGAAGATTTGGTTCCCAGCCAATGGCACTCTTAAGAAGAGATTGGATCACAAATCTGCTGAATAAATTATTAGAAGGTGGACTTAGCTAGAGGAAGAAGGTCCCTGGGAGGTATGACTTTAAATGATGTATATTGTTTCTCTCCCCCCTCCTCCCACCTTTTCCTTATTCTCTTTCTGGTTCTTGGATGGTGAGGAGTGAGAAGCTCTGTTCCACAATGCCTTCCTACCATAATAGTCTGTCCTGTCACTGGCTCACAGTAATGGAGTCAATCAATCCTGAACCAAAATGTATAAACTGTGAACCAAAATAAATCTATTCTCTTTCTAAGATGTTGATTTCTGATCTTTTTAATGGAAAAGTAACACTACTACTCAGCGTGTGAGATGCTGTAAAGCAGTTACATAAATATTCAATCTAACTATGGCAATATCAAAAAAGAAATGCCAAAAATATTTCTTCATTTCACAGATGAGAAAGTCAAGATTTGGAAAAGTAATATGTGCATAATCACATAGTCCGTGGAAGATATTATTTCAATGTCAGAAGCTCCATTTGAAAATCTGTGCTCTTATTGCATTGAGGAGAACACCGACATCTTCTATGTGGCGTGAACATGCGCACATCCAAGACATCTTAAAGGAAGCTGTAGTCCACAAGGCTCCAGAAAACCTGCAACATTCTGAGAAAATCTTACTGTGTCTAAAATACTTCCCAAACTTCCCAACTCATGCAAATCCCTTCAAATAGCTATTTCCTTTCAGCACTGTCCCACATTCCAGTATACAGAATAATTGTAGTACTCTGCATAGACAGTTAATCACCAGATAACACATCCAGGGGCTGTACAGGGAATGCAACTCTCCAGGAAATAAACTGGTTATAGACAGCACTACATTTATTTATTTACTTATTGTACTTATTGACGCTGCACAGAGTCATATTTCTTGTACATGTCCAAAATGAAATGAAATGAACATAACTATTACTTTCCATTACCTTTTTCCTCTTAGCAAATTTCCAACATAAATTGTAACATTAACTGTGTTACTTACTTTTCTGCTGCTGTAATAAAATTCCATGACCAAATCAACTTATAGAAGAAAGAGTTCATTTTGGCTTAACGTTCCAGAGAGTTAAAGGTCCATCACAGTAAGGACTCTTAGGAGCAAGATCATGCATGGTGACAGGTCAAAGCTGAGCACTCACAGCTGCAAACTTTGTGTTTGCCGAGTGGTAACTGGAAGGGGATGAGGCCGTGAACTCTTGAGGTCCATCCACAGTGACATACCTCTAGCAACGCTACATCTCCTGAAGATTCCATAACCTTGCCAAACAGCACCACCAGCTATCTGCTCTTGCAGAGAACCAGGATTTGGTTCCTAACACCCCACCTGGCAACTAACAACCATCTGTAACTCCTGTTCGAGGGGATCTGACTCCCTCTTCTGACATCCATAGGCATTGCATGACACAGTGTACTGTGACATGTGTACATACATGAAGGCAATACACTCATATGCATAAAATAAAAATAGTAAATAAAATATTTTTAAATAAAAAGATATTCCATGCATCTGAATGGGAACATTTAGTATATTATCAAAATCAGTTCTTCCTGGCTAGCACTACAGAGTCAATGAAATCCTAATCGAAGTCTCAGTAAACTTGTGTGGGGGTATGTGTGTGTAAATTAAAAAAAAAAAATCTTGCTTAAAAAGTATATATGAAGAGACAAATACGGAAAAGTCAGCATGATTCTGAAGGACATAAGGAATGTCAGAAACAGGCAGTAACTGATTTTGATACAGCAACAGAGATCAGGAGAGTCCGATAGTCACCAATAAACAGACAAGTAGAACAATGAACAGATTAGATCCCCAGTCGGATTCACTCACATTTACTCAACTGATAATTGACAAAATAGCAAATATCGAGGAAAAAGGATAATCTTTTCAACAAATATTCTGTGATAACTGAACTTCCACATTATCAAAAGGAAACAACACATAAATGTTATACATTTCATAAAAGTTAACTGAAATAGATCATCGATCTTAAAACTTTAAGATTCCTCTAGAAAAAAAATTTAGATGACACGTTTTTTTGATGAATTTTAGACTCCACATCAAAAAGCACAAGCTATCAAGGAAAAAAATTAGAATTGAAATTCATACAAATTAACCTTTTTACTCTTTGTAATACATTGCTTAAGATGGAAAAAACCCACAATCTAATAAATCAAAGACAAAATATTTGCAAAATTCATATTGATATAATACTGTTATCTAAAATGCAAAAAAAGTCTTTAACACTAATAACCTCAAAACAAATAATCAAAATTTAAAAGTAAAAGATTTAACCACTTTGACACCACCACAAAGATGTACTGATGTTAAAGTATATGAAAAGATACTTAATCACATGTCACCAGGGAATTTTAATTAAAACACCAATGATATGTCATCACACAGTTCTAACAATGGCTGAGATCCATTCAGTGCAGTGGTAAGGACCTGGAGGAAGAGGAATGTGCATTCATTGCTCATGGGAACAGGTGTGGGGTCGGGGGTGGGGGAATGGTACAGACACTGTAAATGACATTTTGACAACTTCATTCAAAACTAGATATGCTCTCACCATTTGAAGTAATATTCTTACTGTTTACTCAAATAAGCTTATTTATTCAAAAAGTTATATATCCAACTTTATAACAACATTATTCTGAATTTACAAAACTCAGAAGCAACTAACATGTCTTTCAATATGAGTGACAAAATAAATGGAGGTATAACCATAAAATGAACTATTATTCATTGACAAAAAATAAGATTTCAAGTCATGAAAAAAACTGAGTGCAATTTGGACATATCTCCACATGAATGAGGTAAAATGTACAACTTCTAAAGGCAAAAATATGAAGACAGGAGGATGGAGAGGTGGCTCAGAGGTTAAGAGCACTGGCTGCTCTTACAGAGGACCTGGGCTTGGTTCCCAGCACCCACATGGCAGCTAACAGGGGAACCAACACCCTCTTCTGATCTCCTCAGGCATTGCACAAAAAGGGTGCACCTACCTACATGCAGGCGATACACTCATACACACAAAATAAAAGTAATAAATAAATAGTTTAAAAAATGTGAAGACCATGAAAGACAGGGCTTTCTAGGGTTTTGAAGGAAAAGATCCAAAATTAAAATGTGAGGGAATTTTAAGAGAGTAAAACTATTTCTTATTATGCTGTAATTGTCAATTAATATTAAGACACATTTATCAAGAACCATAGACGCAAATACTGAAAAAAAATGAGAGAATTCAGTTAATACTAATGAATCAGTATTTTCTCATGAATTGTAACTAATTTACTACACCCATTCAAGACATTAGTAATAGGGAAAACTGTGCATACGTGAAGGAGTATTTGTTATTTCTCTGAGTTTCCTGATTATTTTCTATAAGCATAAAACAGCTGAACATGTTTATTAGAAAATTATATTATTCTCAGCTATAGTGTTTATTACTTAAGTTGAACATAGCTCAGAAAAAAACTTCACTGTACATTCAGAGATTTTTATGATTCAGTATAAGATCCTGCATTAAAACTGCTTTGCAGTATTACATGATTATATTCATGGACATACCATGCACAGCTGCAAATCAAAATGTCGCCAAAAAGCAAAATTTTCATATATACTATCACAGTTAGTGAAGAAAAGGAAAAGGTTTTCAAATAATTCAAAACAATGTATCTTAATATTCATTATTCAGATGGTGATACATTTTCTTTATTTGGTATTAGATAATTGGAAAAATGCCTATAGAACTTGATGGTAAGACACTGTTTCTGAAGACAGGACAAACTTTGGACAAAAGATTTGGAGCACCAGAGCGGGTACTGACCTAGAACCAATGCTAACTCATAGCTTTGGAGAGCACTACACAAGCTGCTAAGAGAACATCAGTCAATGGTCCAACCCCAGCTTCAAGGCCTAAAACCTACGTCAATGACCAGCACAGCAAATGATATCGGTCCAATAGTGACACTTCTTTCTAGGGGTTATCAACAGCTGCCTAATTGGACTTAAAGCTTAGAGAAACTGCCAAGGATGTCAGATCCCTAGACAAATGTTATTTCTTACTATGTGCAAAATATGGATCCTTAAATTTATAAAGTATCCCAGTCACCACCCATCAAAGAAGCTTCCTTTTCAAGAGACAGATATATTTACAGAGTTGCACAACTGGTCACACACAGAGATTGTGAATCGCCCAAGTCTAAGTGGATGCAACCTCTACACCTAAGCCTCATGGGACATAGAACAAGGGATGAAGAGAACATTAATATATCTTCCAACTCTAATCAGTGACTACTCTCCGTCCTGCAACAGAAGGTCAGGTATGCAAAAGTTCACAAATGGCCAAGACATAGAGAACGGGAGTCTGAAAAGTGTAGGTCCTTGGACAGGACTCCTATATTAAAATCCACCCACTCAAGGCTCAGGGACCATCATGCGAGAGGGGGCAGAAAGAGTTTCCGAGCCAGGGAGGAGGTGCAATAGGCACCTGGGACCCTTTCCATAAAAACGGACAATAATGGTGTCAGCATGCACAAGCCCCATGCAAATTTAAAAGACAAAAACCCAGCACAAAACTGTGGAAAACAACAGCAGGCCCCAATCTTAGTCAAAGAATTATTGGCATCTGATTACTATTGGATGAGGAAGAGATGATCTTCTCAAGGGGGCAGGGGGACTCTAGAGAGGCTGCCTAGACCCCAGTGGATGAACTTGCACTGAGGAACATCTGGGGACACTAACTTGACATAATAGGACTTAACGCAAATGACAGAATGTATGAATTTGGGTGGGATGTGGTGCTATGGGATAGTGCTGGCGGGAGGGGGTATAAAGATGATTTTCTATATGAAATACACAAAAATTGAAAAAAAATTTTAAAAAAGAAATGTTAAAAAAAGAAAAATCTTTATATGTTGCAAATAGGAAAATACTGAGTTTAAACAAAGAGAATGCTGTGAGAATGTTTGGTTCTAAATTACAGTACAGAATAATAGTGTTGGAAACAGCATGGTACCAGCACAAAACAGACATATAAATAAGTGGAACAGAGGACACAAATGGAAGCTCATGCAATTACAGTACCTGGTCTTTGATAAAGATATCAAAAACATATATTGAAAAAGGACAACATCTTCAACAAATTGTGCTGGGAAACGAGGATTTCAACATGAAGAAAAATTAAAATAAACCCTTATTTCTAACCCTGCACAAAACTCATGTCCACATAGAACAAGGATAGCAACATAAGATCTGATACTCTGAAACTATGGTGTTTCTCAGTTCTTGCTTATTTGGGTTTTGTTCACATTTTGTCTCCATTGTCTCTCAACTATGCTGGTCTCAATTGGCAGTCTTTAAATATCACTGATTTTAATTTTTTATTAGTCATAACCAGACTTTTGGTGAATCCATCAAATTTCTGAAAGAATGGTTTTTGGGGGGTGTGGTGGGCATTTTTAAGATTTTTGTTTCTAGTTAGATTGTTTTTTGTTTTATGTTATTGTTTTGTCTTTCTTTGAACAGGGTCTCACTATATGGTTCTGCCTTGCCTGCAACTTGCTATATAGATCAGGTTTGCCTCAGTCTCATAGATCTCCAGCAGCCTCTGCCTCAAGAGTGCTGTGATTAAAGCTGTTCACCACCACACGTGGGTTGAGTGTTTTATGCCTAGAATTTTATCTTCATTCTTTCCTTGAGTTTTGATACTTCTACTTTCAATACCACATGTTCTTACATGCAGATAGATTTTTGGAATAAGCATTGGATATTGAAGCCAGAGGGAATCAGCCCACATTCTGGTCTCATTCTTTTACTGAGTCATGTTTGGGGGCTGAGATCTCTATCAGTGCTTCTCAGGTTAGAGTGAAATTGTGAATTTCTCGTCACGTGGTCTGGTGATGTTCTTATAACACATGAACCAGTTAGAACTCTGTAAAATAGCTTCTTTTTGACAGATTTTGTTAAGAAGAAAATATTCCGAAGATATTTTTAAATGCTAGTTTCCCTCCATGTCCTATGACGCTATAAGAGAATTTTTTTTCAGTGATCCTCCGTGAGAAAAGACAATAGAATTCCTGCACATAACTTTCAAGATGCTTTGAAGGCCTCCCTGTACTGGACCTCCTGAAAGATTTTTAACCTCCAAGCGTACTTACATGACACTCCAGAAATTTATCAATTCATGGATTTGGTTTCTAGAGTCAGCCCTGTCCCCAACAATTTTTTATGCTCTTGAATATTCCTCCAGTGGGATGTGGTTCCCTACATCTGTCTACCCTCATATTTGAGGAGCAAGAGTTTTCTCTGAGATCCCAGTTTTCTCTAGGATGTAAGATGCATTACTGATTTTTAATTTGTACTGATTTTTGATATAGATTGACAGAAGTAAGGTCTTGCATGTTCCTTACATGAGTTCCAGAATGAGCATGCAGCTATGCCTTTTACCAACTGTATTAAGTGTTTTTCTGTTGCTGTTTTAAAACTCCATGACCATAGTCACTTATAAAAGGAAGAGTTTACTGGTCTTTTGGTTCCAAAGAGATAAGAATCCATCATGGCAGAAGAGGCATGGCAGAAGGCAGCTGGAGCAGAAAGCTAAACACTGGCAACTTCAAGCAGGCACAGGAAGCAGAGAAAGCAAACATGGAAAGGGCGGCTATGAACTCACCAAGCCCACCCCCATTTTCTCCAGCATAGTCATACCTGCCAAACCTCCACAACTAGCATTACCAACTGGGGCCAATTATTTCAAATACTTGGAGCCTATGGGAGACATTTTCTTTCAAACCACCACAGCAACTTTTTATATCGCGATCACAGAATATTTACACGTGATTATAGTAAATATTGCAGGGATGTCCTTGATTTCCTTCTTTCCCTGAATTCCTTCAGTAATAACATCTTACGAAACATAATCATCCACTTATTTATGTCTAGTGGTTTGTATTTTTGTATATGTGGGTTTAATTCTATGCAATTTTTCACATGTGAAGGCTGGCATATCTTGACTTTAGTGAAGATGACAGTGTTTGTAGTATTGAAATAATCTTCCTCTGACCCCAACAACTGCCCCCATTTTCTTCTCACTATTCTTAGACTCAGTATCATCATTACTATGGCTATTATTCTTTTAATACACTGAATTTGTATATTCTATCCAAGTTAAACAATATTAGAATAATGAAAGCAGTAAAGTTCTTTTTAGAAAGAGAACCATGACTTTTTAAAGCCCCTCGGGAATTTTTATTTTACATATATTTCTCGGTTATATATGAAAAGATGGATACTTACTTCAAATGGATATTGGTGTCACTGTGCAGATCTCCTAGGATAAGGTTTCTGAAAATCTGCTGATACCGTGTGTTGTCATGGAATTTTTTCCTCTGTTCCTGAATATAGCATTCTAATAGAGAAGACAGTAACTAATGTTGAAAATGGCTTCTCCCTATGAGGCTAACAGCAGAATCCCTCTATTATATGTCTACCACAAACAGGAGGCCACTTTCTAACTTCAAAATGAATTGAGATGAAAGTACTTTTAGATGACTGGTCTTGTAGCTGAGTGATTCAGAGAACACCCGCTTAGAAATGACATGTGGCAGAGGTTATAAGACATCAATGCTTTCCTTACTGGAATTTCATTTTATTGATAAGCAAAATATTTAATTTTGCTATGTAAAATTATATTATTTTCCAATTTCATATAAGACACTGTTTGTGTTATATATATATATATATATGCTTATATTGAGTATCCCTCCCAAATTATGCAAGACTCAAATTAATATATAACTGCAAAATATGAAAACATGAAAGAGTTGGATCTTTCAAAGGATATGCAGATCAGACAAATACACATTGTTAGGGCATCTTTCCTTCCTTTTCACATGGATTTTGAATATGTTTAGTTCTATTGTTCAAGATCTACTTTTAAAATAGACTGTGTAACTACACACTCAGTAAGGAATCATTTCCTCCATCTCCTAAATATGAGACAATAATTGACTGAATGCCAGGAGACTCTAAACACAGTGTAATCTGAACACTGAAGGGGTTGATTTGATAAAAATTCCAATCACAATATATTTAGCAAAAGGAAAGGCATTTATCTGAACATTATGAAGTCAACACGGAACATTTAATCTCAAACAGTTATAGTGATTCCAAAAATGTATATATTTCAACTTGTTGACTTGCATTTTATCTTTATATAAAGTATATATTGGAGAGAGAATTCACACACATGCACAAGTGCACACACACACATGTGAACACATGTACACACACAAACTAGATCAACTTTACTAAAAATCAATGTTCATGACTAGCTTCTGGCTCATGCAATCTTTTTTTTCAGGAGAGCATCACTTTCAAAACAAAAGGGGAATCCATCACAGCACATGCTAGTCTACCCAATCTTCATTCACTTAGAAGAAATGCCAAGTTCCAGGCATATTTGTATATTTGTTTTGCAAAAGAAGTCAGATAACAAGAGAGGTATTTTTCTTTATCTAGTACTTCTCATTGGAATGCCATCATTATTTTTTTTGAAACTTTATCTTTTATGGATTCAGGTCATAATATGTGAATCAACTCACAGAGTCATTTGCAATGAAAAATGAAGTATGTGTAAAAGGTAAGGATGTTATGAGTCTCTTATCCTCTGCCCTTATGTGAGTAACAGAAATAATCACTCCCAGACATATCATTGCATTGGGCTCAGTTGGCATGCGGGAGTTAGCCAGGTGTTGGATGTGATGGGAAATGTGCTGCCTGATTAGAAGGAGTGGAGTCCAAGTGCAGCAACATTTCCTCTTAAACGAGATGAGGGCGGGAATTTAAAGATGCCATTGAATTTTTCATCTGTGGCCAACACATGCCAGTGTTTCAAGATGATTTTGCTAATCACATGGGACTATTCAGTGCATGTAGTAATGAAATGGTAGAAAAAATGTTTTTCTTAAATGATGCAAATACTGTCCAGCTCATTTCTAGTGCAATCAATTTGATTGAACTTTTTCAATCCTCTTAGTTAAGTTTCTCTTATGACTACATGAAAATGGCTTTTTTCATTTGTTTCTATTTGAAGGTAAATAATTTTCTACCACTATTCTAAGATTTTTATCTCACTATGATTTTTCACTGTGACAGTTCAGTGCTGTTCTGGATTTTATTATCCCCAAAATGCCCTGGAGCTCAGAGATTTTAGTCAAAAAGTTGAAAACCTTTTACCAAAATTCATATCATATTATACCATATTATATTATCATTCAATTTTTAGTCATTTAGTGGTTTTCTAAAAGATTTTTTATAAGTATGAGTGTTTGCCTGCATGTATGTAAGTGTAGCACATATGTGCCTGGTGCCCTTTGAGGCCAGTAGAGTATGATGGATTCCCCTGGAACTGGACTACCAGATGTTGTGAGTGCTTAATATGAGGACTATAAAAAGAAGAGTATCAGTGCTTTTAATTACTGAATATTCTCTCCATCCCCATGATTTCTGACTTTGGATACATATTCAGAATTTATAAATACTAATAATATCAATTTGTTGATAATAAGCAGTAGGCCAGTTCTTTATCAAGTATTTTTTTATGCATCATGTCATCATTTTAGTATCATAGCAACTTTTTGAAATTGCTACTATTGCTATCATCACTGATTAGAAGAGGAAGGCTTAGCTGAGCCTTTTTAAGCTACACTGTGTCATGCAGAATGTACAGAGAGCAGCTAGGACTTCTGATAATCTTTGGTCTTCATTGTTTTCAAGTATGTATCACTTGTGACTTGCTTCCCACTAAAGCGGTTCACAAAATCCTTCCAGGCAATTCAAGACATAAAATTTATCTTCCTAACAATAGTTATATTATTTGCTATGAGACTCACTTTCTGTGAATGTTATGAGCATAAAAAGTTAATTGGCATCACTTCAAATTCTATAACGCTACCACCTTTAAAAATCAACTATTACTGGGTTTTGAAGCAAAATTAATGAGAAAAGTCTTAATTATATGTAAAGCTATTAGAATATAGAATAAATACCCTCCCTTTCCCAACATATGTCTTGGAATTGAGATTATCTTAAGTCTTTAAAATAGTATATCATATGAAATCAGATATAAAAGCAAACAGCCCATGGTTTATGAGGAAGCTATTTATTTTGTAGGTCTTAAGGAAATGCAAAGTGAGATGGATAAAGGGCACACACCTACAATCCTAGCACCTGCCAGCAGAGAAAGGCAGACTGGAGGCAATGACAGGAGGAGGATCCCTACAAGTTCAAGGCCAGCCTAGTCTTCATAATGAGCTCCAGGTCAGTCAGAGCTGCAGAGGGAGGCATCCTTCCTATGCAATGAAACATTTATCGTTGTGTTTGAGAAAGTACCACATTTTATAAAAATGTTTTTTTATGTCATGTAATAGACTTGTTATTTTAACTGAATTAAATACTAGATTTTTTTAAAGTTTTATTAAATTTTTGTATATATCATATAGAACATCTCAAACAATCTTAATCATCTTCGTACCCCCTTCCCCACTGGCACCCTCCCATAACCCTCCCCCCACACTGTAATTCATACATTTTGTCTTTTGTGTTAAGAATGATTGTGTCAAGTTAGTGTCCCCAGATGTTCCTCAGTGCAGCTTCATCTGCTGAGTCTAGTGGGCCTATCTAGAGACGCTCACTTTAGGAAGATCAGCTCTTCCTTACCCATCAGAAATCATTTCTTCAGCTAAGATTGGGATCTGCTTTCCATTTCCCCAGTTCTGTGCTGGGTTTTTGTCTGCTTGAGTTTGTGTGGTCTTGTGCATGCTGTCACCATTGCTGTAGGTTCATAGGACCAGGGTCATAGAAGCTTGTACAACTCAGCTTCCATATAATCATGCACCTCCTCCCTGGCTCTTACAATCTTTTTGCCTCCTCCTTTGCAATGATCCCTGAGCCCTGTGTGAGTGAAGTTTATTATAGGAGTCCTGTACAAGGACAAGCATTCTGCAGAATCTTCATCTCTATGCTGTAACCATTTGAGACCTTTTGTGTTCTTGGTCCTCTGTCACATGAGGGAGGTTCATCAGTGAGAATTGAGATATATATTCATCAGTGTCTTCTTTACAGCTTGTTCTATGTTCCATGAGCCTTAGGTGTAGAGGTTGCACTGTAGATATGCCACTTAGGCTTGGGAAATTCACAGACAATATCTGTGTGTGATCAGCTGTGGTACTCTGTAATAGACTCCATATGGTGTAAAAGATGCTTCTTTGATGAGTAGTGACTAGGATAGTTCCTTGTAAACATAAGAATACATATTTTGCACATAGAAATAAATTACATTAGTCTAGGGATATGACAGCCTTAGTACTCTCTCTAAGATGACCTCTCCAGCCATGTGTATTTGGTTATGTTTACAGCACTACACATGAGTTTCCTCCCATTTAGTGGGCTTTTATTCAAAATTAGGTAGCTGTTGATAGTTCCCAAGATAAAATGCCACTGCTGCACCAGTGTTGTATACTGTGCCGGTCACCAATGTGGTTATTTGGTCTTGAAGTGGGTATTGTACCATCAATTGAAGACTTGTGTAGTGCTCTCCAAAAGTATGAGAGATAATCTTCAGGGGAGGTGGCTTCCGGATCGGTTCCAGCTCCATTGCTCCAAATCCTGTGTCCAAAGTATGTCCTGTCTTCAGAAATAAAGTCTTACCATCAAGTTCTGGGAGGCAATCAAGGTCTGTGGGATACTCTGTGTAACCCTGGCCAACAACTCATGGAAGGTTTCTCTTGTCTGGCACTGTTTCTTGTTATATAGCCTTCTGTTATACACATGAATTCCTGTGGAGATATTGTATGTTTAATTTTTCATTTCGTTGTTGGACTAAAATGATTCTCTCTGTGTTTTTTTTACACTAGCTAGGCATTATATATCTCCCCCCCTCCCTGTCTAACCTTTCCTCCATGCCTTCCCCACTTAAAGTGTCCCCATTTCTCCCTTGATAATACCAGTCTCCTATGATCCCACCTCTCTCAAGCTCCTTCTTTCCCTTTATACCCAAAGTCCCTTCTATAAGTTCTCCCACTTAAATATCCCCATTTTATCAATTTCTCCCTTAATATTAGCTGTCTCCTACTGTTCTTCTCTCTTGGGTTCCTTCTTTACCTTTACCTCCCTGGTTCCTTTCCATTATCCTTGATCCTGCAGTTACATCACAATATAACATACCCACTTAGAAGGATTTGGTGCTAGGATCCACGTATGAGGGCGAACATCCATCCTTTGTTTTTCTGAGCTTGTGTTACTTCTCTTAGTGTAACAGTTCCTAGTTCATTCCATTTATCCACAAGTTTCATTATTTTGTCTTTCTTTACCACTGAGTAGGACTCCATTGTGTTACTGTATCACATTTTCATTACACCCTCGTCAGCTGAGGGACATTTAGGTCACTTCCATGTCTTTTTTTCTTTGAGTCCATTTATATGACTTATGACATTTATTGACTTATGTATTTTGCAATATCCAAGCATCTGTGGAATAAAGCCAACTTGATCGTGTGGAAGGTCTTTTTGATGTGTGTCTGTATGCAGTTTGCAAATATTTTGCTGAGAATTGTTGTGTGTTCATTAAGGATATGGGTTTATAGTTTTCTTTTTTGATTGTATCTTTACCTGATTTTGGTACTACAGTGATGCTGGCTTCTTGGAGTTCTCCCTCTCTTTCTATCATTTTGAATAAATTAAGTAGTATTATGCCGGTGCCACCCAGCCAGACGGACAGTACCTGAAAGGGGGAGTGAGGACTGAAAGAAAAAACAAGAGACAGAAAAGATGCTTGGGAGGGCTGACAGTAGTGCCTGCAGCCACAGTTTATTTCAGCTCCGCCTTTTTATATAGAAGAACTCAATTCGTTTCAACAGCTGTTTTTCCCACCTGTACCTGAGGGTCAAGGAGCGGTCAAATACTTCAAAGCTTCTTTGATCTTTTTGTTTACCACTATTGCCTCCAGGTCAGGTATTGTGAGGCTCTCCATATAAACACATTCCTCCTGAATAGGCAGATTAGGTACTGGTATGCATAACACAAACTCAGTAAACAAGGCTGCCACAGCTCAATGTACATAATAGACTAGCAGCTCCCAACAGTATTAGATATAAATCTTCTTTAAATGTATGGTAGAATTCTGCTGTGACTCCACCTAGGCCTGGGTTTTTTTGGTCAAGAAGTTTTGTATTACTGTTTCAATTTCCTTATGTGTTAGGAGCTGTTGATCTCTTCTTGGTTTAGCTTTGATGATTCCCATGATGTTAAATACATATCCATTTCTTTTAAGTTATCAAATTTAATAGCATACAAGTTTCAAAAGTATTCCCTTATATTGTTTTTTACCTTTTTGTTGTCTGTTGTGATGTTGCCCCCTTCATCTCTTATTTTCTTGATTTGGATTTACTCTTTCTTTTGGTTAACTGGGCTAAGGGCCTGTCTATGTTGTTTATCTTTTAAAAGAAACAGCCCTTCAAATTTACATCAGGTTAATTAGTAGAGGTGATAACCATTACCATTGAAATCTACCTGATGACTTTATAGACATACACAGGTGCCAAGGATCCAAGTGCAATGAATTATGACTAGTAATAATCAGATACAAACAGATTAGAGATGCATGCACCAAAATCTCAGTGTTAGTAGCAAAAACAATGAGTCTTTATGCAAGAAACAGTATATTATAAAATGAAATGGAGATTTTTTAATCTCCATTTACAGGGCTTACACTGTCTTCAATTTTGTATAACTGTATTAATTCAACAGTGAACCTAAAAATTTTATAGCCACTTTTGAAAGAGATGTATCCTTGCTCTGAAGTGTGTTACTGAATATGTTAAAGCTGTAATGAAATGCTTCTTCTAACCATGCGGTTATTAAATTTAAAAAATAGTTCTTCAAATCATAAAAATTTGCTCCTTAATAACTAGTAGATGTGACAAACATTATCATTGAAATCTACCTGATGACTTTATATCCATGCTCAGATGCCAAGGAGCTCAGAAAGTAACCCTGTGACTAATAATAATCAGATATATAGAGATTAGAAATGCACGTGCATCTTAGAGTCAATTGTATTAAAAATGAATTTTTCTTTATGAAACTGTATTTTAATAATGAAGTGGAGATCTTTTTTTT
>NW_008334003.1:2111275-2132086 GCF_000622305.1 Nannospalax galili
TGGATTCACTGATCTTTGTATTGTTTCTTTGTTTCTGTTTCATTAATTTCAGCTCTGATTTTTTGTTTATTTTTGTCTGCTGGGTTTGCGTTTGGCTTCTTGTTTCCTTTCCAGACCCTTGAGTTGTGATGTCAAGATATTTATTTGTGTTCTTTCTAATTTTTTTAGTGTAGGCACTTAGAGCAATAAACTTCCCTCTTAGGACTGCTCTTAAAGTGTCCAAGAGGTTGTTTTGTGTTTCATTAATTTCAGCTCTGATTTTTTGTTTATTTTTGTCTGCTGGGTTTGCGTTTGGCTTCTTGTTTCCTTTCCAGACCCTTGAGTTGTGATGTCAAGATATTTATTTGTGTTCTTTCTAATTTTTTTAGTGTAGGCACTTAGAGCAATAAACTTCCCTCTTAGGACTGCTCTTAAAGTGTCCAAGAGGTTGTTTTGTGTTGTCCTTTTCCATTTAATTTCTGGAACACTTTTAATTCTTTCTTAATTTATCCTTTGACCCATTCGTCATTCAGTGTGTTGTTTGATCATGTAGTTACTAGGGTTTCTTCTGTTGTTGATTTTAAGTTTTATTACATTGTGGTCTGATATAATGCATGGAATTATTTCAATTTTTCTGTGTTTGTTGAGTTTTCTGTTGTGCCCTAGTATGGGGTAGATTTTGGAAAAAGTTACATGGGGTGCTAAATAGAAAGTGTATTCATTGGGGCTTGGAGGGAATATTTGGCAGATGTCTTTTAGATCCATTTGTTATATGGTATTAATTCAGATGTCTCTTTGTTTATTCTTTGTCCAGTCGACCTGTCTATTGGAGACAGTGGGTTATTGAAGTCCCCTGATATTACTTAGTTGGGATTAATCAGTGTGTTAAAATCCTATCATACTTTTTTTATGAAGTTGGATGCACCAGAGTTTAGTGCATATGAGTTGATATTTGTAATATCTTCTTGGTTAATTTTTCCTTTGATAAGAATGAAGTGCCCCTCTTTATCTCTTTTCATTAGAGTTTGAAGTCTATTTTGTCAGATACTACAATTGTAACTCCTGCTTGTTTCTTAGTGCCATTTGCTTAAAATATTTTTTCCATACTATCACCTTAATGTAGTGCTTGTCCTTGAAAGTGAGATGGGTTTCTTACAGTCAACAAAAAGATGGAATTTGTTTCTTAGTCCATTCCACTACCCTGTGTCTTTTGAATAAGGAGTTCAATGCATTGATAGTTAAAGTTAGTAATGAAAGATGTGTATTGATTCCTGTCGTTTTGATTTCTGTTCACATTCTTGATGTAGCTGTGTGTTTCCACAGTTATACCTTCATTTAGTTTCTTTCTGTTGCCCCTTGAGTATGGTAGTTTCTTTCTTCAGCTTCGTATTGCTTCAAGAATTCTCTGAAGGGCTGGTTTTGTGAGCATGAATCTTTCAGCCTTTTCATGTCCTGGAAGACTGTTCTTTCCCCCTCAATGATAATAGACATTTTTCCCAGGTAAAGTATTCTGGGTTGGCATCTATGGTCATTTATCACTGAGAATACCTTCATCCAGGCTCTTTTGGATTTTTTTATTGATAAGTCACCTGCAATTCTGATAGGTTTTCCTTTGTATGTAATGTTTTGTTTTTCTTTTGCAGCTTTCAGTATTCTTTGCTCCGTACATAGTTTATACTATGATATAGCATGGGGAGTTTCTTTTCTGCTTCTGAATTTGGTGTTTTGCCTCTTGTATTTGTATGGATATGTCTTTCTTTAATTGGGAATTTTTTTCTACAGTCCCGTTGAAGATCTGGTCAATACCATTATCCTGAGATTCCTCTTCTTCTTCTCTGCCTATGATGTGTAAATTTGGTCTTTTCATGGTATCCCACATTTTCTGCATATTCCATTTCAGTGCTTTTTTATCATGATTTTTGTTTGAGCAGTTCAATTCTTTACATTTATCATCCAATTTGATATTCTGTTTTCCATTTCATTCATTGTATTGGTGAGGTTTTCTGTCATTTCTAATTGACTTACATGTGTGTCACTTACTTCTTCATTTTAACCTGAATTTTCTTTAACATTTCCATTTCTTTTGTGAATTCAGTCAGAAGTTTATCCCTATATTCTTTTCATTCTTTGATTTCTGTGTTCTTTAAATTTGTTGAATTCTTTGATCATGTTTTTGACTATTCTTTTCAAACCTGTGTTCTGGGTTATCTCCAGGGAGTTCTCATTGTAGGATTCTTCTACAGGACTGGCAGTGTTTGGTGGGGAGATATTATTTTGGTTTTTCATACTAATATTTTTTTCATTATGATTTTTGCATGTTGATTTCTTTTATTGTTTATGATTTTGGGTGTGAGACTCAACCTTCCTTTGTTAAGTTGAAGTTTGATTCTGTTCATATGTTTGATGTGCCTTGGTTGTTTCTTATTGGGTATGAACAGCTGGTTGGTCTAAGCTTCAGGTTCTCCCTTTTGATTTTACATTGGACGGACCAGATGACTCTAGTCCAGCTACTCAGAGTTCCCATAGAGACCGGAGTCAGATAAGAATCAGATGCTCTCAGCCTTCCTCTTCAGATCTGGGCCCCTCTACTCAGCAGGCACAGTACTATTTGTGAAGCTTGCTAGGTAGTGGCTGGTTTCAGGCATTCTCAAGAAGTCTGCAAGGACTCCTACTAAAGGGCAGGGAAGCCAAGCCTGTGGTAGTGGGAGGGGCTGTAGATCCCAATGTAGAGGGATGGGCACCTCATGATTTGGAAAGCTCACCACCACAAGGAGGCTAGGTTCAGGCACTTTTCAGGCAGTGTGGAAAGTTCTTGGCCCCTATTAAATGGCCGAGAAGCCTAGCCCTACAGCAGTGGGAGGGGCTGCAGATGATCCCAATGCAGGGAGATGGGCTTGGTGCTATTTGGAGAGGTCACGGCCACGTGGCCTTAGGAAGGTAGTCCAGAGATCTGGAGTGCCAAGAGGAAGCATGGACCTGTGCCCAAGGCTAGAAAAACGGAACATGGGTCTGGAAAATTGGAGCTGCTCAGGCTATAGGGAAGTCCAGGAGCAGTGGGGAGAGGGGGGATCAAATTTACTAGTGAAGAAGGTTGGTCTCAGCAGTCCAATGGCAGGTTGGGGTGGATACAGCCTAGGAAGGCTCTAACTAGATTGAAAATTTGAGTTGGTCTGAGTGCAGGGGATCAGGACACAATGGGTGGGTCTGGACTAAGAACTTAGTTCAGAGATCTGGACTGCTAAGAGCAAAAGTGACCTGTGCCCAAGGCTGGAAGGAGAAAAGGATGCGGGTCAGGTAAATTGAAGTTGCTGAGGCTCAATACAAACTAGGTCTTTTCAATGTTAACTTCTACTTCCTTAAATATTGATAAATGTTTAAATAAATAAATAAATAAATGTTCTAAATAACTGCTGATCAAAAGGTATTTTAACACTAAACACTGTAAACACACTTTACTAATGAGTTCTCCAAAGAAATGTGAATTCTGTCCCTGTCTACCAGTCAATGAATAATAATTCTGCCTTTTCCCCTTCATGCTGAACTTGAGCTTTCACACAGATAATGTGATAATGCTGATACAATGACTTTCAGGTAGGGGACTTTTCTTCACAACCTAAGAATTTTACTTTATCTCTCTTTTTATTATTATTTATTTTAGAGAAGAAGCATTTCATTACAGCTTTAACATACTCAACAAAAATTTCCAGAGCAAAGATATATCTCTTTCAAAAGTAGCTATAAAATTTTTAGGTTCAAATTTGGGAAATAAAGGAACCTTGATAAATTCTAGTTTGGGGAATAACATAATCAAAGTTAAGCAGTAGGACTTTCTTCAAGTTATGCTGTGTAGAATCAACTGTCAAGGAGATCAGTTTGAGTATTATTTTATTCATAAAAGTCAGAAATGGCAAAAATGGAAAGGGTACACAGTATCTGACACAAAACTAAAGCTCTGAACTAGAAAGAAATAAGTTACTTTTAGGATTACCCTCAAGATAAATGTTCCACTACTGCACCAATAGCCATAGTTTGCTATGCCATTGTTGTATCTGTTAGGTTTTACAACTGAGGTTGGAGCATTGATTGATATTCTCTCTTAGCAGCTTGCATAGTATCCTATGGTACTATGACAGCTAGTCTTAAGGGCAGAGGATTCCAAATCACTTCCAGCTCTTTTGCACTAAGTCCTGTGTTTGAACTATGTGGTGCTTTCAGCAATAGGGTCTCATCTTCAAGTTCTTGGAGGCAAGCAAAGGCAGTTACAATACCCTGTGTTGTTTTTGGAATCTCTAGGGGTCCTCCACAGAGAACTTGAGGGGCAGTTTCTCCTGTTTGGTACTGTTTTTCGTCACATAACCTTAAGCTGTAAACGGATTTACACAGATGCTACACTATGTTTTTCAGTAGGCTTTCGAACTAATACAATTCCCTCTAATTTTTCACAACACCTAAGCAGTATTTATTTATCCCCCATCTCTTCATGGCTACTCTACCCTCCCTCCTTCCTTTCCAGTTAACATACTCCCATTTCTCCATTTCTCACTTCATATTACCTACCTCCTCTTACCCCCCTCTCCTCTCTCCTCCCTCTCCTCTCTCCTCTGTCTTGAGCTCCCTACTCCCAGCCCCCTGCCCAGTGAAACACCTTTTCTCCTTCTACTCCGTTCTCCCAGGCTCCTTCTTTCCCCTTAACCGCATGGTTTCTTTCCATTTTCCAGGCTCCTGTAGTTACATCAGGATATACACTCACATATTAGGTTTTTTTGCTAAGATCCACAAATGATAGAGAACACTTGTCACTTCTTTTCCTGAGTCTGCATTATTTCCCATAATGTCATAAAATTGAATACAGTTGTGCTCTTAAGAATTGGTAGGAGGCAGAACGAGAATGTTCTACTTAAAAAGTGTGGCTTGATTCTGTTTCTAGGGCTGAATTATGTAACATTGAACAATTTTCCTTCTACAGTTTGCTATTGCATGTTTTTGAACACCTCTTCTAGTAAACATTCAGAATGCTGAGCTCCAGTATCTCAGTGTACCTCTTGCTTTTCCATGGAGAATCTAGGAAAAGAATTCCATCTGGGTGGAACACAGTTGGATGTTTGTCAGAGTACAATTTCAAAAAGTCTGCAGTATCAAGAACTCTAGGGAACCCGTCAAAAAACAGATACAAGCCATTAAGTAGTGTATAACATCTCAATGATAACGTGAGATTTATTTGACTTCCATTTGTCCCCCTTCAAAAATCCAAGTGAGTGAAGGTCACACGTTGCCCTAAGGTCACACATTGCCCTATCTTCACCCAGGTCAGCAGGGAATAACAGGTCAGACATTGAAATGACATGGAATTGGAAAATGCTGAGAGTCATGCTCTTTTTTTAATTTTATTTATTATTTGTAGCTTATGTGTATGTATTGCCTGCATGCAGGTAAATGCACCTGTGTCGTGCAATGCCTGTGGAGGTCACAAAAAGCTGTTGAATCCCCTGAAAGTGGAGTTATAGACAGTTGTTAGTGGTCATGTAGATTCTGGGATTTGAACCCGGGTCTTCTACAAGAACAACCAGTGTTCTTAACCACTGAGCCATCTCTCCAGCCCCGAGAGTCATGTTCTTATGTAGTAGATGTTTGTCCCAGTGTTGTATAACCTGGGAAAGGCTTTTGACCTGGGGAAGTCAGTGTCTCAAGTGATTGCTCCCCAAGCAAATCTGTTTTCTTTAAAGATGAGTTCCATGAACCAAGACTGCTAAAAATAGAGCAGAACATGTTCCACAATGTTCTAAGTCAAAATAAATTTCCTACCATCTTTAGCATGGTCTTTAATCTAGTAAACAAAAATTAAAAGTTTTTTAAGCTTACTGTTCACATACATTTAAAAACAAAGCATATAAATGTTAAGAAACACAAGGTCAACTATTAAAACATACATTACTTTCTTCTTAATTTACTAGTTGTTATTAAAATGGGTTATCTTTCAAAGACTAATGGTTATATAAAATCAGTTTACTAGAATTTTAATTATTTTTAGAGAAGAAATTAAAATTCTACTTTCTAACTCCAAACATATAGGTAAAGAATGGGCTGTTCTCTAATGAAAACAATAACATATATTGCATTAAAACAAATTTCAGTGATAAAAATACATTTCATTTATACATTTATTTCAGTGCATTAATTTTTCTCTTTAAGGGGTATCTGAAGAGAGTCAAGTCTCCTTAGCCATCTTTTAAATTCAACTGCTAGACATCAAACTTTTTGTTTTCTCTTCTATATTGAAGAGAATTTAACTTCTTTTTTCTTGAACAGCAACTTTAAGACCTTGCGACTTCTGGCCATGAACTCAAAGCATCTACATCTACTGGCATCTGGCCTGTGAGGATCAGGATTCTCAGCAGTCAGTTATGGATAGGAAAGGAGCTCAAAGGACTCTAGGACCTGATGCTGGACTATGGGCAGCTAATAGATTCTGGGAGAGAATTTTATTGCATCCGGCACCAGGCTCTAATATATAGTTCCAAATCTATGGCACACAGGCCTGTTACAATCTGTGGAGCATAAGATAAAGCAAAAAATCACGAATATGAAAAATGGATGTGTAGGGAGGAAGGGGTGGGAAGGAAATAAGAGAGGCAAAGATTAACTAGAATGCATTACAAAGTGAAATTTTCAAAGAACAAAATTTATCAATAATAACAAAACATCTTATGACTTCATGTGAGGTTGTTTGTCTATATAACAAATATCTTCCATTGTTTTCCTTGCAGATTTACATCATTTCTACTTTTATAATCTTTGAATGACTCACTTGCAATGAGATTAATAACTATCATCTTGTCTGTTGAAAATTCTATAAACTGAGGAACAATGGCCAATCTTTGATGCAACAACTACATGAATAAAGTACATATCTTTTCATCTAATCCCTTGATTAATTAGTTTTCATATTCAGTTTCCAGCTCTAGTATACTTATTTGTCTACAATGTATAAAGTATTTAGAGTAAGACTTCTGTTATTCATGATGCATCAAATGCTGAGCCTTTTATAAGCCTGGTTCATTGTTAACAAACTCTCAGGAATTGCAGTAAATAAATCACCTCTTTTACCCAATGACTATGTCTTTTTCTTATTAAAAAAAGGATGTTTTCCATTCTCCATGAAGAAAATCCCATGCTGCCTGGGTGGAAGCATTTTGGTCATTCTTTTTAAGATCCTAACCTCTGAATAAAAATGCAAACATGAGGCTTTCATGGTACTATTTCATAATAACCACATATCTATTTTACATTGTTCAGATATATGTGTGATCATCTCATTTTATCACATTTATTCAAAGGGAAAAAAATGGCTAAATCCCAAGATCTAACCATGTATTTTGTTTACTGGCATTCAAAATATTTGCTTGTCTTCATGATATTGTAACAGTATGATAAGCTCTCAGCCTATTGAAAAAGAAATGGAAAGGTAAGGAAATAAAAAAACAGACAAGTGAAAGGAAGTAAAAAGATCCTATGGGATTAATTTTATCTTATTCTCCATAAATATAGGAAGGCAAAATCTAATAATAGCAAAACTTATCTATTTTATCACAATTAAAACTGTAAGGAACTTATTGGTTTGTTAGAACCCTATAAATAAACTTGGGATTGAGAAATATAGGAAAAATAGTATAATTTCAATAAACACATGTATCAAATGCAACTTCCAAATGAAAAGAAGAAGAGAACATAGGATTTTATGAAAGTATGTAGGCTTACAGGGATCCAAGAAGATGGCAAAGTGTATGACTGGCAGTATGACATTAGCATGTATCATTCACTGGCTGCAGAAATCCAGCAGCAGTACCTTTCAGAACATATCTCTGTCTTAGAATTGTCATGATAATTGGTATTGATGAATACTTTCCCAGTACCCTCTTGGACAGTTATTCAGTGGTGGCAGAACCCTTGGTTCTGGTAGCTCTTGTTCTTAAGACATAACATGTGATCTAGATTTTCTATTAGATGTACTCCAATCAGGCAGTAGTTTGAAAGCCATCAGTGTGGACACCTGTTTTGTTATATGAGTCTCAAAATACAGAAAACAAACTCAAGATTTGAAAACCCCTCTTGGTGGTTTGAATAAGGTGTTCCCCCATAAGAGTCAAGTATTTGAACACTTGGTCAATTGGTGGTGTTGTATGAGGAGGTTTAGGAGTACATCACAGGGGTGGACTTTGAGAGTTCTTAGTCCCAACTCTCTCTCTCTCTCTCTCTCTCTCTCTCTCTCTCTCTCTCTCTTTCTCTCTCCCTCTTGATTCCTGTGCTTGCTTGAAGATGTGAGTGCTCTGCTTTCTGCTCTGGCTGCCTCCTACCATGTTGACCAGTGATGATAGACTCTTATCCCTGTGGAACTGTAATCAAAAAAACTCTTCCTTCTATAAGTGACCTTGGTCGTGCTTATCATAGCAACAGAAAATTAACTAATGGATTCCCATAATAACAGGACTCATTCTGTAAATTATGCTGTTTATGATCTCATGCTCAGTTTTTATGAGACTTTTCCTGGGGCGACATGAAAAACAGGTCAACTTACTCCAGAACGGTACTCAAGATAGACCAAAGTAACAATTGTACTGAAGTTAAACTTAGTAAACCATTTTTTAATGGGGTTACTAACAGGCATACGGTAAGCAGTTACTTACAGGATCATGAAAAGCAGCTGCATCACTAAAAAGCCCACCCCAAATGTGGGTGAGGACTCAAGAAAGCTGAAACCCTGGAACTCTTCGCCCAAATTGCAAGCAGCTGAACAGGTCTGGGGTTCTCCTCTTGGCAGATACCTGGTCATTGTGTCTTTAGGAAGTACTTGTTTATTGCTTCCATAAACTTAGGAAGGGCCTTTGTGATTCTTTTCAGTTTCACTTTTCCTAGACACATGATTTGCTTACTTTGCAAGTTTCATAAGCTTCTCCCTCCTTCCTGTATAATATCCACTATGGAAAACTGGTTATAATGCTCTGAGACAATGCTATAGCATCTGAAAGTGGTCAGCCTGTGAAATGGATTGACTGGCCTTGAGCCATAATTCTCTGGTGCAGTATTTCCAATGACTCTTATAAGTGCCTAATATCCTCTAATAAATTTGGTTTATTTTTATAAATGTACAAAGACACCTTGTGTCCTGCACCTAAAATCCCTGGCTGAAATAAATATTTTTCCCTCATTCCACATAAACCATGTTGACAATTCATGAACATGAGTAACAAAATACTACTCAGTTTCAAATGGACTTTCTTCTCCTGTTTTATACCAATGAAAAGCATGGCTCAATATCTTTCTTCCACACTCCTCTTTTCTTATTCATACTCACAATTCACATTAAAGAATGTTCACTGCTTACAACATGAGATTTATTGTGTACAAGTTAACTTGTAAAGTCGCTCTCTGAATTTAGATGAAGAAGAAAGATCAATGGTTGCAGTCACTGCCAGCGGCGGCTGTTCCTCCATTCTCGTGGGTGCTGTTCCTTCATTCTCATGGGCATCGAGGCTGCTCCTCCGCTCGCCCTGGGCTGAGGCCGCTCTTCTGCCTGCTCTGGGCTGAGGCCGTTCTTCTGCTTGCCCTGTACTGCCTCCTGTTGTTGCCGCTTCTGCCTGGTCCCAGACCCCAGGGCTGGTGAGGAGACTGTGAGCTGTTCCTCCGTTCTCATGGGCATCGAGGCTGCTCCTCCGCTCGCCCTGGGCTGAGGCCGCTCTTCTGCCTGCTCTGGGCTGAGGCCGTTCTTCTGCTTGCCCTGTACTGCCTCCTGTTGTTGCCGCTTCTGCCTGGTCCCAGACCCCAGGGCTGGTGAGGAGACTGTGTCAGCGGAGCCACATTCAGACACAGGAGACCAGGTTCAGTGACAGAGGTATGCTTATTGCAGGAAGACACAAGCTTATATAGTGGTAGCGGTCTAATCACAGCACAGCAAGTAGGATACCTCATTAACATATCAGATTTAGTGTCCTATCACAGTACAGCAAGTAGGATACCTTATTAGCATAACAGACTTAGCATCCTATTAGCATAACAGACTTAACGTCCTATCACAGAAAAGAGGGTAGGATGCCTCATTAGCATACTGGGTTTCAGATTACAGAGCCAGGATTCCTGGACCCTGACAGTTGCAATATCACCCTAGACTCAGGCCTGTCTCCCACAAATAGTCACTTAATTCTTTAACAAACAAACAAACCTAACAGTTAAAAATGGTTTCATTTGTAGGTAAATATATTAACAGTTGCAGAACCATGGAGATTGGTTCTAGTAGATACTGGGGAGTTTCCAAATCTTTGAATGTTCAAACCCCTTATATACAATTGAAAGTATTTATTCATAACCTACAGACATCCTCCTTTATGCCCTAAATCATTTCTAGATTACTTATAACAAGATAGACAAGGTAGATTTGGAAAATGCAGTTGTAATTGTTAAACACATTATAGCCATCAAGAAGAAATGGCGCACTTTGCAATGGGCCAGTGTTTGTGATAACATCACACAAGACCCACATAGTGAATGCTGCAGTTACAAGACACAATTCAGGTGAAAGGAGAGGGATTGGACTGAGAATACTGTGCCAGGGTTTCCCTGTTCAAAAACAAACTTTGAGAGAAGTAACTCCATGTTTCGCTGTCCAGGAATTCAGAGGCTACTGTAATAGTGATAGAAGGACATCAGGCTTCATCTCAGCTTTGAATCCAATCTTTGATCACAGCAATATGAAAATTAAGAAGAAGGCACACATATACATGTAGGAATTAATTTGCCTGTAATTTATCCCCCATATGTTTATCTTCTGGTAGCTTGGTGTTAGTTACTCAAGGCATGCAGGATGCAAGAAACATGTAGGTCTTTGCCAAGATTCCATGATGTCCAATGAGGCCAGGCAACATGTAATAAGATTGAGTTTCATGGATGGAGCTTCTGAAAGGGCTGATCATAAGACTGTAAAGGTAAATCCTAAGTTAAAATGGAGACTCCAGGATATTAGAGAAATGTTCTTTTTTAATTATTTTTAATTATTTTTATTTTACGTGTATGTGTGTATTGTCTTTGTGTAGGTAAGTGCACCGATGTCATGCCATCCCTGCGGAGGACAGAAGGGGCTGTTGGATCCCCTGGAACTGGGGTTACAGAGAGTTGTTAGTTGCCATGTGGGTGCTTGGATTCAAACCTGGGTCTTCTGCAAGAACAACCAATGTTCTTAACCACTGAGCAATCTCTCCAGCCACAAGAGAAATGTTGTTTAAGGAAAGCTGCAAGCACCAACCAAAGCCAGCCAAGAGAAAACAATATTTTCCCTAGGAAACTGAAATAGAGAAGTAGGGCTACCTATTCTGGTTTAAGCCCAGATGATGTCATCATAAGCCTCAGACACAATGCATAGAACTGCAGGCCATTTGCTGTCTGTGTTGCTGGGTTTTAATTTTTGGAAGTATTTAATATATTTGATCAAACAAAAATTTACAGTAAAGAGATTGTCTTGAGTTGTTTTTGAGTCTTAAAGAAAATACATTGGCCTTTAGACTTTTGAGTTATGATGGAGCATATATATATACATTTTAATTATATTTGGCTATACCAGCTTTGCATTGTGAGACATCATGAGACTTTATGACTTTGAGGTAGAATGCTATAGTTTCAATGGGAAATGTCCCCCTCAGATTCATTTGTTAGAATTCTGGTGGAGCTATTTGGGGACACTGTGGAAGTTTTTGTACTTTAAGAGTAGCAATCAGATGTAAGGCCATGGAGACATGGCTAAGGACTATAGCTACCCCTGTTCTAGTTAAGATTTATGATTCCTAAACTGTATGACTTTGAGGTAGAATGCTATAGTTTCAATGGGAAATGTCCCCCTCAGATTCATTTGTTAGAATTCTGGTGGAGCTATTTGGGGACACTGTGGAAGTTTTTGTACTTTAAGAGTAGCAATCAGATGTAAGGCCATGGAGACATGGCTAAGGACTATAGCTACCCCTGTTCTAGTTAAGATTTATGATTCCTAAACTGCAGAAATGCAAATAGTCATGCATCAAACTCCCACCTCCCCTGATCGGGCACCAGGCATCATGCTGTCAAAGCCATAAAATAGTGAATCAAAATAACCCTTCTTCCCTAAATTTTTGCTTCTTGTCAGGTATTTTGGTGTTACTAACAAGGAAATTAAGAAAAGCTGCACAGATATGCATACTATTATGATTTGGACACAATTTATCTCTCAGACATTCATGTACTTAATAAGAATTTCATTTTAAGTAATTTTTAAAAACCTTTCAAATTCATTTGTAAATATTCTTTTATCTTCGGGAAATGACTGGCTTATTTTTCTATTTTTTTTGCTGTTTCTGAACTGTGTGTTCTATCTACTTTTCTCTCATTCCTAGAACCTCACTGGATCATTGAAATAAAGTGTTGAGGAGAAAGCAGGTCAACATAAACCTCACCAAATATCATCTGTTTTCTCTGGCCATTGCAGAGGTCTAAAAATTCTTCTCTCTCAGATAAAATCAGTTTTTGTTGTATCTTTACCTGGTTTTGGTATTAGAGAACACTGGCTCCATAGACAGGCTGGGAGTTCTCCCTCTCTTTCTATCCTTTTGAATAATTTGAGTACCATTGGTTGCAGATATTCTTTGAATATCCGGTAGGATTCTGCTGTGAATCCATCTTAATCTGGGCTTTTTAAATTCGGAGATTTGTATTGCCATTTCAATTCCCTTATTTATTATGGGTCTGTTTAAGAGGTTGATCTCTTGGTTTAATTTTGGTGGTTTCCATGAATTTATAAATTCATCCATTTCTTTTAGGTTTTCAAATTTAAGATACTATAAGTTTCTAAAGTATTTCCTTATAATATTCTAGAAATTTTTGGTATCTTTTGTGACATTTTCCCTTTCACCTCTGATTTTGATAATTTGGACTTGTTCTTTCTTTCTTTTGGTTAACTGGGCTAAAGATCTATCTATCATTAACATTTCAAAGACCAGCTCTTAGATCCATTGATTCACTATATTGTTTACTTTTTTCTATTTCACACTATATTGTTTACTTTTTTCGATTTCATTAATTTCTACTTAGATTTTTGTTATTTCTTATCATTAACTAGGTTTGGATTTCATTTGTTGTTGCCTTTCCAGAGTCTTGTATGAGTTCTTTCTGATTCTTTAATATAGGCACTTAGAGCTCTAAACGTTCCTCTTAGGGCTTCTTTTTATGTGTCTCAGAGGTTTGGTTGCATTATATTACCATTTTCATTTAGTTCTAGGAACTTTTATTTCTTTCTTAATTCATTCTTTGACTTAATTTCATTCAGGACTGTGTTGTTTAATATCCATGAGTTTGTATATTTACTAGAGCTTTTTTGCTGTTCATTTTAAGCTTTATCGTATTGTGGTCTGATAGAATGGAAATATTTTAATTTTTCTGTATTTGTTGAGTTTTGTTTAGTGCCCCAGTATGTGGTCAATTTTAGAGAAACATCCATGGACTACTGAATAGAAAGTATATCTATTGTACTTGGGTGGAATATTTGGTAGATGTCTGTTAGGTTCATTTGATGCATGATGTCATTTAACTCTGATGTCCTGTTGACCTGTCTATTGGAGAGATAGAGAATTGAAGTCACCTATTATTATTGAATTGGTGGTTCATCTATGTTTTATAGTCCTGTAGTATTGTTTTTAAGAAACTGGGTGGACCAGAGTTTGGTGCATATATGTTCATAATTGTAATACCTTCTTGGACAGTTGTTCCTTTGATTAAAATGAAGTGACCATATTTATCCCTTCCGATTAGCTTTGGTTTGATGTCTATTTTGTCAGATATTAGAACGGCAACATCTGCTTGTTTCTTAGTGCCATTTGCTTGGAATATTTTTCCCATCCTTTCACCCTAAGGACTGCTTTTGTTTCTTGAAGACAAACCAAAAGATACATTTTGTTTCTTAATCCATTCCACTAGACTATGTCTTTTGACTGGGAAGTTGAGGCCATTTATATTTAAGGTTATTATTGAAAAGTGTGTATTGGTTACTGTCATTTTAATTTGTTTCTGTTCTTGGTCCTATTTTGTCTTTCTGTAACTATACCTTCCTTTGTTTTTGCAACTTCTTGACTACAGTCATTCCTATCTTTGACCCTTTGTATTTCTTTGAATAGTCTCTGTAGGGTTGGTTTGATGGACATGAATTCTTTTAACCTATTCATGTCATCAAAATTTTCTTTCCCTTTCAACTACATAGAATGCTCTGCTGAATAAAGTAATCTGGATCAGCATTCATGGCCATTTAAAACTGGTAATACTTAGGTCCAGGCTCTGCTGGCTATCACAGTTTCTATTTGTAGCTAAAATTCCTTCTGGGAGGTATAAATGATGTCCAGCCCTGTCCTCCCATAGTCCCTTCAAGAAACCATGACTCAATTTGGCCCAACTGCAATCTGTCAAACCAGGGAGTTTATTGGTCTTACTTGCAGTGAAGTGGGTAAGGGTTTACTTAAAAGACTGTGGGTGCTCCCTTCCAAAGACCACACTGAAAAGTCTCCATCCAGGTGGCGGTCATGACTTCCTCACATAACTTGGTGAAAGACCCTCCACACAGCTTCCTCAGTTTGCATGCCCTTAGCCCCTCCCCCTTGTGCCACTAAGGCTGAATAGTTGGTTGAGAAATGTGACTGACACTCTCTGCCCCTCTCTTCTTACTGAGAAACAAGTTTATCTGTGATGATCCTAGGCAAATGAGTGCAATCAAGCCTGAGAAGATTGTGTCTATAGATGGTCTGCCTGGTAGAGGACAGTCTTATACAATAGCATTGAAATGTCATCTATAGGGGCTGGAGAGATGGCTCCGTGTTTAAGAACACTGGTTGTTCTTGCAGAAGACCTGGGTTTGAATTTCAGCACCCACGTGACAGCTAACAACTGTCCTAATTAGGGGATCTGACAGCCTCTTCTGTCCTACGTGGGCATTGCATGACACAGGTGTGCTTACCTGCTCGCAGGCAATACACGCATACACATAAAATAAAAATAATAAATAAAATATTTTTAAAAAGAAGTGTCAGCTATAATTCTGATAATAATTTGTGAGTTTTTTTCCTAGCAGCCTTCAGAACTCTCTGTCTTTGTTCTGAGCATTTAGTATTTTACCATGATATGCTATGGAAAGTGTCTCTCTTTGTTCTGTGTAACTGGAATTCTATGTGCTTCTTGTATCTGTGTAGGTATGTCTTTCCATAATTTGGGGAATTTTTCTTCTATAATCCTGTTAAATATGAGATCAATGTCATTGGCCTGAGATTCTTCTCCTCCCTATATGCCTACAATGCATAGATTTGTTTTTTTATTGTTTTATTTTGTTTTTGTTTTCACAGTTTCCCACATTTCCTGCATATTCCATTCCTGTGGGTTTTAAAAACTTTTTTCATAGTTTTTGCTTGAGTGGTTCAGTTCTTCAACTTTGTTGTCTAGTCTTGATATTATGTTTTCCTTTTCATTCATTCTATTTGTAGACTTTCTACTGTCATTCCAAATTGACTTATTGAATTTTTCAATTCCATCTTCATCTTGGGTTTTCTTCAATATTTCTGTCTTTTTTGTGAGTTCACTTTCCAAGTCCCGAATTGTTTCTACTATTTCATTCAGCCATATATTTGTAGTTTCTTGAGCTCCAATCCAGACTTTATGTCTATCCTCTTTGAGTCCTTTTTTTATAATTATTTTTATTGAGCTTTTTAACTTTCATACACTTCCCAATCAAATCCAAAACCCCTCCCCCATCCATGCCTCCCCTTTCCCCCCACTGAACTCTATGAACTCTGTCATACATGCTGAGTTCTATTTATTCAGGTGTTTGTAAGTACCCAAATGTCCTTCAGTGTAAATGTCTCCAGTGGGTAGTAGGCAGGCCTGTGGCAGGTAGATCAAGAGGAAGGCCATGGGTGATTGGGGCGGGGTTATAGTCTGCAAAAAGTCTAACAAACTAACCTGGAGGACACAACTAGTCTTGCTGCAGGGTATCAGGACACAGTGTGCAGGGTCTGAACTAAGAGGGCAGTCCAGAGATCTGAGGTTAAAAGAGCAGAACCATGCCTAAGCCCAAGCCTAGAAGGGGGACAGAGTTTGAGAAGAGAGTGGATCTGCTCAGCATGCAGGAGAATCAAGGCTCAGTGGGTGGAATCTGACATACCAGGGTATCAGATCAGTAGGCCGAGTACTAGGTGGAGATGGGGACTGCCTGCAGAGGGTCTAATAAATTGAGCTGGAGAATTGAGCTAGTCTGGGTACAGGGAATCAGGACACAGTATGTGTGTGGGGTGATATCTGAGGCAGGAGAGCAGCAGTGGGCTTAAAAGGTTGGAAAGAGACAGGTTGCATTTTAAATGTATCGATTGGGGTTGAGGACCTCATGATCACTTATTCTCTGTATTTCAATAAGTAGCAGATCTCTGTAAGTATCCCTCTATTAGAAAAATAAAACTTCTTTGATGAGGGGTGAGAGCTACACTTACTTGCCAGGAGCCAACAGTTGCTTAAGTCAGATTACACTGAAACCACCTCAGGTTGCACCATTTAGATAAGCAACCGTCTCTCAGAAACCAGGTTGAGCAACCCTAGTAACCTTAGCAACACTTCCCCCTTTTACAGATGACTTCATTCTTGAAATTTCCCCACCCCTAGCTTCGCTTCCTCCTTTTACTTGTTATATAGAAAACAGAAAAATAAACATTTCAGAGCTTGATCAGACCACCTGTCTTGCTCTCATTTCTCCTGTCTCTTGTCCTTCCATTCGTCGGTTCTCTCCTAGGGTCCACGTTGAAGACCCTGCTGGCTGGGGGCACTTACTTGTAGGTATAAGGATAAGTATTTAGAATATGATAGCTGGGCATGGTGGCGCACGCCTTTAATCCCAGCACTTGGAAAGTGTTAGGGTTCCAAATAGCAGCTCCCCCCCTCCCCAACAGGGACCTACAAACTCTGCTGAGAAGCAGCCTGCCTTTCCTCTGACCTCCAAAGATAAGATAAGCAGAGTTCCTCTTATCTTAAGAGGAAAAAGAAAACACTTCCACACCCTAATCCTACCTGCTTCCCCTTCCCTGATTTCTCCCCCAAACATTCCCCCGCTTCCCCCTCCCTGATTCCACACCCTAAAGCCCCCATATGTAAAGTCCCAGCTCACAACCCGTGGGCGGACATCTTTCCCTTCGTGGACATCCTTCCCTTCCCTTCCCTTCCCTTCCCTTCCCTTCCCTGACATCTTTCCCTGCCCTCCCTGTCATCCTTCCCTTCCCTGACATCTTTCCCTCCGCCGACATCTTTCCCTTCCCCGAGGGAAAGGTGCCCCATGCGAAATAAATCTGTATCCTGCTGAGAATTCCATCTGAGCCTCGGTGCCTCATCCATCTGCTCGTGCCTTCCTCCATCCACCCGCTCGCTCCTGCCTGTTCTCTATCTGTCAGAAAGTAGAGGCTGTTGGATCTCTGTGAATTCAAGGCCAGCCTGGTCTACATAGTAAGCTCCAGGCCAGCTGGGGATACAGGGAGATCTCGTCTCAAAAAAAAAAAAAAAGAAAAGAAAAAAGAAAGAAAGAAATTTGCAGGTGAAGGGTAGAAGTGGAAAACATATGACATTGAGGTAACCAAGGCCTATAATTGTAAGACAAATTCTTCATGTTCTCTCTGCATGTTTAGAAATGAGTATATTTTCTGAAATAATTCAGAAGCCAGGAAAACAGAAAAAGACCCATTTATTTATATAAATGCAGCTATGCCATATGGGATGATATTTCTTCCCCAAAATTCGTAAACTAACAAAAATCCCACTGCCCTGCATTATAGTGTCTCTTGAATCACCTGAGGTTGATGTCCATACTGAAGATGTCATTTGTGTTCCCAGAAACTCAGATACAATGGCCAAACAGCCAGTGATAGCTGTAGTTATGATGTTTCCACAGAGTTTATCATATGGCTAAGCACAGGCCATTCAAAAAGCCTTGCATTACTAAAAGCTTTATGAGTATTAATATATATGTATTCTATTCTCCAAACTAAAGAGAAGGCCTTAATTTACCTATAGTGAAAACAGAAGTCAAATGTGTTTCTTTTGTAACATTTTTGAGAATATCATTGAGAATGTCATACACGAATGTGGACTTTGCATTGTCCCATCCTTCCTAGCTCCCTTCCAACTTCTTCCATGCTCCCCACTCCCTCTCAATTTCTTTTCTTTTTCTTTGCTCATTATTGTCATACACACACACACACATATACACACATAATATACATTTATAAATACATATATTGGTATATATATATATATACCAATAAATTCCATTTATTGGTGCTTATGATCAGGGCTGCCTACTTGGGATTAGCTAACCTCTCAGGGAGCTAGTCTCTGGAGAAAACTGAATCTCCCTTCCTCGGTATACATTGATTACTTGTAGTTCTTCATCTTGAGGTGGGACCCTGTGAAATTACCCCCATCTACCTTGGCATGCCAACTGGTTTTGTCATCGTGTAGGTCTTGTTAGACTATCATACTGCAGAGAATTCATTGTTATTGAATCCCTATCATATCTAAAATACAATAATTAGCAGCATGTTTCTTATCCCTTTCACTCTTACATTCTTCCCAGCACTTTTCAATGATGTTCCCTAAGCCTTGGTTTTGGAAGTCGCATTGTACATGTATCACTTTGGCTTGTGCACTTGACAGTCACTTATTCTCTATATCTGACCAGTTGTGGAACTTAGTAATTTCTCCTTCTATTGCAAAAAGAAGTTCCTGGGGTTTGAGTGATGGTTCAATGGTTAAGAACACTTGCAATTCTTCCAGAACACCTGGATTTGATTCCCAGAACCCACGTGGCAGCTAACAACTGTCTGTAACTCCAATTCCAGAGGATCTGATGCCCTCCTCTGATCCCCATAGGCAATGCATGATTTAGGTGCACTTACATACATGCAGGCAAAATACTCACACACATAAAATAAAAATAAAAAATATTTTTTAAAAAGAAGCTTGTTTGATGAGCGATGAGAGGTACATTTGTCTGTAAATATAAGGTTTTGGCATTTATAATGTACTAAGAAATTACTTAGGTCTAGGGAAGTGGCAGAAGTTCATTCTTCTCTAGGATCTATGAGCTCTCCAACCATATGTACTTAGCGATGTTTAAAATACCATACATGGCTTCCCAACCATTGAGTAGGCCTTAAATTCAATTATACAGCTGTTTATTTATTTATTTATTTATTTATTCATTCATTATTTTAGTTCTTTCTGAGACAGGGTCTCCCTGCAGCCTCAGCTGGCCTGGACTTCACTATGTAGACCAGGCTGACCTTGAACTACTTGGCTCTGCCTTCCAAGTGCTGGGATTAAAGCCATGTGCCACCATACCCAGACCTAGGTAGCTGCTTATTACACACAAGATAAAAGTACAACTACTGCACCAATAGAGATAATTTGTTGAACAGGTAATAGAAAATATTATATATGTAAATGTAAGGATACCTATTTAGCATGCAGTAAGAAATTATGTTTATCTAGGGATGTGACAGACATAGGGTTTTCTCTCGGTCCTATGACCTCTCCAAGCGTATGTATTTGGCTATGATTATTATGCCACACATGAGTTCTCTCCCTTAAGTTCAATTAAATAGCAGACAAGTATACCAGTCACCACTCGTCAAAGAAGCTTCTTTCTGTACAGAGACTATTATAGAAGCTTAAACTGGTGGTTTCACAGAGAGAATAAGTGTCTGTGAGATGCCCAGCCCTAAGTGACATATCTACAAGGGAACCTCTACACTTAGGGCTCATGAAACATAGTGGAACAGAGGTTAGAGAGAATATGTAATGCTTCTTCGACTCACCAGTGAGGTATCCTCACGCAACAGTGTGATGCACAGATGCTCATATGTACACAGCTGACTGAAATGCTGCCAACTACTCTCTTGCACCCAATGTATCCAACAAGATGTGTAATACATTGTAAAATAACTGCCTGTCTCATTGAGGCCCTGCAGAGGCCACCATGGTCATTGGGAGAAAAAAAAAATTGTAGCTTATACGTTGAAGTAATATGACACATTATAGATATAAAACACAGTGATTGGTTTTTGTTTATATTTAACTACCCCTACAGGGATTTCTGGTAATATCAATCACCCATGAAGCTAAGGTGTCTCACATCTGTCGAAGATGGATCTGCATATAATTTAGGTTTGTGCTCATTTTAAGAAGATTATGTTCCAGAATGCAAAGAATTAGTTCTTACTGTCAGAGAAGCCATGCATATGAATAACTCTTGGAAGCATGACTTTTCATTTAAAGCAATTAATTATTTTTGACTTCTCTTATTCTTTCACCAGGTTTCTACTTCATTGTTCTTCATTGTGTCATTAGTAGAATAGTTTTGAAAGGAAGTGACGGACATCTGCATCAGGTCAATGATGACTGATTTGAAAGAGAAAGTCTGATCTGCTCAGTTACTACAAATCTTCATTTTCTGTAATTAAATTCAATGTTTTGGTAGGCACTCTGTACAAGGTGCATATATATTATCAGTCCTACTTTAACTTGGAATTTGAAAATCCAGATATCATAAAATTAATAATTTTGTGGCAGTATAAACACATAATTCAATAGAGCAAAATGCCACAGAATCCTGTGTTCTTACAAAATTTAAGAACCTTTGTAATAGATTTCGATGTTTAGATTTGATTGCAGGACATTATTATTGTGTGCATGCAGAAAACAGGAAGGCTCAATATTTTCAAGAATATTTTAATAATTTTATTATTTACT
>NW_008334003.1:2132203-2152476 GCF_000622305.1 Nannospalax galili
ATATATATATATATATATATGCATATAAGCCTATAGAGTATGATTTGTGTACCCAAATATCCTTCAAAGTGGGTACATGCAATGGGCCTGCCAAGTCCCATCCCTGCAAAACAATATATCTTCCTTTCTAGAAGCCATCTATTGCCAAAATTTCCTCAGGTTGGGTTGGGATTTTGTTAACTACTTCCCCATGGCTATGCTGGGATTTTGTGTGGTTTAAACTTCCATAGGACCCATCCAAGCTGTCACAATTACTGTGAGTTCATATGTGCAACCGACTGGGTGTCTAGAAGACTCCATCTTCTCTTCCATAATGATTGCTGAGCCTTGGGAGGCAGAAGTTTGAAATGGGTGTCTTATTCATGAGTAAGCACTCTGTGGCCTCTTGTTTGCTGCACATCAGTTAATTGTGGGTTTCTGTGTTTATCTCCATTAACTGTATAAGAAAACTCTGGTGAGATTTAAGAGGTGCGTTCATCTATGTTTAGAGGTTGCCCTGAAGATGTGTAACTGAAGTTAAACATCTCACAGACACTTCCTCGCTACATTTGACCAGTTCTGGAACTCTTTAGTAGTTTCCATCTGTTGTAAAAGAAGATTTTTGATTAGGGGTGAAACACACACATGTCTGTAAATATGAGGATACATATTTAGACTAAAGTAAGAAATTATGTTGGTCTGTGGGTGTGGCAAAAGTAGGTTTCTCTCTGCAATCTATTACCTCTCCAGCCATGTGTATGTGGCTATGTTTACAGTCCCTCTCATTAAGCAGGCCTTAATTACAATTAGACAGTTGTTGACTAGCCCCAAGATAAAAGTGTCACTACTGCACCAGTAGTGATACTGCACCAGTTATTTTGTTTAGTAGGCTTTACAGCTGGGAAGGATCATTAATTGGTGTCCCATTAAATTTTCTCCTTCCCACTCTCTGTTTGACCTGCCCTCACGCTGTTCACGGTCTCTTGTCCCTGGTGCTATTAAACAAACAACATAACGTCTCTATCTGAATTTCTCATAGTTTACGTCTTGGTGCGGGGAGGGAGAGACTTACAAAGAAATGAACACCAGACACCCAGAACCTGGCTCAGTGCAGCTTGGCCCACCATGCCAGATCGCTTCCGGGCTGCCCACAGTCTCTGTTAGCTTTCACCCACGCATCGTGAGCCTGCAGTCTAGCCCAGGTCAGTAAAAGTCTCCTCTCTCAACCACACAGGTGAGACACCGGAGCCATCTTTTCATGCCCTGTGAATGCCATTTCTGTTCCAAAATGGTGCCCAGAAAACCCCTCCCTCTCCACAGTCAATTCTCTGCAGCAGGCTCTGCCCTTTGGAGGAACCAGCACCCCTGGGGAACACACCCCAAGATAAAAGTGTCACTACTGCACCAGTAGTGATACTGCACCAGTCATTTTGTTTAGTAGGGTTTACAGCTGGGAAAGATCATTAATCGGTTTTCTTCCTTGGCGGCTTGTAGTATCCTCTGATACCATGAGAGCTAGTCTTCAGGGAGAAGGCTTCCAGATCAGTTCCAGCTCCATTGCTCCAACTCTTGCGTCCCAAGTGTGGCCTGTTTTCAAAAATAGGGTCTTACCTTCAAGTTCTGGGAGGCAATCAAGGGCTGCAGCAGTAACTATGTTATTTTGGGAGTCTCTGGGACACCCTGACCCACAACCCAAAAGGAGATTGTACTGTCTGCACTGTTTTTTGTTCTATAGCCTTCAGCTATCTATACACATGTGCTCATACATTTATTGTAAGGGTATTTTTCAGTAGGACTTTGAATATATTTCTTTCTGATTTTTCATAACATCTAAGCATTATTGATCTCTCATCCTATTCCCTTGCATAACCATTCCTACTCCCTTCTCAGTTAAAGTACCTTCCCTTTTCCCCAATTCTTCCATTGATCAGACATTGTTAACCTACTGAACTAAGTATTTTATAATGAAGTGTATTAAATACAAAAAATGAATAAAATATAAACAATGAACAAAATTGTCTCTATTCAAAAATGATGTGCTGCAATATTTGTGTTGAAAATCCCAAGCAGAATCATAACTACTGAATAAAAGATCAAATGGATAAGTTAGACTTAGGTACAATAGTGACAAAGCAAACAGAGCAATATAGAAAATATAAAATAACAAAAGAGAAGCAATATAACTAGAGAAAGATAGAGAAGACAGAGAGCAGCATCTCCCAAAGTAAGATTATCAGTGTAAAGCAAATAATATGCTCAACTTTATTGGTCATGAAAGAAGTGGAAACAATTACCACAATGAGAAGCAATAACACAGAAAGGCAAAAATTAGAGACTGATATCAGACAAGGATTCTCATTATCTATATATTTTAAAAAATATTTTATGTATTATTTTTACTTTATGTGTATGAGTCTATTTCATGCATGTATGTTAGTGCCACCCATGTTATGCAGTGCAGCAGAGGTCAGAAGAGGGCTTCAGGTTTCCCTGGAACCGGAGTTAAGGAGGGTTTGTAGCCACCATGTGGGTGCTGGGAATTGAACCCAGGTCCTCTACAAGAGCAGTCAGTGCTCTTAACACCTGAGCCATATCTCCATCTCTATTGTTATCTATACATTTATAAATAGTCACTGGCATGTAAAATTACATAACTGCTTTGGGAAGTTTATTTTAAATTGAAAATTTCAAATTATTGTATAACCCAGAATTTGAAATTCTTCTGAAAATTATCTTAGGGGAAAAAAGAAAGAAAAAGAAAAGAAGCAAGAGCAGCTTGATTTGTATTAATTTATTATTGGAAATGATGCATATAAATGATGCATCAAAAGTAGAATAGGTAGAAAAATACATTGTGTTAACTCAAATATGACATGATGCAGTATCAAAAGCAACAGCTGAGTGTAGTGGTGCATGCCTTTCATCACAGAACTTGGGGGGCAGAGGCAGGCAAATATTTGTGAGTTTGAGGCCAGTCTGATCTCCATAATGAGTGCAAAACCAGAAAAGCCAGTAAGGGTTAGAGAGAGAGAGAAAGAGAGAAGAGTGAGAAAATATTAATGCAGATAAGCAAATGAAAATTTCTGTGGCTATCATATTTATTATGATTTCACTTACATAAAATGTAAATGAACAGGGAAAATTAGCTTATAGTTGGAAAATTTAGAACAGCACCCTACCTGCTTCTGGACTAGATTAAAAACAAGGATTGAATGGAAAAGCCCACAAAGGATATTTCCTTGCCAATCACAATACAATATACTATATCATTGAAAGGGCTTACACATTGATTAATGCACACTATCAAATACTATACTCTAGATTGATTCATTCTTTTTAACTTGAAATAAAAATTACAATTCACCATAAGCAAGTATTAAACTGCAGTTAAAAACATGCTATTGAATGGCAAGTGGGACATGGGCCCCGACATTTAACTGAGGAGCTATGAACAGTTGATGAAGTCTGAGGGGGGGGGAGAATCAATTTTCTTTAAGTTTATGGCTCCTGGTAGGTTGAGAAGCTCCAATGGATGGCTCCACACTGAGAAGACTGAACATCACAAATAGCAGTTTATGGTTTACTAAATTTAAAACAAAGATGGTAGGGGGAGTAGAGAGGTGGAGGTGGATATTGGAGGAGTTAGGAGGAAGAGTTGAGTGTGAATATGATGAAAATATATTGTATAAAATTCTCAAATAATTAATAAAATATTTTTTCAAAACACCAGTCATATGCATTCTGATGAAAGGACAGGTTATATGGATATCTACATCTTTTTTTATCATTTTTTTTATTTTTAATAACTACATGATTAGAAGAAGCATTTCACTTTAGAATATATTGTTCCTTGCAGAAAGACTCATTGTTTTTGCTACTAACACTGAGATGTTGACATCTTTTTTGATTCATTGTCAGAGATATATTAGTAGATGAATGGAGAGCTATATAATGATATAAACATGCTAAAATTAATTGTAAAATCTAAGTCGTACTTGGTTATTTATCATACATTTCTTTTGCTTGCTGAATGTTGGAAATTTTTAAGAGTACACTTTTGAGGACAATATTATAAAAACAAAGATGTCAGCTCTAGATTACATAATAATCAATGCTCAAGGTTATACCTCAAATCAAGCATAGTACAAAAGATTTTATTCAGATTTTCAATTTAATATATTAGAAATGTATGTACTGCATTGTAATAAAAAGAATCTTCAAAAATGCTGAAGAAACTGAGGTATGTTGTCACACACATTTAATCCCAGCACTCAGGAGACAGAGGCAGATGGATATCTGTGAGATCACGGCCAAGCTGAACTACTTAGCAAGTTCCAGGCCATTGGATGCTACAGGGAGACTCTGTTTCAAAAACAATGCAAAAGATTTAAGTAACTGATCTTAATGGGATGTAGTGATAATTGTTATTGACTTCCTTGAATATTTTAATGTACATATTTTTGTTGTTGTATAAAGTACACTTTCTTACTGTGCTAAACTAGGCACCTGACTTCTCATGACTGAAAGTTAGAGTAATAGGAAAATTCTTTGATGCCTGCCTTGAGTTTTAGATGTTATTAATTAAAATTTGTTAATTTTCTATTTGAAAAAATAAATTGACTTACCAAAGACCATTAGCATTGATAACAGAATGAAGGACCCTCCTGCCTGATCCCTGGCACAGTGTTCTTCCTACTGGTTGCTCTATCTTTTATTAAGCAGTGAAGTTTAAATTGCTTAAGAGTTAAGAATCATACAAAGCTCTATATAATGGTCCCACTCACTGTGGGTGTATCAATTTTTGTCCTTGAATTAAAATATAAATTTTAAAACAGACAATGTTGACTTTTGCCTTCATTCTCCTTCCATTGGGTTACTTTAAACATTACAATTCATTCTCTTAATAAAACCTTTAGATTATATATAATAGTTTATGAACACATATGCACATATGTATTTCTTAGAATCATGAGGTCTTAGAACCAAGAGTCCTTTGGTTTATAGTGACATTATTAATGAACACAATGCCAACATACCTACTTCTCAAAATGTGTAAGCTCTTCTATAATAGACTTATATGCCTTCACAACTTTTCAAAACAAAATACTCAAAAAATGTCTTAACATAATGAAATCACATCTTCACAAAAAAAGCGCATACTTGATGCCCTTAATATTCTGATAGATAACCTGCTTTTAGACTGAAGGTTTAATTACTTTCTATTGTTTAGGTGACAAATGAGTATAGTGCAAAAGTTAACAGCTTTTTTAGCTCCTTCTGTTTTCTCTTGTCTTACTGGAAAAAAAATAGTAAGAGTAAAGAAATCTTATGTGTGAGGTGAGAGTTTATTTTAAGTCTAAGTTATTACTATTAGCAGATAACAACGTCCCTCTTTAGATTTAGAATATTATTCTTCAAATGTCCATCAACTGATGTGGTACATATACAAAATGGAATATTATTCTCTTAAAAATGAAATTTGTAGGTAAGTGAATGGGATTGGAAACTATCATCCTTAGTGAAGTATTATAAATTTTTAAAAATATTATTATTGAGTTTTTGTACATTTCATGTAATAGATCTTAATCAAATTTTGACTCCTTCCCACATCTGCAGCACCCCATAACCCCTCTCCACAAGATTCTATGAATTCTGTCATATACGCTAACTCATATCTGGTCAAGTATTTGTACTCAGATATCCTTAGTGCAAGTCCATCCACTGGAGTCTAGTCAGAGGTATTAGTCACTTTTCTGTTGCTGTGATAGAAACACTGACCCAAGCAATTCATAGAAGAAAGAGTTTATTTGAGCTTATGGTTTGAGGGGAATTAGAGTCTGTCATGGCAGGGAGGCATGGTGGCTGGAGGTGGCTGGAGCAGGAGCATCAGAAATGAAGCTCTCACATCATCAGGCAGGCACAGGAAGAAAGAGAGCAACTGGAGATCCAGCAAGGCCTAAGAATTCTCTAAGCCCACCCCCGGTGAAGTGCTTCCTCCAGGATAGCCGCACCTTCTAAAACTTCCCAAAACAGTGCCATCATCCTGGGACAAAATGTCCAAATGGAGCCTATGGAGGACATTTTCATTCAAATCACATTCTACCCCCTGTCCCCCATAGACTCATGACCATATAAAATGCAAAATGTATTTAGTCTAACTTTAAAAGTTCCCATAGTCATTATCAGTCTCAATACTATTCAAAAGTCCACAGTCCAAAGTCTCTTCTGAGACTCAGGTAAGTACCTTAATGGTAAGCCTTTATAAAATCAAAAGACAAATTAATTACTCCCAACATACAGTGGAACCAAATACACATTACCATTCCAAAAGGGAGGAATGGAGGCATAGTAAGGAAATCCCATACCAAAACAAGACCGAAAGCCAGCAGGGCAACCACCAAATCCAGTAGCTCCATGTCCACTTTACTTCCAAAGGGCTTAGATAGCTCACCCTCTCTAGCTTTGCTGCAGGCAACACACATCTCTCTCTTGTGCTGGTACCACTCCCTGTGTGCAGGTCTTCTTGGCAGATGCCTTACAGCTCTGGCATCGTGAACTTCTTGGGGGGTCTCCATTGCCAACCAGGCTTCACCTTCACAGCTTCACGCAATGGCCTATCAGGGCCTTCTCTAGGCAGGGGAATCCCTCCTTAATGCTGCTTGTCCTCTGAGGCTCTCTGAGACCTCAGTGGGAGAATTGATGACCCCTTCACTCTTCCATCTTTCATGCCTCTTAAAGCCAGCACCAGATGAGTGACACTGCTAAGTCTGACTGCAAGTTTGGGATGGACTCCAGCTTGCTTTATCCATTTTAGAAGCTTTTCTCTTCAGTGGTCCCTGCAGCATTTTCCTTTTACAAGTTGGAGGCTTAACTGGGTGTGGTCTTGCCCTGGAGGCATTTGAATCTCTAGGCCCCTCCTTAATCACTTTAATCTCCTTATCAGTGGGATCCTCTCTATCACATGCCAGGGCTCCAACATTTACCTTCCTAGTGCTCTTTTCCAATCAAACTGTATTTTTTTCTGCCCCATTTTATTTCTTTCATTGTAGATCTGCATAATATTCACCAGTAATAGCCACACCACCATTCCTAGATTATGCTGTCTTGAAATCTCTTCTGCCAAAGAAATTATTCCATGGCTTTTCAACTTAGCCTCAGGCAAGCATTTGGTCAAGGGCAGACTCCAGCCAGTCTCTTTGCCAAAATATCCCAAATGTTGCTTAAGTCTTTATTTCCCTCTGGAACTACATTGTTCTCAGCACTACTTTCTTCCAGGTGTTTAATAGAATTGCCTGTTAAACTCCATTTACAATAGTTAACCACTTTTCTCGTCCAACCTTCCAAACTGTTGCACATTTCTTCAAGAGCCCACATGGTCAGGTTCTGTCAGGGTTCAGTGACCACAATTCAAGCCTGATGGGCTTGGGGATCCTGAGGTATAGGTGCAGGAGAAATCAGGACGCAGGGAATGCAGAGGAGTATGAACCAGTGCACACTTTATTCTAAGAAGCAACCTTATTTATAGTACAACAAGAGGAAGAGAAAATGTTCCTATCAAGCCAAATTATCTCATCATGATGTTTACCGTACCTTCATGATATTTGCAGTACCTTCATGTTCCCAGGGCTCAGCCCTTTTTGGAATCGTATCTGTCCTTCCATGCTTATTAAACATTCTGTTCTTTACTTATAACTTTATTAGCTACACAGCTTTGTTATACAAGCTTCATCATATACATTTAATAGGGTTCAAGGAACAGTCAGTCTCATGATAGGAATAACTGCAGAAGAACATCCAAGTTCCCAGGGAACTGAGGCCTCCCGTTCCAGCTCTGAGTTGACTTCAGAGCAGAGCTCAGGCCTTCACAAGGTTCTTCGCAGTAAACAGCCCACTCCGCTACCAAATACTGTATTAGTCACTTTTCTGTTGCTGTGATAGAAACACTAACCCAAGCAGTTTAAAGAAGGAAGAGTTTGTTTGGGCTTATGGTTCGAAGGGAATTACAGTCCATCATGGCAGGGAGGCATGGTAGCTGGAGGTGGCTAGAGGAGGAGCAGAAGCTCAACTCTCACATCATCACCCAGGCACAGAAAGCAAGACAGTGACTGGCAATCTGGCAAGGCTTAAGAACTCTCTAAGCTCACCCCCAGTGACATGCTTCCTCCAGGATAGCCACACCTTCTAAAACCTCCCAAAACAGCGCCATCATCTGGGGACAAAGTGTCCAAATACTTGGAGCCTATAGGGAAATTTTCATTCAAACCACCATATCAGACTATCTAAAGTCTCTCTCTTAAAGAAGATCTACTCTTCCTCACCCCACAGTAATCAGTTGCCAATGTTTCTTGGCCAGGGTTGGAGCCTGCTTGCCATTTCCCCAGTTCTATGCTGATTTTTTATCTGATTGAATTGGCATGGGTCTTGTACAGGCTGTCACCATTGTTGTAAGTTCATGTGAGCAGGTTCCCAGTGGGCTGAAAGCCTATGTTTCCTTATGTTCGTGTACCAACCCTGGCTCTTACAATCTTTCTACATCCTCTTCCACAGTGGTCCCTGTGTCATGTGTGGATGAGGCCTAATATAGGAGTCCTAGCCTAAGACTTTCTTGAAGCTAGAAGGGTGAGAAGAAATTAGGGAGATTTATTAACTTCAAAAACTTGAAAAAAATATCACCAGAAACAAAATAACTCGACACATGCCATGTTCTTGAAGGTTTTCTTTTCTCACCTCAGGTTTCAGTGATGTAGTCTTTTGTGGATAAGTTCAAATATTTCTCAGATCAGAAATTCTGATTTAGTAGATTCACTTTCTCAGGTAAATTATAAGCTGAGACCTGAAGGTCTAGAATTAGAGTACCACTGATTTCAGAATCCTGTTATATGACAGGAAAAGACCAGCTCTATGAGCACTGTGCATGCATGTGACCCTAATGACAGAGATTCCACAAGAGCACTTGCTCTAACCTCAACTCTTGGAAGAATGCAAGTTGAAAATTAAATAGAAAGAAGTAAAAGGCAGAATGCTGTGGATCCTGTCACAGCAGAAACCCTAAGTTCAGGCAAATGCCTCTGCCATTCATTGCCTGTGGGTGAAGAAGAGCCAAGGGCCCCAAGTGGAACCTGGGTCATCTTAATTCTCTCCCTACCCTCAGCCTTCCCAGACAACATCAGTCTCCATTTGTACTTTTAAAAGAATATTCATTACCATAAAGAGCATTTATGTCATGAAATATAATATCAAACAAGACTTCAGAACCTTGTCCCACAAAGCCTCTTTCCCAAGGAAACTGGAGAAGGTAGAAGAAGGAAAACTTCGTACAAATGAAGAAGTTCAACAGTATGGACATGCAGAGACTGAAGGAAAATGAATGATGGAAAGAGATTTTTAGGGTAACTGCCCCCCACTCTGTAAAGAAAAAGGAGAACCATGGCCAGGAAACAAAAACAAGCGTTTTCATTCATAGGATAGACATGATCATCACTGGACAGGAAAGCCATTTATCAAGAAACCTTGTAAAGTACAAAACAGATTCCAGGTATATATATATTCCAGGTATACCTCAAGTAAATTATTTAGTATCTCCGTACTTCAAACTTTCCTTCTGGTAAAATGGAAATTATAAAGTTATTTGACATAGTAATTGAGAAAAATATATAAATCTTATGTGAAATGCCTCTTACCTGGTCATGGAAATTTTAATAAGCAACAGATGATAATAAACACAGGGTGGAATGTTAAATTCCTCACCATGTGCTTAGATCAAATTAATAAAACTCAAAGACCAGAAACAATTGTAATAATAAAAAGTAATAAGAAATGGTAAATTGCCGTGCCAAGTTCTCTGTGTCTTAAACCATTTAATTGTTATAACAAACCTGAGAAGTGAATCACAGAAGCAATCAAAACTTAGAGAAAGAACAGAAGTAAATGTGTTAGAAAGCAGTTACAATACTGTAGGAAAAATTGATAATTTATGACTTTTAAGAAAGAAATCTGGAGTCTGGAGAGAAGTCTCAGTGCTTGAGTGCTGACTGCTCTTGCAGAGGACCTGGGTTCAATTCTCAGCATCCACATGGTGTCTAACTACTCTCTATAATTCCAGTTCCCGGGGATCTGATGCCTTCTTCTGGCCTCTGTCGGCATTGCACAACATGGGTACAGGCAATACATTGATGCACATAAAATAAAAATAATAGATAAAATATTTTTTAAAAAGAGAAAAGACTTCGGGGGGGGGCTTGAGAGCTGGCTTGGTGGTGAAGAGCACTCGCCGCTCTTTTAGAGGACTGGGGTTCTCTTCCAAGACCTACGAGTCACATCACAACTGTGTTTATCTTCTGTTCCAGAGAATCTGCTGGCCTCTGCAGACATGGTCTACTTACATCCATTCAGGCAAAACTTTTATATACATGAAAACATAGCAAAATTTGAAATTTTTTCAAAAGAAAGCAATCTGATAAAATTTGGTAATTTAAGGAAGTAGTAATTATATACACATCTAAATAGAAGGCAATAAATATTACTACTAACAAAAAAGGCAGCCAATAGCAAAATGTTGTAGCCTTGATTCACATGTTCAGAAATTTTGAAATTTGTCTAATCAGAAACTGTTGCAGCTATCAAAGTTACAATTTGGTTTTGTAACTGAAAGAAAGAGAAACATCCATATAGTTCCAATCTAATAAAACCCATGCTTATGTGCATGTGTGCTCGCACCCGTGCTTAGGCCACGGAAGCACAAAGAGACCATAAGAAGGGGAGGCCGTCCTAAGGCACATGGGGGGAGAGGGTACAGGATGAATTTGACTTGAAAGTAGAAGGGAAGGTATTTGGGGGGAAGAAGGGGACAAGCAGGAGGGGAGAGAGGAAAGGGCAATTGGGAAAAATAATGAATAAGAATAAAATATAATGAAATATATGTTTGAAAATGCCATAATGAAGTCCACTCTGTAGGATAAATTAAAATTGACAGGTGTATATACAGACACACATGCATATACATAGAAATGAATTCTGTCTGTAGAGATCATTGAAAAAAAAACACAGGAAATTCACTGTTGATGTATTTTATATCTAGCTTGTACTACAGAAATAAAATTAGAAGAACAACAATGAAAAATTATTGATAAATAATAGTGTATACTGTCACTGTATGGTGTGACTAAGGATTGGTGCATAAACTATTACTTCCCAGCATATAAAAATTATAATTCATTTCTCTGCAGGAAATGCAAACCTCATGATGACAATTAAATGTACTTTCCATTTTTGTCTTAATAGAATCTAGAAAAGTTTTCTTTGAAAATTCATACTTACCCTACAGACATCTTTGTCAGCTAAAGCTCCATTGGAACAGTCCTCTCTCACTGACATTTCATAGACTTTGTGCAGTGAATAGCCAAATATAAATGGCTTAGTTCAACAATCGTGGTCTCCCAGAATAGCTTCCAAACCCTTAACTGAGCTATAGTTATGAGTCTGTGATATTTGTTGGGTTCTCAGAAGACTACGTAGAAGCTTGCTTATTTTTCAATGAAAATGCATCATCTCATGTTAGTTTGACATCCTTTACAAATATACAATTATCTTCTTTTCCACAAGGTTAAATTCAATTCAGTTAGATGATGATGCTTTCCCAAATTAATTTGCAAATGAGGTAGCATGCTAAGATTTATTATGCAGGGCCCATGATATTTAGGGGTTCACAGTCAAAGCAGTGCACTGAAAGACCATGTTGTAGTGCAAAGATTAAGTCTGACATAATAACTGTTTTCAGTTCTGCTGGGTAACAGTTTTCATTTTATTGATGAGCCTCACATTTTAAATTGACGTTCCTGCTGGGCAATGTGTGAAATTATTTGACTATGACCAGACTTATTTATAAATTCAAAGTGAAGACTGACATATTTCATATGTTATTTGTATTTTAAGTACATTGGAAATGCTGCAATTAAAATATCTTAGCTTCAAAAGTGAAAGGAGAAGATACAGATTCAGTTAAGAAATAATGTTTGAGTGCACACATTAAAAAAAAGCTATAAAAGGAAATGAAGCAATATGAACTACTTATCTTGGTGCCTGAAAATATGCATGAAGCAGAAATAAGATCTGGTGAGGCTGGCATACGAAAAGGACTTCATGAAATGTTAACACATTTGAAATCATTATAATTAGTATCGGGCAAACCACAAAATGCTCCTAAAAACACCCAGAAGTTAATGTTATTTTCACTCACTCACTTCCTCACTCCTGGCAGGTATTGCCATCATCATAGCGTCAGGTATGAAGCTCATGATTGAAAATGACATTCCTGGAGAAATGCACCTTGTTAAAGGGCAAAATATTACAACCTTGGAGGGCATTCTCTTCAGTTACTGGGAAGTGAAAGGTCTAGGGTCAGGTTTTGTGCATGACTACCTGTCCTCTACTCTAATCTCGTCCAATTTACACCGTCTCCGCAAAGTGTAAGCCTTCCAACAGGGAGAGGACTATGCATCTAAGGGGCTCTGCAAGATCATCTTATAAATGTGATTCTGAAGCATCCAAGAAAAGGCAATGATACTATAATTACCAGCCAGAAAAATTCTAACAAGGTACACACATTTGTTCCTTTTCTTGTGACTTAAATTTTTGACTCACATTTAGCATAATTCATTTCCTTTTAGTAAAAGTGTCAGTACCATTCTTTTCAAAATATTCCTTCTTCAGAATTCCCCTCTGCATTCATAAATGACATACAATGGCAATAATAGTGATAATTACAGTAATAACAATACCTTGTATTTAGGGATTCAAAGCAGAGTGATTGATGCTGAAGACAATTATTGCTTGCAGATAGTAAAGAAAAACTGGTTTGCTGGAAGGTAAAAGTGTAAGACAGTAGAAAGTAGTAAAATGATGAGATCTATTTCCAGACACAATCTTGGGAGCCAGGAAGTTTTATATGGGGGCTGAGGCTGGCAGCACAAAACTGTTCAGGACTTTCTGTTCTTATGTGTTAATCAGTTATCTCAGTACCGGTCTGACAATAGTGATTGTATCAATAGTGATTGCAGATCTGGTTTCTGGGAAAACAGCAAGAATACCCTTAAGGAATGAGTGAATATTTAATTCCTGAAAAGCAAACACTTTGAATCAGAAGCAGATAGAGAAGCAAGAGTTTAGGATAAATTAAAGTCTAAAATCAAAATGTCAGTTAGACAAACAAGAACAGAAGGTTTCACAGAAAAGGAAGCAAAAAGTGATAGCTACAGAATCAAGTCTCGCAGACAGGAACTTACCAAGAGTAGATGTTGACAAAAATGTAAACAGAGTTGTGTGCCATGCTAGCACTAGAAAGCCACTGTAAATGGTCCTCTAAACCACTCTGTGACCTGGTTTGATGTACCTTCTCCCACTGCACACGATGACAAGCTGGTACTGGATGGAGATGGGTGTTCCCAATAATGGATGAGAACAAAAACAACACTCAGGCTGCATTAAGATAGCGATAATAAGAAATAATGATAATAACACCAAACAAAACTAACCTAAAAATTGACAACATGGTGACAAAATTCACTATTATAACTTTTTTTGGTAGGATTAAAGAAAGTCTTTATTTATTCAGCACTGTCTGGTGTATAGCACACATAAACAACATAACATTTCTACAGAATAGCAAAAAGACAAAAGTAATGAAAGCAACAATATTGCTGCCAACGATTGGCTGTGCATTAAAATGACAGCAGGATGCTGCTGTGACATCCTGAGCCTGTCCTTTGCTTCTGTGGGTGAACTCACAGGGAGAATTGGCAAGCACAGGTGCAGTTTCCCCATTTTCAGACGCAGGCATCCCTCCCCACTTCTCCCAGTCCCAGTAGATGGCCTTGAAGGAGAAGAAACTAACCCAGTGTTCAGGGAATTGACTTGAAATCACCATGTATTAAACTTTTGATCTTTTGATTTCAGAACGTTTTTGTTATTTGAATTTCTCTTCTGTGTTTTGGGGTTTTTTTGGGGGGTGTATTTATTTATTATTATTTTTGAAGATCTTAATGAGTTTATTGGGCTTGCTAACAGCATAGAGTGGGGGTTTATTTACAGAAGAGTGGGAGCCCCCTCATTTATGGTTGCACTGGAAAGTCCACACTTAAATATACATCTTGGGACTTCCTGACAGCCACACAAAGTGGCGAGAGAGGTGCCTCAAGGCATGCTAGGGTTATATATCCTTAGCCCTCCTACACATGCAGCTAAGGTAGTCTGATTGGGTGGAAGGGGTAAATGACTCCACCATCAACTCCTTGATGAGCATGGGATGTGGTGTGACTATAGCTTGCCAGCATATTGGTTGGAGGACACTTCCAGCTAACACTCTACCCCTTCTTCCGGCTCTTACATTCTTTCTGCCAATGTCTTCCTCAAAAGTCCCTGAGGCCTTTGAGAGGGTGGTAGATGTGGGATGATCTTCCTCCCATTGTGGAGAGGCACTGAACTTTTGGTTCTCTGCATCATCTGTTTTCCATAGGCTATTGACCCATTTCAGTGGGATTCTATCTATTACAAGGTTTTAGTGCTAGAATCCATAAATGAGAGAAGAATATACATCTTTTGTTTTTCTGAGTCTGTGTTACTTCATTTAGTATCACAATTTATAGAGCCATTAATTTACCAGCAAATGTCATTATTTCATCTTTCTTTACTGCTCAGTAGATATCTATTGTGTAAATGTACCACATTTTCATTAATCACTTGTCAGTTGAGCACTTGTTTCCATCTCTTAGCTAATGTGAAAAGAGCAGCAACAAACATGGTTGTACAAGTGTCTGTGCAATAAGATGAGTTCCTTGGGTATATGCCAAGGAGTGGTATGACCAGGTCATATGGTAGGCTCATTTTTAGTTTTTTTGGAGTTCTCCACACTGCTTTCCATAGGGGTTGCATGAGTTTGCCATCCCGCCAGCAGCAAATGAGCATTCCCCTTTCCCCACATCATCACTAGCATTGATATAATTTGTCCTCTTGATCTTAGCCAGTCTGACTAAGGTGAGGTAAAATCTTAAGGTGCTTTTAATTTGCATTTCCCTAATAACTAATGATGTTGAATACTTTTTAAAATATTTTATTTATTATTTTAATTTTATGTGTGTGTGCGTGTATTGCCTGAATGTAAGTGCACCCATGTCGTGCAATGCCTACAGAGGACAGAAGAGGCTGTCGGATCCCCTGGAACTGGAGTTACGGATAGTGGACAGTTGTTAGCTGCCATGTGGGTGCTTGGGTTTGAGCCTGGGTCTTCTGCAAGAACAGCCAGTGTTCTTAACCTCTGAGCCATCTCTCCAGCCCCAGATGTTGGATACTTTTTAAGAGGCTCCTTAACTATCTTTATTTCTTCCTTTGAGAACTTTCTGTAGGTGTCCTCCAAAAAACAGATTGAACTGGGGTGAGTCTAGAGACCAATGCTGAGAAATGCTGAGAAATACTGAGCTCACTGGGAAAAAGGGGAGAAGTCCATCATTTTGAAAACAGTGTGCTCAGACCACAGGTGAGACCACTGATGGCATGTGTTTCAAGTGTGGGAAAGAAAAAGCCTATGAGAATTCATTCCTTTGTGAGTCACCTCCATCCAGATATCATAAACTATGCAAAACACAAATAGAAGATATTCTGTCCATTTTGTCAGCCCTGGGACCTCAGAGGGCACGCAGGATGGGTCTCCCAAGGAGGGGGGCGGGAATTTGGTGACACAACTCTTTAGCCCATATTTTATTTGGGCCATTTGGTGTTTCTGTAGTTCTTTGTTTTTTGAGTTCTTTATATATTCTGGATGTTAAACCTCTGTCAGATGTGTCACTGGTTAAGATTTTTTTCCCATTCTGTGGGTTTTCTCTTCACTTTCTTGGTTGTTTTTTACAGAAGCTTTTTAGGTTAATGAGGTCCCACTTGTTAATTGCTAACCTTAATTCCTGAGCAACTATTGTTTGATTAACAAAGTTCTTTCCAACACCTATATCTTGTAAGTTACTGCCGATGTTTTCTTCTAATAGTTTCAGGGTTTCCAGTTTCACATTGAGATCTTTGATACATTTGGAAGGTGATTGTGCAAGGTGTAAGATAAGGAACTAGTTTCATTCTTACACAGGTGGAGATCCACTTTTGCCAGCACCATTTGTTGAAGGTGCTGTCTTTCCTCCAGTGTGTGTTCTTGGCACCTTTGTCAAATATCAGGTGGCTGAAATTGTGTGTACTCAGGTTTGGATCTTCAGTGATGTTCCATCGATCTATGTGTCTATTTTTGTGTGAGTGCTATGCTGTTTTTATGAATGTACCTTTGTAATATATTTTGAGCTCTGATATACTGATCCCCCAGCATTGCTCTTTGTGTTCAGGGTTGCTGTGGCTATCCAGGATCTTTTGTTCTTCCATACAAATTTAAGAATTTTTTTTTTAATTCTGTGAAGTATGTCATTGAGATTTTTATTCGGATTGAATTGTATCTATATATCGCTTTTGGTAGGATGATTACTTTCACAATACTAATTCTTCCAACCCATAAACATGAGAGATCCTTCCATCTTCTGGTGTCTTCCTCAATCTCTTTCTTTAAAGACTTAAAGTTTTCATTGTAGAGATCTTTGATGTGTTTGGTCAGGTTTATTCCAAAATTTTTTGTTTTGTTTTGTTTGTGCCTATTGTAAATGGCATGGTTTCCCTGTATTCTTTGTCCAATTGCTTGTTATTGGTATATACAAAGGCTGCTGATTTTTGTAGATTAATTTTGTAACCTGCCACTTTACTGAAAGTGTTGATTAGTTTTAGTTTTCTGGTGGGATTTTTGGGGTATCTTAGGTATAGTAATATATCATCTCTAAAAAGGGATAATTTGACCTCTTCCTTTCCAATCAGTGCTCCTTTAATTTCCTTCCCTTGTCCTCTTGCTCTAGAAAGAGTTTCAAGCACTATATTGAAAAGGAGTAGAGACAGTGGGCATCCTGGTCTGGTTACTGATTTTAATGGGAATGCTTCCAGTTTTTGTTTTTTTTTTCCATTTAGAATGATGTTGACTGTGGGTTTGTTGTATATAGCTTTAATTATGTTGAGATATGTCCCCTGTCCCCTCCTGTCCAACTTCCTTTATAACTTTTATCACAAAAGCATGCTGAATTTTGTTGAAAGACTTTTCTGTATCTATTTAGATGACGATGTGTTTTTCATTTTTGAGTCCATTTATGTGATTGATGATGTTTATTGACTTGCATATATTGAACCATTTCTGCATAATTGGAATAAAGCCTACTTGATCATAGTGAATGATCTTTTTGATGTATGTCTGTATGTGGGTTGCAAGTATTTTGTTGAGAATTTTTGCATCTATGTTCATTAAGGATGTGGGCTTATAGTTTTCTTGTTTTAGTTGTGTCTTCACCTGGTTTTGGTAATAAAGGGATGCTGGCTTCATAGACAGAATTTGGGAAATCTCCCTCTGTTTCTAGCCTTTTGAATAATTTCAGTAGTATTGGTTGGAGGTCTTCTTTAAATGTCTGGTAGAATTTTGCTGTAAATCATTCTGGGCATGGACTTATTTTAGTTTGGAGGTTTTATATTACTATTTCAATTTTCTTTATAAGTTATGGGTTTGTTTAAATTGTTGATCTTGGGGCTGGAGAGATGACTCAGCAATTAAGAACACTGACTGTTCTTGCAGAAGACCCAGGTTCAAATCCCATTAACCACACGGCAGCTAACAACTGTTCATAACTCCAGTTCTAGGGGATCCGACAGCCTCTTCTGTCCTCCACAGGTGCACTTAACTACATGCAGGCATTACACTCATACACATAAAATAAAAATAATAAATGAAATATTTTTAAAAAATATTTAAACTGTTGATCTCTTGGTGATTCCCATGATTTTAGATATCCATCCATTTCTTTTAGGTTTTCAAATTTAAAAATTTTTTAAATTTTTTAAATTTATTTTTATTTTATGTATATGCATGTATTGCCTGCATGCAGGTAAGTACACTGTGTCGAGCAATGCCTGAGGAGGTCAGAAGAGGCTGTTGGATCCCCTGAGACTGGTTACAGACAGTTCTTAGCTGCCATGTGGGTGCTGGGATTCAAACCCGGGTTTTCTGCAAGAACAACCAGTGTTCTTAACTGCTGAGCCAGCTCTCCAGCCCAGGTTTTCAAATTTAATAGAGTATAGATTTGTAAAGTAGTCCCTTATAATATTCTAGATCTTTTGTGTGTCTCTTCTGATGTTCCCCCATTTGATCTCTTACTTTGTTGATTTCAATTTGCTCTTTCTTTCTTTTGGTTTACTGGGCTAAGGGCTAAGAGTCTATCTATCTTTTACAAAAAATTTATTGAGAATGTCATACATGCATGTAAGGTGTTTTGATCACATCCATGCCCACTCCCTCTCCTCCAACATTCCCACTTCTGAAGAGGTAACGCTAAAATCTTTTAAGGATTAAGTATAAGCTCCCAAATACTTTTGACATTTTGACATTTTGGGCCCTTGGAACAGAGTGTGTTGCTAACAGGCCCAAGGACATATTTGACTTTTAGCCCAGAAACCGACTACATTTCTTTGGGGTTTTTTTTTACCTTAACTGCCTAGCCAATCCCTACCTCCTATTCTTATCACGCCATCCTCCGAAGGGGTTGCCCAAATTGCCAATAAGGAATATGGATGCAGACCACTCTGGCTTCTTCCATGTTGAACAGGGACACAAGGTGAGGCCATTGGAGTACCCCTTCAGTGGGTCTATCTAAAAGTCTCCCAAACTGCATAACTCTTGTCTCTAAAGGGAAAGAAAGTCTGAATCATGAATAGGAGATGTGAAGGAGAAGTAAAGACAAGAGTAATTAGCATGATAAGCTCTAGCAAGAGAACTAGAAAAAAGTCAGAACAGGGCAATTTTCAAATGCTCGTATGAGAATTCATTGGAGTTTCCTAACAAGGGCTTCCAAAAGCATCCCTCTATTGGGTTCTTCCTCATTTTTCTTTTGTCTTCGAAGGCTGGACTAGTTGGCTAGGAAGAGTGGCTGGATAATCAGGTGAGGGTCCAGTGACCCTGCTTGGCACTCCTTTAGTGAATGAGCACAATCATCAAGAAGCCCAATTGTGACTATGTTTAGTGATCAGGCTCAGCCAAAGTGGCGATGATGGTCATTATTTCATGCAGAAGGGACTGCTGTATAGCATCATCTTTTTAAAACGACCTGGAATTTAAAAGGATTTGGTGCTAAGATCCACATATGAGGGAGAACATATGTCATTTGTTTTTCTGAGTCTGTGTTACTTCACTTAGTATAACAGTTTCTAGATCCATCCATTTACCTGCAAATTTCATTATTTCACCTTTCTTTACTGCTGAATAGAACTCCATTGTGTAAATATACCTCATTTTTGTTAACCACTCATCAGTTGAGGGACACTTAGGTTGCTTCCATCTCTTAGCTATTGTGAAAAGAACAGCAACAAACGTGGTTGCACAAGTGTCTCTATAATATGATGAGTCATTTGGGTATATGCCAAGAAGGGGTATAACTGGGTCATATGGTAGGTTCATTATTAGTTTTTTAAGAGTTCTCCACACTGTTTTCCATAAAGGCTGCACAAGTTTGCAATCCCACCAGCAGTGAATGAGTGTTCCCCTTTCTCCACATCCTCACCAGAATTTGGTATCATTTGATCTCTTGATCCTAGCCAGTCTGATTGGGGTAAGGTGATATCTTAGAGTGGTTTTAATTTGCATTTTCCTAATTGCTAATGATGTTGAACACTTTTTGTGATGTTTCTTAGCCATCTTTATTTTTTCCTTTGCGAACTCTCTGTTTAGATATTTAGCCCATATTTTCATTGGGAAATTTGGTTTCTCAATTCTTTGTTTTTTGAATTCTTTATATATTCTGGATGTTAAACCCCTGTCAGATGGGTCACTGGTGTAGATTTTTTTCCCATTCTGTGTCTTTTCTCTTCAGTTTTTGATTGTTTCTTTTGCTATACAGAATCTTTTTAGTTTAATGAAATCCCATTTGTTGATTGCTGACCTTAATTCTTGAGCAACTTCTGATTTAGAAATTCCTTTCCTACATCTATATCATGTAAGTTATTGCCAATATTTTCTTCTAATAGTTTCAGGGTTTCCAGTTTCATATTTCTTAAGTGTTTGATCAATTTGGAGTTGACTTTTGTGCCAGGTGAAAGATAAGGTTCTATTTTCATTCTTCTACAGGTGGAGATCCAGTTTTGCCAAATAAATGACCTAACACTGCAACTCAAGGCACTGGAAAGGCAAGAAC
>NW_008334003.1:2152675-2158553 GCF_000622305.1 Nannospalax galili
AATCAACAAAATCAGAGATGAAAGGGGAAACATCACAACAGACACCCAAAGTATCCAGAACATTATAAGGAAATACTTTAAAAACCTACATGCTACTAGATCTGAATGTCTAAAAGAAATGGATGGATACCCGAAATCATGGGAACCACCAAAGTAAAACCAAGAAGAGACCAACAGTCTAAACAGACCCATAACATGCAAGGAAATTGAAACAGTAATACAAAGCCTCCCAACTAAAAAAGCCCAGGCCCAGAAAATTTACAGCAAATACTACCAGATATGTAAAGAAGACCTCCAACCAATACTACTTAAGCTACTCAAAATGATAGAAACAGAATGAGAACTCCCAAATTCCTTCTGTGAATCCAGCAGCACTCTAATACCCAAACTGGGTGAAGACACAACCAAAAAAGAAAACTATAGGCCCACATCATTAATGAACATAGATGCAAAAGTTCTTAACAAAAAAGCCTCTTCTGGCTTTCATACTTTGTGTTGATAAGTCAGCTGTAAGTCTGGTGGGTTTTCCTTTATATATTAGTTGTTTCTCTTTTGAAACTTTCAGTGATCTCTTTTTGTTCTGTACATTTAGTATTTTTACTATACTAGGCCATAGGTGTTTCTTTTCTGGTCCTGTCTAACTGCTGTTCTGTATGCTTCTTGCATTTGAATGGGCATGTTTTTCCTTAATTTGGGGAAGTTCTCTTCTACAATCCTGTTTAAGTTCTGGTCAATTCTGTTAACCTGAAATTCTCCTTGCTCTTGCCTATGATACATAGATTAGATTTTTTTGTGGTGTCCCTCATCTCCTGCATGTCCCATTCCTGTGTTTCTTAAAACTTTTCATAATCTTTGCGTGAGTGGTCCAGTTCTTCAACTTTATCCTCTGGTGTTGATATTCTGTTTTCCATTTAATTCATTCTAGCCATGAGGCTTTCCTGTTGTTTCAAATTAGCTTATTGAGTTATTCACTTCCTTCTTCATTTCAGCCTGAGTTTTCTTCAATGTTTCTGTCTCTTTTGTGAATTCAGTCAGAAGTTTATACCCATTTTCTTTTATTTGTTTGTATATTCATTAAATTCATTGAATTATGGATCATGTTTATAATTGTTCTTTTCAAATCTGTGTCCTGGTTTGTCTCTAGGGGGTTCTCCTTGTAGAACTACAGTCTACAGGACTGGTGGAGTTTGGTGGCAACATGCTGTGTTGGTTTTTCCTGTTATTATTTTTCCATTGCAATTTTGGCATGTGGATTTCTTTTGCTGTTTGTGATTGTGGTATGAAACTCATCTTCCTTTGCTGAGTTGAAGTCTGCTTCTGTTTGTGTTATTGGTGAGCCTTGGTTGTTTACTTACTAGGTATGTAAAGCTGGTTGGTCTAAGTTTCAGGTTCTCTAATATCAGCTACTCAGGAGCTCCCACAGAGGCCCAAGTCATGCTCCAGTTATTTATACTTGGGCTTCCTTCTAACATTTGGACCCAGATTAGTGGGTACTCAGAGCACAATTTGGGAAGTTCTCTAAGGGGAGACCTGATTTTGGAATGTCTGCTGAGTTCTCAGCCCTACCCCTGAGGCCATGGGAGGAGCCTCCCATAATCCCAGCTAAGGACTTGAGAATGGCATGATTTTGGAAAGATTTGGGCAACCTCACTACTTTATGGAGACTGGATCCAGGAGCTCTCAGGTGGTCTGCTGAAGTCTCAGCCCCTACACTCAGTGGAGGTCAGATCAGGCACTCTCAGGCTGTCTGTTGAGTTCTCAGCTCCTACACCAGGTAGAGCTCACTATTAAAAGTTTTTAGGTGTAAGGTTTACCCAAATATTTAGTTGCATACATGAACTTTGCCGTACTGCATAAGCATTTTGAAGACCAAAGTTTTGGTATTTATTTATGTAATCAAATTGGTAGCATTTGCTGCTTGCTTTATGAAGTTTAATACTTAAGATCACCATTAATTCAAACAAATTATTGTAAAAATATTTTACTGTAAATATTATTTCCATATTTATCTTGATGCTAAGGATTTGAAAATTTTCAAGTGCTAGACACTCTTTTTTTGTTAAGTAATTAATTTATTGTTTTGTGTGAATGAATGTTGTGCCTGCATGTACGTTAGTGTACCTATACATGTAATGCCCATGAAAGCCAGAGAGAAGGTAGAATTCTCCAGTAACTGAAGTTACCAATGGTTGTTAGCTGACATGCTGGTGCTGGAACTGAACCCAGGTCCTCTGCAAGAGCAGCCACTGCTCTTAACCACTGAGCCCTCTCTCCAGCCCCCATACTTGTCATTCTTTCTCAGAAAGAAGAAATGGTGCCTAATACATGAGCACAATGTTATGAATGAAGGAAACTGGGCAGAGAGAAAGGAAAGGCATGCACTGGGAACAGAACAATGATAATGTGTAAGGAAAAGAACTGACTTCTCTGTCTCCACTTCCTCAATATATAAATTGGATGGTGATAAAAAGAAGACATGCCACAAACTCTTGGCATCCACACCGATGAATACACACTTGTGTACACATTTGTCCACACACATGATCAGGCATACATACCAGAAACATATACACAAGCAAACAAAGGAAGAAATTTGACAAAATACACCAATTAATCATTTTTGAGTATAAATTATTTTAGAATATTTTAATATCAAAGTAATATTAGTTTTGTTATTTCAAAATAAAAATGGATACTTTAAGTTTTTAATCTCTAAACTTTGTTGAAAGCCCAAATACCTTTCTGACAAAGCAATGATAAGAAAAAAAGTCCCAATCTTACAAAGGAAGAAATTTGACAAAATACACCAATTAATCATTTTTGAGTATAAATTATTTTAGAATATTTTAATATCAAAGTAATATTAGTTTTGTTATTTCAAAATAAAAATGGATACTTTAAGTTTTTAATCTCTAAACTTTGTTGAAAGCCCAAATACCTTTCTGACAAAGCAATGATAAGAAAAAAAGTCCCAATCTTCATCTATTTATTAAAGATATTCATAGTTATCATTAGGTATCCTTTACTTAACTATATTAAACTGCATGCCCTCTCATGTGGCCTCCAGTGGTGGTTTACCAGTTTCTCTGTTTCAAATTGCATTTGATATATTTTCACTATGATTTCTTTAAGTTCAGAAAATGTTGTAGGGATATAAACAAAAGTATCATTCCTTTATTTTGAGGCAATAATCCACTTCTTAATGATTAATCTTATTTTAACTTTTTATAGTGTTAAGAATCAAAAACCACACACATACTAGGCACGTATTCTAAAACTGTGCTACATCCCCAAAAGCTGTAATTTTCTTTGTTTTCCCACTACCACATAAACACAAGTGAAGTCTGGCTTTAGATATGTCAGTATATTAATACTTTCTGTTTTCTTTTTTTGTAAATTATGGTGAAAAATTTAAAATGCAGGACTTCTCCATCCTTACCATTTGTAAATATATTGTATTTGTAAACATATGTCAGCTGTATGGACTTTGTTAGCAGATCTAAAGCTTCACTTTATAGCACTGATACTCTGTAGCTATTGAAGATAGGCTTCTTTCTCTCCCTCCTCAGTACTCTGGTAGCCATCGCTTTCCTTTCTGTGTCTAAAAGTTTGACTACCTTTACATGCTTCTCATAAGCTTGCAGCAGGATTCAATTTTCTGTGTGTGTGTGTGTTTTGGGTGCTTCACTTAGCATCCTATCACCCATGGTATATCATTTTGTAGTAAAAGGTCAGTTTCCTTCTCGATTAGCATTGACTATTATTCTGTGCGTACACCATACTTTCATTCATTTATCTACAAGTGGACATTTGATCTTTTTTATTATTGTGAATTACTGTGAATTGTTGATTTTATTGTGAACACTGTGCCTACAAATGGTATTGATGGAATCTTATGGGAATACTGGAATCTTGTATTTCCTTCAAATTTTTCATTCTCAACGACTATGCACAATGGTTCCAGTTCTTTTCATAATAACACTGTCGCTGGCCTTCTTTCTTGTTTGTGTTAGTGGCTGTCTTAATGGGCATCAGACCATATCTTACTGTGGTTTTGAATTCACGTTTCCTGGCAGTTAGTGTTGATTTCCTTCATATACCTTTTGGACATGTCTAGGTCTTTGGATAAATGTTTGTTTCATTTGCCCATTTTAAGTTAGATTTTTGTTATTGTTGATGGAGAAAATTTATATTATCTGTGTGTTAGCCTCCCATAAATAACTTGGAAATATTTTTGTCCCACTCTCTAGGTTATCTTTTCACTATGATAATGGTTTTACTTGTACATCAGGTTTTATGTTTGATTTTGTTCCACTGGTTGCATTTTTGTGTATCAAATCCAAAAAAATCATAATTAAATCTAATGACATGAAGAAATGCATATTTTTGTCTAAAATTTTTTATTGTTTCAGATTTTATACTCAGATCTTTAGTCCAATTTGGGTTTATTTTCTTTGCCATATGAAGTCCAAATTTGCATGTAGATACCCAGTTTTCTCTAAAACATTAATTAAAGAGAGCAGCTTTTAGCAATTCATAGCCTCATCAGGCATGTGAGACTAAATTTGACCACATATAGGAATTGGTCTCTGGACTCTGTTATGTTGGCTTGGATTTTAAATCTGTTTCTAGGGCATAATGACTTTTATTACTATAGTTATAGAGTCAAACTTGTGTCTTCAAAGGCCGTTCAGTGTGGGTCCATCCACTGGAACCTGGTCAGCCCACCAAGAGTCTCACCCTTAAAAACAAACTGTTGTTCCATCTCCCTGCAGTCATTGCTTTCCAATAATTTCTCAGTAACATTTGCAGGTTCTTGTCCACCTCTTCATGTTAATGCTGAGATTTTCATTTAGCCCTGAATAGTACACATATATCAGACTTTTTCTTAAGGCTCAGGGATTATTGTGGAAGAGGGTGCAGAACCATTGTAAGATTTAGAGGTAGTAGATGACCACAGGGAAACAGTTTTCTGGACAGCTAGATAATTCTTCCTATGGTTACAGCATGTCACCATATTTTGAAGTTAGAAAATATGAAGTCTCTAGATTTTGTTCTCTTTCTCAAAACTTTTTCGTCTATTTGGGCTTCTTTGAGCTTTTATATGAATTGTACGGATATTATTTTATGTCTGTAATAATGGCAATGATATTTTAAATAATATTTTTAATTTATTCTTTGAAAATTTCATACACATGTACAATGAATTTTGACCTCATCAAGCCCCACTCTTCTCTTTAATTTCTTCTAGAAGCCCCTCACGACACATCTCCTTCTCAACTCCATGTACTTGTTTTATTTATTTATTTATCCATTTATTTATTTATTTTTACTGAATCTGTAGAGTACTTGATTATAAATATTCCTAACAACATTCAACATTTTTTATACAAATATGGCATGGAATTCTACTTACTTGGTTTTAATCCAAATTTCTTTTAATAATACTATTTACTTTTGATTTTATGAATCTTCTGCCTCCTGGGATAGCTTTATTCCTATAACTTTAATCTTTTACATGCTATTATAGAAAAGATTTGAGAGATTTTCCTTTGTATAATCTATGAACTCAAGTTCCTAGAGAGAAGCCTCATCTTCAACTGAACCTTCTGCAAAGTTAATTAATCCATTCAAATTTCTTAATTGTGGAGAGGTAAAATGTTGGAGGCCAAGCCTTAAGTGTACCCCTGCCCCAGTTTGAAACAACCAGGTGGCCTTGTAAAAACATGTTTTTCTTGCCCTGATTTTTTTCTACATTTTACTTCCTTATCTTGTGAAACCACCAGGGCTCATGACTATAGTAGAAATTCCCCAGCAGGGCCTTGCCGCCTTCCACTCCCCCTGCCTTCTCTCCGCCCTTTACCTTCCCCCACCCTCC
>NW_008334003.1:2158807-2159741 GCF_000622305.1 Nannospalax galili
AGAGGAACGTCAACCACAGAGAGCCTGCGCAGGCACCCCCTATGAACCCCCGAGATCGCCACGGAACGACCGCCGTGAGACAGATCTGTAGAAGGTAAGGTTGACACACCCAATAGATAGGCATTATTAGTGCTTGAGATTCTCAGACCCACAATAGGGAGGGACCCCAGCTCCTGAGAAATTGCCAGCTTGCTTGGAGTAGGAGGAGTGGTGTACTTGTTCCTTCTAAGCTGTCCACCGAAGATCTACAGTTACTAACAGGTGACCGGGTCTGTCGGGTGTGTGTCAGCACTTATACTGACCGGCGAGGCTCACGCAAGGGCAATTCTCAGCCAGCATGGGCAACTCTTTGGATTCCCAGGGACAATTTCTTCAGGGACTCAAGGAGTCCCTCAGAGCACGAGGGATTAAGGTTTCAGGAAAAGATCTTAAACAATTTTTCTCCTTTATTCATGATACATGCCCTTGGTTCCCCCTGGAAGGGACAATTGACCAAAAAAGATGAAAAAGAGTAGGCGATGCACTTCAGGATTATTATCGGACCTTTAGACCTGAGAAGGTTCCCGAAACTGCCTTTTCTTATTGGAACCTTAAGAACCCAAACAGACCAACATTGGCCTCTCCGAGGAAACTGAAATCGAGCCATCTGAGGGCCCAGGGCCCTGTTATGAATGTTACAAAAGAGGGAACATCTGCAACAGGCTACCTTTCCCCTGGGCCTCTTAGCTCAGATACAGAATGCCGAGGCGGCGTTTTCCGCCTAAGGGGCCCGCCACTTCCTCGCTGGCTAAGATACGCCAAGGGCCGGATGAGTCATACGCTGACTTTATCAGCCGCCTCACCAGCGCGGCCGAAAGATTAGTCAGGGAATATGAGGATAGTACCTTTGTTAAACACTTGGCCTATGAAAATGCTAATTCAGCATGCCAAGAAG
>NW_008334003.1:2161093-2166645 GCF_000622305.1 Nannospalax galili
TCCAAATGATTCCCTTAATGATAACACTCGGTGTAACCGCCGGGCTGGCTACTGGAACTGCAGGCTTGGGGGTGGCCACCCACACCTACTATAAACTCTCCCAACAATTGATTGATGATGTTCAACTTCTCTCAGAAACCATAGTAGAGATCCAGACACAACTTGATAGCCTGGCTGAGGTAGTCCTTCAAAACAGAAGAGGTCTAGACTTGTTAACTGCTGAAAAGGGAGGCATCTGCTTGTTTTTACAGGAGAAGTGCTGTTTCTACGCCAACAAATCCGGCATAGTTTGAGATAAGATCAAAAATCTCCAAGAACAATTAGAAAAGCGATATCGAGAACTACAAGATAACCCCTTCTGGACCGGACTTGGCGGACTCATGCCCTACCTCCTTCCCCTCCTTGGCCCCCTCCTTGGCCTTCTGATAGTAATTTCCCTTGGGCCCTGGGCATTCAATAGGATCACAAAATTTATCAAACAACAGGTTGATTCAATTTTATCTAAGCCCATTCAAATCCACTATCAATGCTTAGAGATGACTGAGCCCCTGGAAACTGAATATGACAGACCCTTGAGGTCTCCTGGTACCTTAACCTTGGACTTATAACATAACTCCCTAACATCTATAACCAGACTAGCATGAGGTTGGTACACTCACCTTTGCCCGCCGAGCTTGACTGGCACCCAGAGACGGGTAAGAGAAGTGGCCCCCTTACTAAAACATCTAAGACAGGAGGGCCGCCAAAGCTGCGGCCTCATCCCATGATGGGTGTATGATTTGGGGGAGATCCCTTCCAACCTAAGACAGGCGCAGTCACCCGGGCAGGGACACAAAGGTCCCTCACTGCTCTGCCTCGCCTCCCCAAAAGTACCAAGAGCAAAAACTGTGAGAACTATAGCCTCTCATGGGAGGAGTCTGGACTACCTTTATTAAAGTAGAAGGGAGGAGACGTTGGAGGCCAAGCCTTAAGTGTACCCCTGCCCCAGTTTGAAACAACCAGGTGGCCTTGTAAAAACATGTTTTTCTTGCCCTGATTTTTTTCTACATTTTACTTCCTTATCTTGTGAAACCACCAGGGCTCATGACTGTAGTAGAAATTCCCCAGCAGGGCCTTGCCGCCTTTCACTCCCCCAGCCTTCTCTCCACCCTTTACCTTCCCCCACCCTCCGTTTTACTATATTAACAATGTGTGATTGCTCAATAAAAGAGACTTGATCAGAATACTGTCTTGTCTCCATTTCTTCGTGCCCCCTGTCTATTCATTCCTCCAGGTTCAGTCTCGGTGCCCACGCTGTTGCTCCACGGGTCGGGGCAGTAAAATGTTGCAGGTCTATGGCCCAGTTATAATTTATCTTGGACTATCTTTAGCCCCTTGAATAGCCAGCCAACCCTTGCCAGACTGTGTGTCTGACGTAACACCTTTTGAATGTATTACAAAACCACAGTTTCCACCAACCAAAAGGCAATGAATGTCATCAGGTAGTCTCTGAGGTTGATATTTCTCCACTTTTTTGTAACCATTAGCTTAATGTTTCTACTGGTGTTTTTGAAAAGTGCTTCGATTTATGATAGAACAGAAGTTCTGTCATTATAAAACTTCATAAAACTTTATCACATTGGAACATCAAAATTGGGGTAACCTAAATCTATATTCTTGGGTCATAATGACTAATATTTGGATTCAGAATAGACTCATCCCCCTTGAAATGAAGTTGTAATTTTTGCATCAACAATCATTAATTGCAGGAATATAAATATGCAGTGATTATTAATTTTTCATCATACAACTGTAATTAATTCATGTAATAACAATAAAGTGAGTTTTAATGTAGCCTCACAATTCTGTGTAACATGTTGCTATGAACAGAGAACTTTACTTCGTCCTTTCCAATTTGGATATCATTTGTTTGTTTTTCTGGTCTAACTCCTCTCACTAGGGCCTCAAGTTCAATGCTGACTTGTCCTTTTCCTGATCTTACAGAAAAGTCTTTGATTTTCACCAATGAGTATGATGCTGTCTGTGGGATATTTATATAAGGCCTTGCTATGTGTCGTTTTACCTAGAATTTTGCAGAAGACATTAAAGAAACAATGAAAAGTACAAAAGCATTCTTTTTGATAAAAAATAAAGCAAACCTCACATTTTCTATTACATGAAAGAGCAGGTGCCATATTTGCAATGTTCATGCATAACAGTTTCATCCACTGTAAAATTTTCAGAAAAATGTACAAGTGCTGACAATTTTGATTTATTTGAAAAATGTAGAGTTAGTTTGCAAACCTGAGCATCTAGTTTCCCTGAAAGCATCCACTATTCCATGATAATGAAAAAAGAAAGAGAATTACACTACTTTAAATATCCACCTCATTTCCTCCTTTTCGGATTGACCATGCACACTACCATTATAATGTTCTAAGATTTACTCTGAGGGAGAAAAGAGCATTTTCTTTGCTCAATATGCTTATGTTATGAATATCATCTAAATTCCTAAGCAGGAGAGGGCAATTGGCAAATTTCTGACTTATCTGCTTATTTGTTTACTCAAATAGATAAATGCTAATTTATCAGCCTCCATGCCTTGATCGCAGGCACTAGCATAAGAAAGTGCTGAATGATCTTTACTCCCTGATATGAAATGCAACTTGTGAAATTCAAACCTACTTGTAAAATTCAAGAAGTGTTTCATAGACTAATGATTACTAATGGCCTATATAGGCACAATCTCTTAGTTAAACAAAGAATGTATCTGTAGTTAGAAATATAAATGGCAAGTTTAAGAATTCATCTATGACTTTCCTTAAAATATGCTTTAGCTGTTCTTCTGGACTCGATTATAGCATATGTTGAATAATTTACATAGTAGCACACTTCCAAAAATCAGAGGCATTTACAAATGAAAAAACATAATGCTTAGCAAGCCAAAACTGAGTTTTTATTGAATTCATTCTCTAATATTTTTTGGTTCACATACAATTTGTTTGATGATATTTTGCAACTGTTTTTCAAACTGTAACCAAGATCAGTAGTCAGAGAATTCTGAAACATAATTAAGCTTTGGAGACATTCTCTTTTTGATCATTAATGTTCAATAGTCTACTGAAAGACTGCATTTACTATATTGCAAAATAATTACATTAAGAGGATTTCAATAAAGAAGCAATATTTTCTGGCAAGAACTTAGTCATTCCTTTGATTTATACAACAGTTAGCAATAGCATGTCAAAGGCAAGATTCTGTTCTATGAGTAACACTTATTGTATGGAATAACTATCTCATTCTACTTAATTGAATATTTTTATGTATATTTTTATTTTTCTATTTTATATTTTTCTATTCTATAATACAAAGAATATTGGACTAAGAGGAAGATTTAATTTAGGAATTTCAGGATATACCATCCTACTTTTCTCTGCTTTTGCAACTTAAATATTTATGAACCAGAAGTATTTATGTACTCTGAGCACAGGTAAGAAACACAGACTCCCAAGTTTGACTTTAAATCTGCATCTTAACATGATAAAGTTATTAAATAGCTAGATCCAATCTACTAATATCTTTATACATAATATAAAAATTGCACACATACACATTCCCCCCCTCCCACTCCCAGACAGAAGATTTCAAAATATGCCTTAATCAGCAGTTTGAGGAAAAGAAAAAAGAGAAAAGGGGATGTGTCGTTGCAATTGCCTTTTGAGAGCTGGAGTCATTTTCTAAATATGTGTGTTAAAGCTATTCTGACGTAGCAGTCTGCATCTTGGCCCAAGTTTCTCTGGAAAGTTCTTTCCTTTATATAACATTTACCTGATGATTGTTGAAAGAGTCTGTTTTAGATCCCCCATCAATGTAGAAGTCTAAAAAGTAAGTACATGATTTTCTAAACCAACAATGATAAATCCAAAGCTACTGTAGAATTTTTACTTTGAGATCTTCAGGTCTCCCCACACTAGGTTCTCAACTTATATATACCAACGAACACTAAAAAAACTAGTCAGATATATCTATTTAAAAAAAATTGTAGAAAACAATTATCTTAAGAGTTTCCTGTTTGACTTTTCTACATCAAAACCAAATTACATAGCTTAGCAACTACTTCATAAATAGTAGAAAGAGATAAACTACTTAGTGGTCCTGAATATATATAAAACAATAGTTTCAATGAATTTATTAAGGATCAATAAACAATCTAAAATTTATTGTTACATAGAGCATGACCTTTCATTTTATGACAAAAGTAACCAACAGTTTTATGAAGGAAAAGTGTTATAAAAGAAACAACTTTCCAGAGACACTCAGGCCAGGATTCAACTACTAGGTTAGAACAGCTTTAGCCCACATCTGGCATCTCGGATCAAGACCCTAGCTGTCAAAAGGCAATTGCAGGCACCCTTTCCGGTTTTTCTGTTTGTTTGGTCAGTTGTTTTTTTTTTTTTTTTAACCTTTTCCCAAAATGCTGTTCAAGATCTATCTTGAATCTTCTCTTTAGGAGTAGGAGGGTGGGAGAGAAGAAGTGTGTGTGTGTGTGCGTGTGTGTGTGTGTGTGTCTGTAAATTTTTATATTATACATATGCAACACTATGCAACACTATGCAACACTTTGCTACATCTTAACTAATGCTTTATGTGATTCAAAATTAAACTTTCTAGTTCATAAGTATTATTGTACTTTTCCACTTACTTTTATTGTTATTATTATCACTCATAGAAGAGATTTTTGAAAACTGAGTTCAATAAGTTCCACTAACTTCAGGACAATAAAACAATCCATCCAGTGACACTTCACTCATAGTGCAAAAAATAAAGTGGCAAATGCTCCGGTTTTGTAGGTTCCAAATTAAACTGTTTTTGAGACTTTAGATTGACAAAATAAAGTTGGAAAGAATATAGAAAAATACAGAATTCAACCAGGCTACATGGAGATTGATAAATCTCTGCCACTACAGTGGCAGCATGTACAATGCCGTGATGACTCCAGTTTATTGAAATGGGAGACAATTATTTAAATATTCAGATGGAAGCATCGTTATCTCTCAAAACAATGTGCAAATGTAGCAAAAATCTGGAGAAACTATGAAATGAAATTGCGGGTGAGCAGTGAGGTAAAATGCTTACAGTTTGAATGGCTTTCAAAGATGTTTTACTGAAGACAAATCAAAGAACTATAAAGCCATTCATTATAAATAAAAATTGTGAGATTTTTAAATTAATTGTTTTATTTGAAAATTTATTAGAAGAAAGCGACTAAAATTTTGAGAAACAACTCTTGATAAACCAGCATGGAATTGTGGTATCCTGATGTTGTAATAACCACAAAAGATGTCAGAAAGTATCATCTGATCCATTCTGATGTGAATTGGAAAGAGTGTAATGTCCTTTAAGAAGAAAACACACAATATTCTAGTATAACTTCTTTATCAAGGAGAAAGTATGCAGAGGAATAAAACAACACAACAACTCTAATCAATATTTTGAACAAATAGAAAAGATACCTTAAAATTGCAGTATTAAAATTTACCTGAATATAATCAAACTTTTAAATATAATTGAAA
>NW_008334003.1:2166770-2170557 GCF_000622305.1 Nannospalax galili
GAATCAAACAGAAGTGAGGACAGGGTATATTCAGTTGTATGTTTTATGGTACACTCAACTCACTAGAAAAGAGAATGTCTTCAATAAATTCTATAAGATTAATTGAATATACTACTTTGGGAAAATATCTGAAACAATTCATAAAATTTGTTCATTGTTAATTATCCACATAAATGAAATGTGAAGCAAGGAAACGAGCAAAAGAAAACACTAGAATATCTTCAATGATTGTAAAAACAATGATATACAGTAAAAGAATCCTATATTTTAACCATGTACCATTGTTAGTATGTTAAAATCATGTATATAAATTATATACAAATATTCACTAAATACAAAAAGACTGGCAACTTACTAGGCTGAATATGTATGTCACAATATGCACTAATCAAATATTAATATTGATGTAGTATTCAAGATAATTTCACATCAGTAATGCGATGAAAAAAAGTTTTTAATTGGAGCAAAGTGTGAACATGTCACAGAGAATGAATTTAAGTAACCATAAACGGGAAAAAGTTCAAACTCATTTTAATTTAGATAGATATAATTATAAACAGTATTTTATTATTTCATGTCTATGTGACTAAAATAAATATAAAACACTGGTAATAGCAAATGCTAATAAAGACTAGGGAGCTGAAAGCATTTGCATCATTAATATTAGGACTTTAAACTGTTAATAATGTAATGTGAAAATCAGACGATATGCACTAAAAAGAAAAGATAAATTCTCTATAATGAAGTAAGTCCATATTTATATGTGTATCCTAATAATCTCTTTATTAAGAGATTAACAGGGGAAAACACAAAAGGAAAAAAGTAAGGTGAATTGCATTTTAATACATATTTTTATATTAATACATTTGTATATATAAGTACACATGTATGTATATTATCTATTATGTGGATTGTCTAAATAATGGAAATGCTCATCAACAGGGTAATGGTAAACATTATGTCCATACATCAAAATGAAAGAATCCAGTTAAAATGAAAATTTCAGATATATAAACAACTGATGATTAAGTTTCAAAACTTAGTGTTGCAAATTGCAACACAATCCATAGCCTGTGATAGTATTTATGCACATTTGAAGGAAACCACAACAATAAAGCCAGCATTAGAATTTTCAGGAACATCTAGCTGAAGTGAAAGAGAAAGCATGCATTGTGTGATGTAAATGTCAACTGTAAGATAACAATTATTTCTGAAGTGAGCAACAGGCTAATAGGATCTTTACAGCAGGCCTCCAGCTGCATTCTCTTTTGTGTTTTCTTTAAAAAAATCTATCTGAAACAAAATGCATAATGGCAACGTTTAGTATATTAGTGAGCAAAGCAAGCTTGTAATGTGATGTAACTGTTAATAATTTGCAACATTTCATATTTTCATGGAAAACTAAGTTGCTTTCTTTTTGAAATATTTGATAATTTTAACAGAAAAGAGCAAAAGTTTGAGTGAATTAATGCTCACTCCTACATTCTTTTTAAAAAGTTTTATTTTTCTTATTTTTAACTACGTATATAGGTGGATGTTTTTTGTGGGTGTGTAAACATCAGTGCAGGTGCCTGTAGAGGCAAGACGAGGGCATCAGAAGCCTGGGGAACAGAAGTTTCAGGTTGTGAGCTGCCCAGTAGCGTGCAGGGAACTGAGCTTTGGTCCTATGGTAAGAGCAAAGGAGTCTGCTAACCACGGAGCCACCTCTCCAGCCCCTTGATTTTTATACCCTTCTCAAAGCATATCATGTGTTATCAGAGTGTGAAAGTCAATTACATAACTACAGTTTTGCTGTTTTTATAAAGACCAAGGGCCTTGGCTGGCTTTTTGTTTTTATATTTTCTTCGTCTGCTTTTACATTATTCGTTTAACTAATACGGTTATATTGCTTTTTGTCAATTTATACAACTTTTTATTTTTGTTCATTTCTTTTTATTTTACTCTTTATATTAGATGAATTTGTCTATTTTTTTCATTTTTCCTTTGATTACTTTGTCTTCTTTCTCAATTTAAATCCCTTATGACATCTATTCTATTTCAATTTATGCATACTGAAATTCCATTATTTCCTACGATTGGCTCAATTGTTTTCCTCAATAGTATTTCTATTATTAATTGTATCTACTTGTAACACCATTGTGTCATCTTTGTATTGTGGAGTGGTAAAGCCATTTGGGATAAGAATACTGATGGGAATTGTTCATATACTTGAGACATTGAATACATTTTCTTTATACATACATTTGCACAGAATTTTCCTACCTCTTACTGTCAATTTCTCACCCCTCCAATGAATCACCTGATTTTGAATGCATTATGATGAGTAACCCAGTAAATGCACCCATAAAAATGACCTTCATAGTCCTGCTTCTACCACAATATACTAAATTATTGGAATGGCATTTTTTTTTTACATAAAAATTTCCAATGTCCTTGTGAAACACACACACACACACACACACACACACACACACACACACATATTCCCTATGTCATATATTCTTAGATTTCTAAATCTTTCATGTATAACCTACACACGGACAAACTAAGAAATACCAGGGGAGTATATGAGGGGAGTCCTTAGAGGGCACTGGGATTTGGGCAGCATCCTGTACAAGCAGCCTGACCTAAACATTTCAGGACTTCTACGTGCTGTGGTGAAACCTCATGAGGTCACACCCATGCCTTGGTGATTGCTTTCCCATAGAGCTTGATAACAATGACTAACACATGATAAGCTTCAATAAATGTCCAATGAAGAGTCTAACACTTGGTAGACATCGTGTGAATTTTTCTGGGGAGATGTAAACAAATATTTTTTTACTCAACACAGAGCACTAACAAGACCAAAACAATTATTTCAGTCCAGTGTAGCTCGGAGAACCTATGATTTTATTGGAGTTATTTACAAGAGGCTGAGTAAGGGGAGGTTCTGAAAGAGCATGGGTGACTAAAAGACAGCTGCTTCACCAAGAAGTACATTCCAGGAAATGTAAGGACTCATGAAAGCATACTCCTGGGACTTTCCGGCACAACTTGCGGGCAGCTCCACCAGTCTTCTCTCCGCCTGCGATTGTTTCCTCTTATCTAACCTTGAGAACGGGCCTTGTGTGTTACTTTTTGAGTTTAGTCAATCTTGTAAGCTCCCTTAACTTCCTGAGCCTCTAAACTTCCTTAGCTTCGAATTGTGATAGCTCAGTGGAAGAAATGAGTCAAAACCGTACAATACTAAACTTCAGAAAACAAGTAGCTTGAACTTTTCTGACTTTACAGACTTTCTGTGTATGACTACGAATGAATATAGACCTCTTCTAAAGTGAATGGCTAGAGTTCAAAATGCAAACAGGCTTTTCACACACAGTACAATTTTGTGCTACTAATCTTCAAGAGGTTAGGCACTTATATTTAAGAAATTTGGCAGCTGGAGCGATGACTCAGTGGTTAAGAAGACTCGTTGTTCTTGCAGAAAATCCAAGTTCAAATCCCAGCACCCACATGACAGCTAACAACTGACCAGTAACTCCAGTGCCAGGGGAGCAGATGGCCTCTTCTGTCCTCCGAGGGGTGCACTTACTTGCATGCAGGCAACACACTCATACACATAAAATAAAGTCATAAATAAAATATTTGTTTTAATTATAATCAAAGTTTTCCACAGGATTATCAAATTAAGTTAATATATTCTAGTTAGGGTTATGCTTTCTATATGGAGTATAATTAGGGTTATGCTTTCTATTATGGAGTATAATAATATGTGAATGATAATGGGACTAACAATAAAAACCTG
>NW_008334003.1:2174267-2190253 GCF_000622305.1 Nannospalax galili
GATCGGGCTTCCTCCCCAGGGCCGAGACACTCGGACCCTAGGTGCCGGGACTCGAACCCGGACTTCCCTGCTCGGGACTCGAACCCGAGACCAGACACGGGATGGTGATTCCCGCTTTATTCTGGATTTTACAGACACGAGGGAGCCACCCTTGATTTACACTGCCCTGTCCGGAGAAAAGAAACTCTGCCCCTGTTCGTCTTTTGATCCCCAGAAGCCCCCCACGAATCCCGGACGAGCCCCCAAAATGTTAGGGTCTGTGACTCAGTGGGTCTCTTCTGGAGAACAATTTCACGAATATGGAGATGCAAGAATCAAACAGAGTTTTATTAAACCAGCTAGCTGGGGTCAACTGCCCTTTCCAAAACATGCAGGTCTGGTTAGACAATCGACCCTGAGACAATTTTAGGTAAAGATTATATAGGCTTCCACAACCGTTACACAAAAGCCCGTGTTTATACAGCCAATTGTTTCAAAGCAAGCATTTCACAGCTCCCTTCAGGTGTCTCAATTGGGGAGAGATGATTGGTATGTGCCTGGTACGACTCTTTCTTGTTATCTTGTGTAAGCAGACATGACATGACACAGAACAGGTCAGGCTCCGGGGGTTGTAGCACTTTGCCTCTATCTCCGGATGCCTGTGTCTCTAGTTGAGTTAATTGGTTACAAGCAGTAAATTTAAACAAGTAAGTTCAAGCAGTAAATTCAGGCAAGCAGTATATTCAAACAAACAGTAAATTCCTCTTTTCCTAACATTGGCTTAGTCTCAGCTCCATCTTTTCTTTTCCTCCTGTACTCACATCATGCAATGTCTTCAGCAACATGGCCTTACTGATCTTTTTAGAGTAAAACTGACGTTAGTGGCAATAGCCTTGGTGAATTTGAGGATCTCTAGGATCTCTCTCTGACCAACAGCTCATGGCAGGGCAACCCACCCCTGGTACTGTAGATTTTTCTTAACGGTTGTATAGTTTGGGAGCCTCTGTTTTTATCTCACCCTGTAAGAGTGAGACCACTGAGGACAAGTCAGCCTTCGGGTTGCAACAGCATGAGGTTTACTTGATACACAGGTACCTGTGGGCACAAAGTCTCCTCGGAGGACTTGCACGCCTACAGGCTGGGGTTTGGCACTTTTATAGAGCAGAAGCAGGGTACAGAAGCAGAAGCGCGGTTATTGGTTAATTCAAAAACACAATCGAGCCCCGGGGATTGCCAGATGCAGATGGCTTGACCACTACGTCCTGTTTTTCTGATAAGCTAGTTTCTCAATGCTTGACTTCTTGTCAGGCATTCCTATCAGGTGGCCTCATGGCACCTAGGTTTTTTCAACCCAACCATAAAACCCACAAGAATCTTATAGCTGTAGCTGGCCTTTGTTTCTTCAGGTATCTTTCAAATGGGTTTCACATCTGCAAAATACTCGAAGGAAGGTTAACGTCATATAATAAAACCGTCATAGGCAAGGTCTAACACAGCATGGAAAGGTTTTGTCCATTTGTATTACTGTTTTCTCCATAGGTCTTTGTTAGGTGCTATAGCATGGGTAAGAGGCATAAATTAATGCCAAATTAGGCTAGTTCTTTACCATCTTTTCTTGTCCCTTTGGAGTCATTTTGCCTTCTGGGGATTTTATGGAGTCTCTTGGTATTTTTTTGTTTTTGATACAGTTACAGATGTTGACTCCGGTTGCCTGACCCTGCACTAGGAAGGAGGCAGGGGGTTTCTCTTGTTTTTGCTATATCTGTTGGTTCCCTGAGTCAGACAGCCCCTGGGTCTGCCTCCCTACCACAGCCATATCTGTCTTCTCTCCATTGACCATACCTGGCTGCTGGGGGAGGCCTCGGTGGGAAAAAATGCCTCCACCCTTAGTATAGCCTTTATTAGGAGAGAAATGCATCTTATTCAATCTTTAGGGATTCTTACCACCCCTGGCACAGTTTTTATCCTCTGAATGCCTTTTGTAAACTGTTCTTCTGGTTTTAAAGCCTTCCAGAAACTCCTTAGTGCAGAATTTGGTTTTTCATCCTTTTTTTCTCTGGGAATTTGGGCTCAACATAAGTCTTGCCACATTTGTCTTCGAGTAACCCAAACGGACCATTTTTTCTGTCTGATCTTTTTTATATCTCTTGTAGGGTGGTCTGCTATTCCACAGACACATTTTACATGCTGGTCAGAATCATTTAGATCTACTAAAGCCTTCTCACTTTACAAAGATCCTGTCCCATTAAGGGGCTTTAGCAAAACCATAAAAGTTCCATGCCATTCTTGAGGTCCCAGTTGAATTAAGCTTTCCTTTATATCTCTGGTGAACACAGTTGTATCAGACCCAGTGAACTGAGCATCATATATTGCTTTTCTCATACCTAGTTCTTTCAGTAATACCTGTCCCTCCTTTATAGTCCTCCAGTCTCTGTTAATTATGGGACTTTCCCTTGGTGATAACCATGTATCTCTAATGCCTTCAACCAGCCATCCCATTAAGGATTGCTCCCTGCTGCATTGGCCTAGGTTGAACAGCCTATATTGCAAGGATGGATGGGTGGTTATATAACTCAGCTGTGAAACTTCTGAAGGACTTAGACTGACATTATTTGCTCCCATGTCCCATACCCATGAGCCACATGGCGAGGGGCTCTTTGATTGCTTGACTGTAAGTTTTTCCTAGTTTTAACAGTTCCAGTGTGGAGTATTTCCTAGCTACAGCACTGTTAGCTTTTTTTTTTCTTTTTTTGTATCAAATGTTGAATCTGAAGGGCAGCTTTAGCCACTTTTATTTTTAGGTAATTTCCTTTTTCATTATTATCTGTCCTTTTTCCAGAGTCCTTGGACTTTACACAAGTTAAAATGTCCCATTTTTTTCTCTCTCAAGTTCTGCACCTGAACCTGCCAGCACCTTCCTGGCCTTTTCATCTTCCCCTGCATTGGGCAAATCTTTTATTATGCAAAGTGGCCACACCCCCTCTCTGGGTTCTCTGCTTGTGTTCCAGGCCTGTAAAAGTTTTTTTTTCCTTTCTATAACCTTTAACAAATCTTCATATACCTGCAACTGGGCTATTTCCCCACATTTACAACACAGCTGTGGCCCACACTTCTGTGTGTCTGGCCCCTTTTTATTTACGTATTTTATAATCCATTGTAAGATCCATGTCAGTGCTGCCTTTAGCACCCTAGGTTTTTCCAAACTCCCATTGTTTGTCATTCCTAGCACTGCCATCCTGCCAGCTGACTGCACCAATTTGTTGCCGGAATTCTCTCAGGGTCCCTTGTTCCTGGAGCTATTAGACAAACCATATAATACAACTTTATCTGAATTTTTCATAGTTTATATCCTGGGTAGGGGAAACAGAGTAACTTACAAAGCTGAACGAACACCCAGGGCCCCACAAAAGATGAACATCTTCCTTCCACTCTGTTATTCAGCGGTGCTCCATTCCAGATCACTTCTGTGCCCTGCCCACAGTCTCCTCTCTGTTAGCTTTCACTCACACCTCTGGGACCCATGATCTCGCCCCAGGTCGGGACATGCCCCCTCTTGTGGCCACTCAGGTGAGTCACCAGGGCCACTTTTTTCCATGCTGCCCACGTCCAAGATGGAGCCCATGCTCCTCCCTCCACAGCTAACTCTCCATAGCTCCCTCTCTGTAGCTACCTCTCCACAGCCAATTCTCCACAGCAGGCCCTGCTCCTCAGAGAAACAAGTACCCCTCAGGACACACCAGTGGTCCCAAACTCTGTAACAACTTCATGTCACCTCGTTCCTTTTCCATTTCTTTTTCTTTGGTAAAAATTCACCTGTTTATTTCGATTATCATTTTCATTTCTATCAAGTTGGCAAAGCTTCAGTTCAGAAAAATCAGATGAAATTTGATCAACAATTCCAAATTCTTGATAGTCTGCAGACTAGTCATCAACTAATGGACTCCATAATGGCTTTCCATGGTATAACTTTGATATTTTTTCCAATTTTTTTGAATAATAAAGGGTATATGGTAGCACAGCACAGATCAGAAGGCTCTTGCTATATCACTGCCTCCACTAGTCCAGGATCCAGAAAGGCATGCGGCCAATTAAGTACTGGTATTGTTGCTACTGCTCTGGGTTTTTCCTTGTTTGTTTTTTGATCAGGAAGTTTTCTCAACCTTTATAGAAGTTGCTAATATTTTTCTTATAAATATTCATCAATAAAAATCATTTTCTAATGATTTTTGAATTTTGTTTTTTATTGAATTTGAAATTTTCACACAATATAGTTTGATGGTACGTAGGTCCTTTCTTCTTCCCAAACCTCCCTCACTTCCCCCATGAAGTAATTTAATGTACTTGCATATATATGATATGGCCTATAGAGTGTGGTTTGTGTCCCTAAATGTCCTTTAGTGTGGATCCAGTCACTGGGCCTACCAAGAGTCCCATCCCTGTAAGACACTGTCTCTCCCCCTCCAAACAGACATCAATTGCCAAAAGTTCTGCAGTCTCTTATCACTGCATTGGCCAATCATGGGTTTCTACTCCATTTTCTGCATAAGGAAGCACCTCTGGTAAAAGCTGAGAGGAGCAATCATACTATGTGTGGAGGTTACATGAAGATGTATCACTTAGGGTTAAGTGTCTCACCAACATTTATACTCAGCATTTCACACCATTTGACAAGTTATGAAACTCTGTAATAGTCTCTCTGTAGCAAAATGAAGATTCTTTGATGACGAGTGAGAGGTATACTGTCTGTAATTATGAAAATGAATATTTAGAATATAATAAGTACTTAAGCTGGTATAGAGAAGTGTCAAAACTAAGTTTTCCTCTAGGATCTATGACTGCTCTAGGCATGTGTGTTTGGCTATGTTCATATCACCACACACAAATCCCTCCTATTCAGCAGGCCTTAATGTCAATTAGACAGCTGTTGATTATCCCCAAGATAAAACTGCCATTACTGTACCAGTAGCAATAATTTGCTGGGCCACTCCTTGTTTATTGGACTTCACAGCTGGGAAAGACCACTGATTGGCTTTCTTCTTTGGCAGCTTTTATAGTATCCTCTGATACCACGTGGACAACCCTAATGAAAAACTTGAAGGAAAGTGTCTCCTACCTGACACCGTGGTTTTTGTTATACAGCCTTTAGCTATGCACATGCACTCATAGATTTATTGTATATGGATTTTTCAGTAGGATTTTGAACTAATATTTCCCTTTGGTTTTTCAGACCATCTAAGCATTATTTATCTCTGCTTTCACTCCCCTTGTATAACCCTCCCTACTCCCTCCCCAGTTTAAGTAAGGCCCTTTTCCCCATTACCCCTTAATAACACCTGCCTCCTACTATGCCCCTCTCTCTAGCTCCTTCTTCCTTTTCATCACATGCTTCCTTTCCATTTTCCTTGCTCCTGCAGCTACATGAGGATATATACTCACATTGAGACATTTAGAGCTAAGATCTGCAACTGAGAGCAAACATATACCTCTTGATTTTTTGAGTCTGTGTTACTTCACTTAGTATAATAATTTCTAGTTACATATATTTACCTATAATTTTCATGGTTTTATTTTACTTTACTGGTGAGTAGAACTCCACTGTGTAAATGCACAATTTCATTAATAAGTTGAGGAAAGTTTAGTTTCTTTTTATTTCTTAGCTATTGCGACAGGAACAGCAACAAACATGGCTGTGCAAATATCTCTGCAGTAGGATGAGTTCAATTGGTACATGTCAAGGAGTGGTATGAATGGAGCATATGATAGATTTACTTTTAGTTTTGAAAAGTACTCCACACTTATTTCTACAGTGGTTGTGTCAGTTTGCAATCCCACCAATAGTGGATCAAGGGACCCTTTTCCCCACATCCATGCCAGCATTTGGTGTCATTTGTTTTCTTGACCTTAGCCATTCTGACTGGTGTTAAATGAAAATTTTAAACAGCTCTACTCTGCAACAGGTTTCCTTTGTAGCCTTGGGCACAGGCCCTCTCCTGATTTTTGTGCCCCAGATCTCTGGACTGAAATCTAAGTCCAGATTCACCCACTGTACCCAGATCCCCTGACTCAGAATAGTTCAGTTCTCCAGCCTAGTTTTGTCAGATCCTCCACAGGTTGTCCCCACCTCCATCTTGCCTTTGGACTTATGATGTGCCTGTCACATACCTGCATACCCTGTTAAGTCAGAACCCACCCACTGCACCTTGATTTCCTTGTAGCCTGAGAAGCTCCATCCTCTCCCCCTGAACCTGTTACCCCTTCTAGCCCTGGGGCCAGGCCCTCTCCTGCTCCTTCTTCCCCAGACCTCTGGGTTACCCTCTTAGTCAACACCTGCCCACTACATCCTGATCCCGTGCACTCAGATGACTTCAGTTTTTCTAGTGTAGTTTGTTAGACCCTCCACAGACTGCCTCCACCCATCAGCTTGTAGTTCAACTCCTGAGACTAGCCTTCTACACAGGTAAGTCAGATCTTGTTCACTGTGATTTGATTTCCCTGCAGCCTAAGCAGGTCTACCCTCTCCCCTTCACCCAGTCCACCTTCTAGCCCTGGGTCAGGCCTGCTCCTAATCTCTCTGCCCCAGATCTCTGGACTACACTCTTAGACCAGACCCACCCACTGTGCCATAAACCACTACAGTCAGACTAATTCAATTCTCCAGCTTCATCTCTAATATCCTCCACAGGCTGTAACCACCCACATCTTGCCCTTGGCCCCCCTCCTGATCTGCCTGCCATAGGCTTTCCTACTGCTCAGGAGAACCTGAAGCACATACCAACTAACTCTTCATACCTGAACAAAAAGCAACCAAGCTACTTCAATAATGTAAACAGAAGTAAATTTCAACTATAAAAGTTAGAATAGAATATCCTAACTGACACACAACAAACAAAAGACATCCAAATGTCAAAACGGCAAAGCAAAACCACAAATAATATGAAGAACCCAGAGACTATGTCCTGAACAAAACTCATTAGTCCTACAGAAATACACTACAATGAGAACAATCATAAACATGAGCTAAGAACTTAAAGAACACACAAACAACTCAAAGAAAAAGAAGACAGGCATAAAGTTGTGATGGAAGTCCAGGAAAATAAAAGTATTCAGCTGAATGAAATAGCAAAAACAATTCAGGACTTGGAAAATGAATTCACAAGAGACAGAAATATTGAAGAAAGCCAAAATCAAAAAGGAAGGAATTGAAAAACTTGGTAAGTCAATTTGAAATAACTGGAGGGGAAAAAAAAGCTTTAAGCACAGAAAGAATCATATGGGGATGGAAGAAAGCCCTACCAGAAGCCATATGATTATTAAATGAAAATTCCAGTGTCAGAGGTGGGTTGCCTCCCCCATGAGCTGTTGGCCAGAGGGGACCTAGAGACCCCCCAAACAATAAAGGCCATTGCCAATAATGTTGGTTGTACACCAGAAGTGGATGGTAAAACCCTACTGCTGAAAACACCACATGATATGAATGTGGGACAGGGAGAAATCAAGCTTTGACTAAGCTGGAAACTCCCTGCCACTGGATGAGTGACTTTCATAGTGCCAGAAGGCAATATGCAGATGGCTGGGGGAGAACTGTCCCCTATTATTCTGCTCAACAATAGACTCCATGAGCTGCACTATCAACATACCATACAAGATGTTCCAGCTTGCAATAGTGGCACATCTAGTGTATGTATAAATAGCAAATTTTTGATTGAATATAATGCCTGCTCCTTGAGGTGGAACACACATCTGATAGTGTAGACCAGACCAACCCCTGTGGCAGGGGAGGATATAGAGCCCAGTGGGGAAAACCACTGAAATTGTTTTGAAAGATGGATGTGATGCACCTGCTAAAGTACTGTACAAGCATTTGTGTTTATGCCCATAGATTAAGTTATTACAGTAGCAACTGTTTAGATGTTCTTGCTTTTTGCTGTCTTCCACCAAAGTTGACCCCATATTGGTAAACTCTTTGTTTTTGGATTTCTTATTCCTATTTCCCCCTCTCAAACTTCATTGTATATATTTTTATGTAACCTGCAAAATAAATAAAGATAAACAAAGAAAAAAAATTTAAAAGAAATAACTGGAGAAAGCATCATAACCATAAGGAATGAAATGGAAAATTGAATATCCAGATTGAATGACAAACTTGAAGAACTAGAATCCTCAAGTAAAGACTATAAAAGTTTTTGAAAGCACAAGAATGGAATACACAGGAAATATGGAACACTCTGAAATGACCAAATCTATTCATCATAGACATATAGAAAGGAGAAGAATCTCAGATCAATTGCATTTACCAGATCTTCAACAGGATTATAGAAGAAAATTTCCCCAAATTAAGGAAAGACTTATCTATACAGATACAAGAAGAATATAGTACACCAATTAGACAGGACCAGTACAGGACCTACCCATAGCATATCATAGTAAAAACATTAAATGTACAGAACAAAGAGAGGATACTGAAAGCTACTAGAGAAAAGCAAGTTACATACAAACAAAAACCCATCAGAATTACAGTTGACATTTAAATGCAAACTATGAAAGTCAGAAGAGCCTAGAATGAAGTATCCCCATTTCTAAGTGACCACAAATGCCAACCCAGAATGCTTTACCTAGTAAAATTATCTATCACATTCGAAGGGGAATGAAAAATTTTCCAGGACATAAATAGACTGAAAGAATTCATGATCATCAAACCAATCCTACAGAGAATAGTCAATGCAATTCAAACAACCAAAAATAGAAATGAATATACGCAAGTGAAAAAAAAAGAAGGTAAAACTACAGAAACACAAAATAAGACCAAGGACACCCACAAAAAATGAATGACAGTAACCAATACACCTCTTTCAATAATATCTCTAAATATCAATGGCCTCAACTACCCAGTCAAAAGACACAGACTAATAGAATGGATTAAGAAACAAAATCCACATTTTTGTTGTCTTCACCTTCAAGAATAGGCACTACCATGGGGTGAAAAGAAGTATATCTCTGGGTCAGAAATATCCAATTTAATATTCCAAGAAAATGGCACTGAGAAGCAAGCAGGTGCTGCAATTCTGATATTTGACAAAATATACTTCAAATTAAAACTAATCAGAAAAGAAAAAGAGGGTCACATCATTCTAATCAGAGGAGCAACTGACCAAGAAGATATTACAATTACGAACATATACGTACCAAACTCTGGTGCACCCTATTTTATAAAAACAATACTATAGGACTATAAAACACAAATTAACTCAAATTCAATAATAATAGGTAAGCTAAATATCCCACTATCTCCAATATACAGGGCAACTGAACAATGAATAAACAGAGAAACATCTGAATTAAATGATATCTTACATAAACTGGAACTAACAGACATCTACAGAATATTCCATGCATGCAATAGAGAGTACACTTTCTACCTACTCAACAGTCCATGCAAGTTTATCTAAAATTGACCATATACTGGGACAGAAAGCAAACCTCAACAGGTACAAAAAAATAAAATAATTCCATGTGTTTTATCATACCACAATGCAATAAAGCTTAAGCCCAACAGCAAAAGAAACTCTAGTAAATACAAAAACTCATTGAGTCTAAACAACACACACCTGAATGATGAATAAGTCAAAGAAGAAATTAAGAAAGAAGTAAAAGTATTCCTGGAATGAAATAAAAATGATAATACAACAAAACAAAACCTATGGGACATAATAAATGCAGTTCTAAGAGGTAAACTAAAGGCTCTGAGTGCCTAAATTAAAAAAAAAAATCAGAAAGAACACATATAAATGACCTAACAGTACAACAAAAGAATCTGGAAAAGCAAGAACAAATTGAACCCAAACCTAGGACATGAGAATAAATGACAAAAATTGAGCAGAAATTAATGAAATGGAAAAAAAAGAACAATACAAAGAATCAATGGATCTAATAAACAAGGTAGACAGACACTTAGACCAGTTAACAAAAAGAAAAAAAGAGAAAATCCAAACTAAGAAATCACAACAGAAAGCAACAAGAAACTAGAACATTATAAGGGAATAATTTAGAAAGGTATACAATATTAAATTTGAAAATATTAAATTTAATAGGAAGAGAGGAAGGAGAAGAATTTCAGTATAATGGTATCGACCAGATCTTAAATAGGACTGTAGAAAAGAATTTCCTGAAATTAAGGAAAGACATCCCCATACAAATACAAAACCTACATAGAACATCAAATAGACAGGATCAGAAGAAACTCCGTACGACACATCATAGTAAAAACACTAAATGTACAGAACAAAGAGAATACTGAAAAACAAGTCACATACAAAGGAAAGCCCATCAGAATTACAGCTGACTTATCAATGCAAACTATGAAAGCCAGAAGAGCTTGGACCAAGGTATTTCCAGTTCTACATGACAATAGATGTCAGGCCAGAATACATTACCCACCAAAAATGTCTATTATAGTTGAGTGGGAAAGAAAAATCTTCCATGACACGAAAAGCCTGAAAGAATACATGTCCACAAAACCAGTCTTTCAAAGAATACTTGAAGCAATGCAGAGAGTGGAGAGAGAAACAACTATACCCCAGGGCCAACAAAAGAAAATAAATAAAGGTATAATCGAGGAAACACAAAATTAGACAAAGAACATAAACAGCAATCAAAATTATAGCAACCAATACACATGTCTCAATAATACCCTTAAATATCAATGGAATGAATGTCCAAGTTAAAAGACACAGGCTAAGTGAATGGATTAAGAAACAAAATTCATCTTTCTGTTGTCTGCAAGAAATCCATCTCACCTTCAAGGACAGGCACTACATCAAGGCGAAAGGATGGAAAAGAATATTCCAAGCAAATGGCACTAAGAAACAAGGAGGGGTTGCAATTCTAATATCTGACAAAAACAAAACTAATCAGAAGAGATAAGGAGGGTCAATTCATTCTGATCAAAGGAACAGTTAACCAAGAAGATGTTACAATCCTTAACATATATGCAACAAATTTTTGTGCACCCAAATTCATAAAAACAACATTACAGGACTTTAAGACACAGATTAACTCCAACTCAGTAATAGTAGGGGACATCAATACTCCACTGTCTCCATTAGAGAGGTCAACTTTACAAAGAATAGACAGAGAGATGTCTGAATTAAATGATACTATACATCAAATGGACCTAACAGACATTGTTCGACTATTCCATGTGAGCACCAGAGAGGACACTTTCTACTCAGCACCCCGTGGAACTTTTTCAAAAATTGATCGCATACTGGGCACAAAACAAACCTCAACAAATACAAAAAAATGCAATAATCCTATGCATTCCATCAGACCACAATGCAATAAAGCTCAAAATCAACACTGGACAAAGCCCTAGTCACTACATGAACTCATGGCACTTCAACAACACACTGCTAAACACCAAGTGGGTCAAAGGAGAAATTAAGAAAGAAATGAAAGATGTCCTGGAATTCAATGAAAAGGAAAATACAACACAACAAAGCCTCTGGGACACTTTAAAAGCAGGCCTAGGAGGGAAGTTTATAACTCTAAGTGCCTATATTAAAAAAATTAGAAATAGCCCAAATAAATGACCTAACACTGCAATTCAAGGCACTGGAAATGCAAGAACAAATGAAACCCAAACCTAGCGGAAGAGAAGAAATAACAAAAATAAGAACAGAAATTAATGAACTAGAAAAAAGAAAACAATACAAAGAATCAATGAATCTAAAAGCTGGTTCCTTGAAAAGCTAAACAAGATAGAACCTTAGCCCAGTTAACCAAAAGAAAGAGCAAATCCAAATCAACAAAATCAGAGATTAAAGGGGAAACATCACAATAGACACACAAAAGATTCAGACCATTATAATGGAATATTTTTAAAACCTATACGCTACCAAACTTGAAAATCTAAAAGATATGGATGGATATCTAAAATTATGGGAATCACCAAATTTAAAATAAGAGATCAACAGTTTAAACAGACCCATAACATACAAGGAAATTGAAACAGTAATTCAAAGCCTCCCAATTAAAAAAAGGCCCAGGCCAGATGGATTTACAGCAGAATTCTACCAGACATTTAAAGAAGACCTCCGTCCAATACTAAAATGATTCAAAAAGTTAGAAACGGAGAAATCCCAAATTCCTCATTCTAATACCCAAACCAGATTAAGACACAAACAAAAAAGAAAACATAGACCCGTATCCCTAATGAACATAGATGCAAAAATTCTCAACAAAACACTTGCAAACTACATATAGACAAAAATCACATTGTCATCTCAATAGATACAGAAAAGGTTTTTGACAAAATTCAGCATGCACCTATGTTCAAAGTCCCAGAGGGAATTGGACTGGAGGGAACATACCTCAACATAATTAAAGCTATATACAACAAACCCACAGCCAACATCATTCTAAATGGAGAAAAATGGGAAGCACTCCGATTAAAATCAGGAACAGACAAGTATGTCCACTCTCTCCACTCCTTTTTAACTTAGTGCTTCAAACTCTTGCTAGAGAAATAAGACAGGAGAAAGAAATTAAAGGAGTACTAATTGGAGAAGAAGAGGTCAAACTATCCATTTTTGCAAACAATATGATAATATACCTAATAGATCCCCAAAGTTCTACCAGAAAGTTCTTAATTAACACTTTCATTATAGTGGCAGGTTATAAAGTCAATCAACAAAAATCAGTAGCTTTTTTGTATGCCGATAACAAGCAGTTGGAGAAAGAATACTGGGAAATACTCCCATTCAGAATAGCTGAAAAAAAAAAAATCTTGGAATAAATCTGACAAAAGACACAAAAGATCTCTACAATGAAAATTTTAAATCATTAAGAAAGAGATTGAGGAATATACCAGGAGATGGAAGGAATACCCATGCTCATGGATTTGAAGAATTAATATTGTAAAAATGACCATACTACCAAAAGAAATATGTAGATTTAATGTAATCCCAATCAAAATCCCCATGATATACTTCACAGAATTAGAAAAAATACCCATTCTTAAATTCATATGGAAGTACAAAAGACCCCAGATAGCTAAAGCAACCCTGAGTATAAAGATCAATGCTGGGGGATTACTATACCAGATCTCAAAGTATATTGTCGTAAAAATAGACACATAGATCAATGGAACATAATTGGAGATCCAAACCCAAGTACATGGAATTTCAGCCACCTGATATTGAACAAAGGTGCCAAGAACACACAGTGGAGGAAAGAGCATCATCAACAAATGGTGCTGGCAAAACTGGATCTCCATCTGTAGAAGAATGAAACTAGATCCTTATCTTTCACTTTGCACAAAAGTCAACTCCAAATGGATCAAAAACCTCAATGTGAAACTGGAAACCCTGAAACTATTAGAAGAAAATACTGGCAGTAACTTACAAGACCTAGATGTAGGAAAGGATTTTCTTAATCAGACAGCAGTTGCTCAGGAATTAAGGTCAGCTATCAACAAGTGGGATCTCATTAAACTAATAAACTAAAAAGCTTCTGTACAGCAAAAGAAAAAATCAAAAAAGTGAAGAAAAACTCGCAGAGTTTGTTTTTTTTCCTCACCAATGACACATCTGACAGGGGTTTAACATCCAGAATACATAAAGAACACAAAAATAAAAGAATCAAGAAACCAAATGACCCAATTAAAAGATGGGCTAAAGATCTAAACAGAGAGTTCTCAAACAAAGAAATAAAGATGGCTGAGAAACATCTCAAAAAGTGTTCAACATCACTAATAATTTGGGAAATGGAAATTAAAACAACCCTAAGGTATTACTTTACCCCAGACTGGCTAGAATCAAGAGAACAAATGATACCAAATGCTGGTGAGGATGTGTAGAAAGGGGAACACATCCTATTGTAGAGACACTTGTACAACCATGTTTGTTGCTGCTCTTTTTACAATAGCTAAGAGATGGAACAACCTAAGTGCCCCTCAACTGACAAGTCGTTAACAAAAATGTGGTATCTTTACACAATGGAGTTCTATTCAGCAGTAAAGAAAGATGAAATAATGAAATTAGCAGGTAAATTGATGGATATAGAAACTGTTATACTCAGTGAAGTAACACAGACTCAGAGAAACAAAGAACGTATGTTCTACCTTACATGTGGATTCTAGCACCAAATCCTTTTAAATTCCAGGTCCTTTTAAAAAGATGATGCTATGCAGCAGTTTCTTCTTTGTGAAGTAACTACCATCATCATGACTTCAGCTGAGCCTGATCGCTAAACATCACAATTAGGCTTGTTGAAGGTTGTGCTCATTCATTAAAGGAGAGTCAAGCAGGGTCACTGGACCTCACTGAGTTATCCAGTCACTCTTCCCAGACAACTGTATGTAATTTGACCCTAATCACATATGGCCTCCTGGATTTGGAGAGGGCTAAAGTATACAATCTGGGAAAGGCTAGAAAAAGAAGGCATGACTCATGCTGGGTAAGGCTTTTCAGTGTGCATAACCTCATGTCATACATATACCTCAGCAACCCCTCAGTTATCTCGGTAAGTAAGCTCAATAAATTCATTGGTTCCCCAGTAAAACTATAATGAAACATTGACTTGACACTTGAACCTTGAAAGGGAATAAGCATTGCTTAGCATCCCCAGGAAAAAAATTCTTGCAACAGATGAAAAAATTTATTTGTTAATGCTATTATGTCTCATAATTATTTTTTAAAAAAGAAAATGAGGATGAAAAGATGTTAAAAGGATATGGGAATGGAGATTTTTTCCAAAATAGACAGAAAAAAATGAGAAAGACTAAGCAAGTGATGAAGTTCTGTTTAATTTTATTACGATATATAAAGGATGAGACAAAAATAATATACACTTAGTCTTAAAACGTCTATGGTCATAGTTTAGTCAACTAGTTTAAGGAACAGAATATATATCTAGTCAAAGTTTATCTGAGAATATTTGCTTTTTACCCAAGACTTATCTTCATAGCACATCATAACTACCAGACTGGTGGAATTAACTTTATTGGATGTTTAACAGCCATAGTTTGAGACCTATACTAATGGGGTCGGAGAGACTTAAAGGACGGTTTTTGCTCCTTGCCCTCCAAGGTCGACTAAGTTCCAGGGGTCTATGCAACATCTCTCAAAATGTCCTGTAACTGTGGTGAGACAACCAGCCATTGTTCTAAAACGATGGATAAATTTTTCTCCCCCTATCTAGAAGCCTTTGAGAGGGAACTGACACTGATTCTAAGCACTCCAACAGCTATGAAAATAACTGAAAGCAAATCCTGAATCCATCACTCTAGAGTCCAGCCTTGGAAGACAAAAGAAAAATGAGGAGGAACCCAATGGAGGGATGGTTTTGTAAGCCCTTGTCAAGAAATTCCAATGGACTCTCATATGAGCATTTGAAAATTGCCCTGTTCTGAGTTTTTACTAGTTCCCTGTTTAGAGTTTGTAATGCTAATTTACTCTTGCTTTTACTTCTCCTTCACATCTCCTATTCACTATTCAAAGACTTTCTTTTCCTCCTCAAGATGAGTTATGCAACTTGGGCGTCTTTTAGATAGACCCACTGAAGGGGTACTCTAATTGCCTCACCCTGTGTCCCTCCAGCATGGAAGAAGTCTGAGCAGTCTGTGTCCCGATTCCCTATTGGCAATTTGGGTAACCTCTTCAGAAAATGGTGTAGTAAGAATAGGAGGTAGGAATTTGCTAGGCAGTTAGGGTAAAAAGACCCCAAAGAAAAGTAGCCAGTCTCTTGGCTAAAACTCACAATGTCCTTGGGCCTCCTTAGCAACCTACTCCAGTCCAAAGGCCAAAAATTTTGAAAATATTTGGAAGCTTTTACCTAATCCTTAAAAGACTTTAGTGTTGCTTCTCAGAAGGGGGAATGTTAGAGTAGCCAAAAGCCCCATAAAAAATAAATGTATCAAAGAAGAAGAAAGAGTACATGATGTTATCAGAAAAAAGTGATGGGGAGCTTTGGGAGGTGTTGGAGGGGAGGGAATGGGCATGGATTTGATC
>NW_008334003.1:2190370-2198578 GCF_000622305.1 Nannospalax galili
GGAAATGTAACAGTAATATAAAACCTCTGAACTAAAAAGAAAAACCCTAGGTCACAATGAATTTACATCAGAGTTCTACCAGACATTCAGAGAAGATCTACAGTGAACATTTCCTAAATAATTCGAAAAGATAGAAACAGAGGGAGAACTTCAAGACTTCTCCAGTGAAGCCAGTATCATTCTAATACTACAACCAGGTAAAGACACACAAGGAAGAAAACTGTAGTCTCATATTCTTAATGAACATAAATGCAAAGATACTCAACAAAATACTCACAAACCGCATACACACATCTTTACAAAGTCATCCATCAGGCCAGGTGTGGTGGCACACGCCTTTAATCTCAGCATTTGGAAGGCAGAGGCAGGTGGGTCTTTGTGCGTTTGATGCCAGCATGGTCTACATAGTGCGTTCCAGGCAGCTGGGGCTACAGGAAGACTCGGTCTCAAAAAGACCAAAATAAAAAATCATCCATCATGATCAAGTCCACTTTATTCCAGAGATGCAGAGGTGGTTAAACATATGTAAGTCAATAAATGTAATAAATCATATAAATGGACTTAAACACAAAAAACACATGGTTGTTTCAATAGAGGCAGAAAAGGCCTTTAACAAGATTCAATATGCATTCATGCTAAAATTTATAGAGAAAATTAGATTGGTGGGAGCACACTTCAATATAATTAAAACTATATACAGCAAAACCACAGCCAACATCATTCTAAACTGAGAAAACCTGGAAGTAATCCTATTAAAATCAAGTACCAGACAAGACTGTCCACTGTCACCACTTCTTCTCAATTAAGAGCTTGAAACTCTTACTAGAGCAATAAGGGAAGGAAATTAAAGGAGTGCTGATTGGAAAAGGAAAGGTCAAATTATCACACTTTGCAGATGATATGATATTATACCTAAGAGATCCCAAAAAGTCTATCAGGAAACTACTAAAAAATATTCAATACTTTCATCAAAGTGGCAGGTTACAAAATTAATCTACAAAAACTAGTAGACTTTCTTTATGCAAATAAGCCATCACAGAAAGAATTTGTGGACTCTCCCCCATTCACAATAGTCTAAAAAATACAATATCTAGAAATAAACCTAACCAAAGACATTAAAAAATCTCTACAACAAATTTTTTTAAGCTTTAAAGAAAGAGATTGAGGAAGACACCAGAAGATGGAAGGACCTACTGTATTAAAGGATTGGTAGACTTAATATTGTGAAAATGGTGATCCTCCCAAAAGCAAAGATTCTATACAATGGGAATCAAAAGCCCCATGTCATTCTTCACAGAACTGGAAAAAAATTATGCTGAAATTCATAAGGAATCACAAAAGATCCCAGATACCTAAAGCAATCTTGGACAAAAAGTGCAATGCTGGGGTATTGCTGTACCAGATCTCAAACTATATTGCAGAGCTATAGTCATAAAAACATCATGGTACTGACACAAAAACAGACATGTACATCAGTGGAACATAATAGAAGACCCAAACATGAGTTCATGCAATTTAACCTACCTATTTTTTCACAAAGGTACCAAAAACACACACTGGAGGAAAGACAGCATCTTCAAAAAAATGGTGCTAGAAAAACCTGATTCCCACCTGTAGAAGAATGAAATTAAACCTTAAATTAAATTCCCACCTGTAGAAGAATGAAAGAAACCAGATGTTCTTTCTCCCTGCATAAAAGTCAACTCCAAATGTATCAAACACCTCAATATGAAATCTGAAACTTTGAAACTGCTTTAAGAAAACACAGGTAGTACCCTAAAAGATATAGGTATAGGAAAGGAATTTCTAAATCTGACACCAGTTGCTCAGGCATTAAGGTCAACAATCAAGAAGTGGGGCCTCATTAAACTAAAAAGCTTTTGTACTGATAAAGAAACAACCAAGGAAATGAAGAGGAACTGCATTGAGTGGGAGAAAGTCTTCATTTGCTACCTATCCAAGAGAGGATTAATATCCAGAATATAAAAAGAACTCAAAAAACAAAGAAAAAAATAACAACCCAATAAAAAAGATGGGATAAGGACCAAAACAGAGTTCAAAAATGCAGAAATAAAAACGGCTAAGAAACATTTTTAAAAGTGTTCAGCATCCTTAGTAATTAGAGAAATGCAAACACCAAACCACTTTAAGACTCCATCTTACCACATTCAAACTGGCTAAGATCAAGAGAACAAAGACACCAAATGCTGGCAAGGATATAGATGAAGGGGAACACTCACTCAACGCTAGTGGGAATGCAAACTTGTACAATCACTGTGGAAAGCAGTGTGGAGAACTCCTAAAATAGTAAAAATGAATCTACCATATGATCCTGTTATACCACTCCTTGACATATACCCAAAGGATTCATTCTACTGTAGAGATACCTTTACATTCATGTTTTTGCTGCTCTTTTCACAATAGCTAAGAAATAGAAACAACCTGAATGTGCCTCAACTGACGAATGTGTAATGAAAATGTGATACTTTTACACGATGGTCTTTTACTCAGTGGTAAGGAAAGATGAAATTATGAAATTTGCAAGTAAATGGATTGAGCTAGAAACTGAGATAGAAACTGTTATACTAAGTGAACTCAGAAAAAGCAAACCTGAGATATGTTCTCCCTCATTTGTGAATCTTAGCACCAGCCCCTTGTATGTGAGTAAATATCCTTCTGTAACAGTAGGATCCAGGAAAATGGAAAGGAAGCACAGAGATAAAGGGAAAGAAAGCCTGAGAGAGAGGGGATAATAGGAAACCGATGTTACCAAGGGGGAGTGGTGAAAATGGTGATATTAACTGGGAATGGAGGAAGGAAAGATGTACAAGGAGCCATGGGCATAAAGAAAAGCAAGGAATTCAAGAAAGGGGGGATAATAGGAGACAGGGTTTATCAAGGGGGAAATGAGGGTACTTAAACTGGTGAGGAAGGAGGGAGGTTAGGGAGAAAGAGAGGAAAGATAAATTAAACGTAGGTGGTGTGAAAAGTCAGAGTGAAAGGTATTAACTCACTGACATCATGAAAAATACACATACAACGTCTGGACATGAGTGCATACATACACCTGAAGGCTACATAACAAGAAACACAGTGCCAGACAAGAGAAAACTTCCTCAAAGTTGTTGGTCAGGGGGAGTCCAAGAGACTCCCCAAATAACATAGGATACTACCAGAGCCCTTAATTATCTCCCAGAACTTGAAGATAAGACCACATTGCTGAAGACAGGATATACTTTAGATACAGCACTTGGAGCAAAATGGAGTTGGAAATGACCTGGAAGCCTTCTCCCTAAAGACTAGCTCTCATTGTTCTAAAGGATACTATGCAAGTCACTAAGGGAGAAAAATCAATCAATGGTCCAGCTCAGGTGTAAAGCCTAAAAAGCAAAATGACTGGCACAATAAAGTATCTCTATTGGTGAAGTAATGACACTTTTATCTAGGGATAATCAATGGCTACCTAATTGAATTTAAATCTCTCTCAATGGGAAGGAACTTACAAGTGGCGCTGCAAATATAGCCAAATATAGACTGGAGAGGTCATAAATCCCAGAGAAAACCCTATCTCTGTAACTTCTCCAGACAAAGGAAATTTATTACTGTTTGCTAAATTTGGATCCTTAAATGTATAGACAACTATACTATATACCACTCATCAAAGAAGCATCTTTTTACAACAGATGTGGGCTATTATAGAGTTCCACAGCTGGTCACACCCAAATAATATATGTCTGAGAGATGCCCAGCCCTAAGTGACACATCTAAGGTGGAACCTCTACCCCTAAAGCTCATGACAAAGCAGAACAGGAGTGGAAATAATACTAATATTAGATCTCTCAACTTTCAACAGCAAAGTCCCTCAACAAAGTGTGATACACACAGAAGGTCACAACTGGCTATGTTTTGAAGGATAAGAGACTATAGAGTGTCTGTGTCTGGATAGGACTCCTAAACTAAATCTTACCCACCCATAGCTCAGGGACCATTGCAGAAGATGTGGTAGAATGATTACAAGAGCCAGGGTTGGTACATGAACATAAGGTGCATGAACACAAGGAAACAGACTTCCAGGTTATTTGGAACTTGCTCATGAGCTTGCAACAGTAGTGACAGCATGAACAAGACCCATGCCTGCTCAATCACACAAAAACTCAGCATAGAATAGGGGAAATGGACAACAGGTCTCAACCCCAGCTTAGGAACTATTGGCAAATGATTACTGTGGAGTGAGGGAGAGTAGATATTCTTTAAGGGAGTGACTCTAAATATTCTGACTAGACTCCAGTGGATGAACTTGTACCAAAGGACATCTGGGTGCAAATGCTTGATTGAATAGCACTTAACATATATGACAGAGAAATCAAGTAGGGGAGGGTTATGGGAGGTTAGGTGGGGAGAGGTGTCTAAATTTGATTAAGCTCTATTATATGGCATGCACAAAAAGTCAAGAAAAACTAAAGAAGTATTGATTTGCATTACCCTAATTACTAAGGATGTTGAACACTTTTAAAGGTGCTTCTTAGTCATTGTTATTTCTTCTTTTGGGAGCTCTCTGTTCAAATCCATAGTCCCACCACTGACCCTTTAGTCCCACCACCGAATTTTTTTTTTGCTTTTCTTGAGTCAATGTCTCCATTTAGCCCCAGCAGGCCTGGAACTCACTATATAGATCAGGTAGACCTTGATTTCACAGACATCATCTTGCCTCTACCTCCCAAATGCTTGGATTAAAGAGGTGTGCCACATGCCCTGCTTCATAATCCATTTTTTACTTGAGTCATTTGTTTCCTGATTCATTAACTTTTTAATTCTTAGTATGTACCAGATATTAACTCTCTGACGGATGGATAGCTGATGAAGATTTTCTCCCACTCTAGCTTTCCTCTTCATTTGATTACATTTCTGTACAGAAGATTTTTGCTTTAATGGGGAACCATTTGTTGATTGTTGACTTTAGTTCCTGAGCAACTGGTGTCCAATTTAGAAAGTCCTTTCTTGCACCTATATCTTATAGGGTATATCATATCTTGCACCTATATCATATAGGGTATATGCATTTTTTAAACAATTTCAGTGTTTCAGACTTCACACTGAGGTCTTCTATCCATTCAGAGTTGGTTTTTGTGCAACATGATGGGGATGGTACTAATTCCACAGATTTACACATGGAGATTCAATATTGCCAGCATCATTTGTGAAAGATACAATCTTTCCTTCAGTGTGTGTTGTTGACACCTTAGTCAAATATCACATGAGTAATTGCAGGGACTGGCGTTTGTGTCTTCTGTTGTTCCGTTGATCCACAAGTGTATTTTTCTGCCAATAACATGCTGCACTTATGACTATAGTTCTGTTATGCAGTCTGAGCTCTGGTATGATAATTTTCCTTGCATTTCCTTTGTGCTCAGTATTGCTTTGGCTGTCTGGGGTCTTTAGTGGTTCCATATGAATTTTAGAATGAATTTTTCTATTTCTAGAAGGAATGTCATGGGGATTTTGATTGAGATTGCATTTGATTTTTGTAGAATAGTTATTTTCATTATATGAACTCTATGAATACATGATCACAGGAGGCCTTTCCATATCTTTGTGACTTCCTCAGTCTCTTTCTTCAAAAATTGAAACTTTTCATTGAATAGCTTTTTAATGTCTTTGTATAGATTTTTTCCCTAGATATATACTTTTTGAGTCTTTTGTGAATGGAAGTATTTCCCTGAAATCTTTCTCAGATTGCTTGTCACTTGTATATTGAAATGGGTACTAATTTTGTAAATTGATTTTGTAACCTGACACTTTGATGAAATATGTTATTTCTAGAAGTTTTCTTGTGAAATTTTTGGGATATCTAATGCAGACTGTCATATTTTTTACAATTAAAGATAATTTGGTCTCTTCTTTCCCAGTTACTACCCTTTTTATTTCCTTCTGTTTCTTATTACGCTAGAAAGAATATCATGCACTATAATGAAAGGAATAGGGATGGTGGACAGCCTTGTCTGGCTGTTGATCTTAATGGAAAATTTCAAGTTTTCCCACTTAGAATGATGTTGGCTGTGGGTTTCTTGTCTTAATTGTGTTGAAGTGTGTTCATTCCAGTCCAGTTCCCTCTGAGGCTTTTATCATGAATGCATGTTGGATTTTGTCAAACGCCTTTATTGCATCTGTTGAGATGATCATGTGATTTTTGTCTTTAAGTCTATTTATATGATTTGTTAAATTTATTGATTTACATATATTGAACCATCCTTGTACCTCTGGAATAAATTCTACTTGATTATGGTATATGATCCTTTTGCTGTGTCTATATGTAATTTGCAGGTATTTTGTTGAAAATGTTTGTGACTATGTTCCTTAGGGATGTGTGCCTGTGTGTATTTTTTCTGTTGTGTCTTTTCCTGGTTTGGTTATTAGAGCAATACTGGCATCATAGAAAGCGTTTGGGAGTTCTCCCTCCATTTCTATTCGTATTCACTGTAGATTTTCCTTGATGGTCCGGTAAAATTGTGTTGTGAAAAAAAGCCTATTTTTGTTTATTTTTTTCAGTTGTGAGGTTTTGTATTTCTTTTTCAATTTCCCTATTCGTTATGGGTATATTTAAGCTGTTGATCTCTTCTTGGTTTAACCTTGATGGTTTCCATGAATTTAAAAATTCATCCATTCCTTTTAGATTTTCAAATTTATTAGAGTATAAATTTTTAAAGCATTCCTTTATAATGGTCTTATATTCATTGATTCTTTGTACTGTTTTTTTTTGTTTCTATATCGTTAATTGCTTCTCTGATTGTTGTTATTTCTTCTCATCTGCTGAGTTTTTGGCTCATTTGTTTATGCCTTTCCAGAATCTTGAGTTTCAGTATTAAATTGTTGATTTTTCTCTTTCTGATTGTTTAACATAGACATTGATACCTATAAACTTCCCTCTTAGGACTGCTTTTTATTGTGCCCCAGTAGGTTTTTTTTTTTTTGTATTTTATTATCATTTTAATATAGTTCCAAGAATACTTTTGTTTCTTTATTTTTTATTTCTTCTTTGACCCATTCATTCAGGAGTGCTCTGCTTACGAACTTTATATTATTGTGGTCTGATAGAATGCATTAAATTATTTCAGTTTTTCTTGAAGTGTGTTTTGTGCCCAGTATTTGTTCAATTTTAGAGAAAGTTTCATGAGCTACTGAGTAAAATGTAAATTCTTTTGTGCTTGTGGGTAGATGTTTGTTAGGTCCATTTGATGTCTATCATTTAATTCAGATATTTCCCTTTTTATTCCTTGTGTAGTTGACCTGTCTACTGTAGAGACTGGGGCATTGAAGTCACCTACTATTACTGAAATTGGGTCGATCTGTGTATTCAAGTCCTGTACTACTCTTTATATGAAATTTCGTGCACCAGAGTTTGGTGCATATATGCTCATGATTACAATATTCTTGTTCAATTTTGTTTTCTTGATCAAAATGTAGTGATTTTCTTTATCTCCTCTGATTAATTTTAATTTGAAATTGATTTTGTCAGATATTAGAATTGCAATACTTGCTTGTTTCTTAGTGCTATTTGCTTGGAATTTTTTTCCATCCTTTCACCCTTAAGTATTGCTTGTACTTGAAGGTGAAATGAGTTTCTTGCAGAGAGCAAAACATAGCTTTTGACTCTTAATCCATTCAACTAGCTTGTGTCTTTTGACTGGGTTGTGGAAGCCTTTGATATTTAAAGTTATTATTCAAAGATGTGTATTGTTCCTTGTCATTTTAATTTCTGTTTGTGTTTCCTATTTTGTGTTTCTATAATTATACCTTCACTTGTTTTCTCTTTGTAGCCTCGTGGGTATGGTCGTCATGAGTCAATGGAAACAGGATGGACTAGTCCTTACTAGCTAGCAGAGAAGCCATTTTACTATGCCTAATAAAATTTAACTGATTAAAGTTTATTATAACCTTAAAATGTTGCTCATTTTACTCATGTGTAATTATGCCTAAAATGATACAAATGAGATTATTCATTATAAAATTTTTAAGTATATCCAATTTAAGCAAGATTTAGATTCACATCTAAGCTATATTTGACAAAATCTGTTCATCTTTTACCATCTATAATAATGTGTCATAGATATATGTATATTCAGAGAATATGCTGAAGTCGTTGGATTTTATGACTTCTGTTGATGTAATAATTTAATAATTATTAGGATCCTTAAAAGTATAAGAAAGAGT
>NW_008334003.1:2198775-2202784 GCF_000622305.1 Nannospalax galili
GCATAGAGATTTATTTTTCCTTAGAGTATATCATTAAAATTATGTTCTTCTATAGTTTATATATCAGACATATTTGTAGACATGTATAACTACCACTTTTCCCAAAGTGGATAACTCTGTGGAATGATGATCAATAAAGTATGAATTCTTATTTACTTATAATCCTTATTATGTAATATGTTTTATTAATTTCTTTAGTTATTAGCTAATCATTGATTTTTTTTTACTGTGGGTCAAGCTCAAAACTTTAGGTAATGTATTTTTTGTTCATTAATTTCTTCTTAATCTTCCTACTATTAAATTATTTATAACTCTAATTTCTATTTTTCAAATTTTAATTAAAATATTTCTGTATTCATAAGGTATTTTTCCCCACAAAATACACCCATAAGACATACACCCAATAATGACATTTTTCCAATATGGAATGTTTTAAAATATTTAATAATAGCATTTAACAGTCAAACATTTATAATATCAGGCATGGTATCATCTCAGTACTTGGGAGTTGGAGGCCGGAGACCTGAGTTGGGGGCCGCCTGTATTATACAGTGAAACCCTGTCTCAAAATGCCAACCCCCCCCAAAAAAAAACTATGAAACATAATGAAACTGTTTGCCTTTTATATAATTAACAGCAATTAATAGCATCCCGTGACTCACGCTGTTTATTTCCTTTGTAATTTGTGCTTGGACTAGACCTCATCCCTGTAATTCTATTGACTTTTCTTTTTCTCTCTTTTTTTTTTTTAACTTTTTATTTTTGTTGATGGTGTTGGTTGTTATCTTTTTGACTTTCTATATCCCTGTAATCCCAGCTGGTCTGTAACTCACCATGTAAATCAGGTTGGCCTTGATTTCACAGAGATCTGCCTGTCCCTGCCTCCCATATGCTGGGCGGTTCTATTTTCTTATGCAATGTTCTAATTTCTGAGCTCTATGTGAAATTCTGTTGTATAACTGAAAATTAGCTTTTCTGGTATTTGTAACATCTGTTGAATTAAGTGATATGTCATTAATTTTTAAAAGTACATGGTGCTCTGTGGTTGGCTTTTTAATTCCTAGGATTAGACTTTTTGAAACCTGAGTTTCACAGTCGCTTAAGTTCTGTGCTTTTAGAAATTTTAGGTCTTCTTCTCTCACAATTTTTCCAAAGTTAAATTTGCCCCTTTAAAAACTGTTCTGGCCCACTTAAAAAATAAATGGTCAAGTATCAGAAAAAAATTTTTACTTTTATAAGCAAAGTGGTACTTCTTATTTGACTTATAATAACCAATTTGAGAAAGGAAATAGCCCAAAAAAAAAACATCCAGCAGATGCCCCATACATGAACCTCAGGCTCAAAACACAAACTTTTATCCTATAAATGCCTTGACTTTGCATAAATAGTTTATACTTCAGTTTGTACCTCTTGGAATCATTTGGCTTGTGCCACACTCTGCAAAACTTGTGAGGTTTTAAAATATTGAATTTGGACTGAAATAATCAGCACCATATACAAGTGGGTCAACCCTGGAAGAGAAAAACTGCACTGCCAGCTTGAGTAGGACCCAAGAAGCATGGAACAGAACATGTGGGTCAGCTTCCTTTAACTATTTTTCATGAAGTTCTTCAGCTCTTTTGACCTAAATTTCCATTTAGATTGCCTCTTTTCCTGTGCTCATTGTTTTAAATATGCTGAGTTTTTATAGGTAAGTCCCAGACAAATATTAAAATATCTAAAGTAGTCTTTCTTACTACTGGCGCTGCTCCAGTGCTTTCTTTACAGAAAGTCAATTTATGTATGTATGTGAGTGTATTATGAGTATGTGTTTTGATATGTATGTGTGGACATAGGCATATGCACCACATGTTTATGCCAAGGTGTGTGCGTGTGTCACGGCATATATGGGTAGATCAGATAACAGCTTTCTAGAATCAATTCTCTCCTTCCACCATACATTCAGATGATTGAACTCAGGTCATGAGGTTTACATATCAAGTGCTTACCCACTGAGTTATCTTGTGGGTCCTCGGCTAATCTTACTTGTTTTGAACAGCAACAAAATATCTTCGACACCAGTGATTAAAAACTTGTTTTTATAAAGTACGTATAAATTGTCGATTGTACAGCCATAACAGTCTTTCCCTCCAGATTTCAAAACTCGTCTTCCAAGGGGGCTGGAGAGACGGCTCAATGGTGAAGAGCACCTAGTATTCTTGCAGAGGACAAGTGATTGAATTCCAGAACCCCCTTCAGATGACCAAAAACCATTTGGATCTTCAAATCTGGAGGATCGAATGTTCTTTTCTAGATTCTACCAGCACATGCACACACACACACACACACACACACACACACACACACACACATACAGCTAAAAATATAGTAAATCTTAAAACCAACTGGTTCTCCATGAAAAGATTTCCAGCTACAAGGTCAAAAATGTAATGTGCTCTCTAGTTAAAATGACTTATATCCATTACTTCTCTTTTCCTTTTTCTTCTTCTCATTTAAGCACCTTTGAATGGCAGCCAGTGGCCAGGTCCTGAATCAGAAGAGGAAAAAAAGCAGACAAACTGAATACTTCTAAAACTATTTTTTTTTGGGGGGGGGGAGGAATAGCACCCTGCTCCAGTAAAGGTGCGAGATGAATCTTTTTCTTTTTTTCCCAAGAAGCAAAGCATGCTATAGAAGTGTACTTTGCCCTCCTGCTGTGAGTGTAAATCCACTGTAGGATAGGCCAGGAAATAAGGCATTTTCTTTACTTAACAACCTTATCATTTTCTCTCCCCCAACTAATGTTGCTGAATCTAGAAGCTGCAGGAGAGAGTTATGTGAGGACAGTACAACTCTGGAAAGAATCCAGGAGGGAGGTTGGTCTTACTGTATATAGCAATAGAGTTATGGCTATGGTTTCAGCACTGTTCTTGCTCTTTCTGAGAAATACCATTCTGAAGTGAGTTGGTTACTACAGAGATGAGTAGTGACATGAATTCTTTTTTAAATGGAAAAAATAATGTCAGAACTCTGTTTGATCTGACTGGTTTAGCTATGACAACTTGCTTTTTTCATTAAATTACATGGAAGACATGTGATATAAACAGCCCTGTCAGATCTTCAGCATCAACATTTGGAAGAAAATACATTTAAATGTTAAGAGTAAATTAAGTATTTAAGGATGATTCCACGTCCATATTTATTTTTTAGGATTCCATTTGTCCAATATTGTAATTGCTACTTAAGAATTATACACTGGGGCTAGAGAAATGGCTCAGTGGTTAAGAGCACTGGTTGTTCTTGCAGAGGACCCGGGTGTGATTTCCATCACCCACATGGCAGCTAACAACCGTCTGTAATGACATCCTCTTCTGACCTCTGTGGACATTGCATAACACAGGTGCACTTACATACATGCAGGCAATGCACTCATACACATGAAAGTAAAAATAATAAAATATTAAAACAAACAAAATAAAAAAGAATTATATGCATTCCTGGAATGCTATGTGATATTTCAATGTATGTGTGCATTGTATAATGCTCAAATCAGAGCAAGAACATCTATATCACAAACATTTATAATTTCTTACTGGTAAAAACATACAAATCCTTCTAGCTTTTTTTTGAAATGCATAGCACATTATAATCTTCACTCTACTGTGCAGTAGAATATTAGGATGCCTAACTCTTATTTTAACTTAGTACCTGTTAACCAATCTTTTCCCCAAATTTTTGCCACGCTATTAAAAAGGGATATTTTTCCTTTTTTTATGGCTGAGCAGTATTCCATAATGTTTGTGCACCACATTTTCTTTATGGAATCGTCTGTTGAACACTTAGGTTGTTTCCATTTATTACTCTTGTGAATAGTATTGAATGAGCAGATATCTCTTCAACATACTGATTTCATTTCCTTGGATATGGACATGATAATGGGATTGCTGTATCCTGTGGGATCCTATTTTTAATTTTTTAAAAGAACTCACCATACTGTTTTCTATAATGGCTGGACTAATTTACCTTTTCT
>NW_008334003.1:2203704-2204208 GCF_000622305.1 Nannospalax galili
GGCTTGGGAGGAGCCCCTGGCTCCTTTCTTTTACCAGTTCCATCTTATGTGAAGATAAGTCAAGGGCCTGCTCGACCATTGTTGGCTTCTCTTGGAAGCATGGAGGAAATGATTCCTCCATATTGACCCTGCTCTTTATAGACTGGACACTGGTTCGAGTCTGTCTGGTGGGGTCACCTTGGCCTCCTTGATCAAGAGGTCAGATGACCCAGCACGATTACAGGACATTTTGCGAGATGCTCATGGTCCCTGGGAACTAATCGACCTAGGAGGGCAGGGAGCAAAAAGTGTCCTTTGTATCCCTCTTTTGTGACTAGCTAGGCCTTGTTTCTCTCTTGTATTGTCTCCCCCCTCTATCATGGTTTCCTCACTTAAGGTACCCCCACTTCCCCCGCTTTCTTACTTACTAATACCCTTGCTACTATGATCCTACCTCTGTTGAGCTTCTTCTTTCTCCTTATCCCCTAGGTTCCTCATATACCCTTCCCTCCCCCCTCCCTTAAC
>NW_008334003.1:2206165-2206290 GCF_000622305.1 Nannospalax galili
CATGTTCCCTCCAGTCTAATTCTCTCAAGGATTTTAAAGATAAAAGCATGTTGAATTTTGTCAAAGGCCTTCTCTGCATCTATCGAGATGACCATGTGGTTCTTGTCGTTGAGCCCATTTATGTG
>NW_008334003.1:2209634-2257878 GCF_000622305.1 Nannospalax galili
AAGGCAGATGGGGTGGGAAGAAGCCCCAAGATTTCCCAGGGAGTGGATTGAGTAGCTGGGTTGTATTGGATGCAAAGGATCAGGGAGAGGAAAGGTAAGCCTCGGAGCCCCAGAAAGAGGCTGTCAGCCCCAGTAAGAGGCTGGCAGGTATTGCAGGACCAGGGAAGTAGAGGGAGGTGAGGGCGGGGCCAGGTCCAGAAGCGGTGCCCCTGGGGCCCAAGAAAGGCACTAAGTTGGTCTGGGTGAGAAGGGTCGGGAAGCAGTATTGGTTCCCCCGGTGTCTGGGGCCACAGGTCTGGGGATGGCGCAGGTCCCAAACTAGGAGTAGCAAACAGCAGGGGAGATGGAAGGGTGAATGTGGCTTGGGGAGTCAAGGCGCAGAGGGCTGCACTATAGACTTACCTCAAGAGGCCTGAGGATAGGAGTCAAAACTATTTTTTAATTGAATTTATTATCTTTAAATACAATACAAGAAATTATACCGGTGTCTGGGGCCACAGGTCTGGGGATGGCGCAGGTCCCAAACTAGGAGTAGCAAACAGCAGGGGAGATGGAAGGGTGAATGTGGCTTGGGGAGTCAAGGCGCAGAGGGCTGCACTATAGACTTACCTCAAGAGGCCTGAGGATAGGAGTCAAAACTATTTTTTAATTGAATTTATTATCTTTAAATACAATCCAAGAAATTATATTTCAAGGGTATATGTTTCCCTGGTTAATTATGTTGAACTTGTAAATAATATTGCCAATTTCAAAAAATTAAAAAAATACAAAAGATTATTTCTGAAACTTATTTTGGAAGAAATGCAATTGTGACACTAAAATACAGCAAATATGAGAACACTGCAAAGCTGTATCCTTTGCTTTCTCTTCACTAACACACGGCATCTTTGTTTATGTAGACAAATCTAACTCTTAGAAAAAAATTAATCTACTAGAACAGAAATTCAAAATTATTAAGAGGTCAGTCCTTTCAGAAATGATGTAAACCAGTTCAATGCCAAATTGCCAACAGTTTTTTCAAGGAAATTACCCACAAGAGGATTTTAAATGGTCATATATATGGATCTACCATAGCTATAAGACTTTAGAAGAGAGAATTGAGGTGAGTTGTGCTACTGGATCTCAGGCTTATTGTAAATCTATGTTAGTGTCATAGTAATGCAAGAATAGAGAAAAAGTGTAGAACAATGGAACAGAATATAGTCTGGACACAGACGAAAACATTATCAATTGGATTCTGATAAAGAACCAAGGTATTTCAATGTAAACTATAAGTCTTACCACAAATAACATTAGAAGAATTGGGTATCAAAATAAAAAACATTTTATCAGTCAAACAACACCAAATAAATTCAAGATGCATCTTTAAATAAAAGCTAAAAATACAAAATGTTTCAAAAGTCAAGAGAAGAAAAGTCAAGAACATACTCCATTCACCTTTGGAGTAGTCAAAGCCTTTTAACCAAAACAAGACAATAAGTGCAAAATAAAAGCACCCTGAACATCTCTGATGAAGAGGATACTGATGTTGGCAGGATTACCAGAAATATAGTCTGGCCAACCTCATCTACTACTCCCTGAAGGTGTCCACTACCAGTGAGCAGAGTGCCAGGATGACCACCATGGACAATGCCAACAAGAATGAGTCTGATATGATCAACAAATTGACTTTGACATTCAACCGCACCCGCCAAGCTGTCATCATGAAAAAACTGATTGAAATCATCTCTGGGCTGCAGCTCTGGGTTGATGAAAACCAAGTTACATCCTCACACAAGAGGTAAAGGAGGAAAACTCAGTAAGCTGATTTTGTTTTTAACTGATTGCTGTTTCTGTCAGAAGAAACTTGGTCCACTGAATTTCAAAGACTGCCAGATGTTTGTAAATTATCTTACAATAAACAACTTAAAATAAAAAAATTAACAATAAAAGAATCCTGATAAATTGTCATAACAAATATAAAAGCCATTGGGAAATGAAAAATTCAAATCAAAAAATGGAAGAAAAATATTAATGATACAAATATATGATACAGATTTGTTAAAATGTAGAAAGTACATTTTAATATAATGAAAAGACATTTATTTGAGTAAAAATTTTGGAAAAAATGAATAAATCTGTCACAAAAGAAGATACCTGAACTAAGAGTGGCATAAACATATGTCATAAATCTTAAACGGTAATGACACATCAAGTGATGAAATAGCTAGACCTATGTGCCCACCACCATACACAAGATTAAAAATACTAATCTTGTGAAATACTAATCTGGTGAAAATGTGGATCAGCCAGACCACTCATTCAGTTATCATGGGAACACAAGGTGAAACATTGATAGTGACAAACTATGCAATCTCTCTTAAAATTAAATATATAGCCATCCCTACGGTTGCAGCTTCATTTTAGCAGAAATGGAAATACATGTCGAAGAATTAATTATGCAAGAATATTTTCAGATATTCATAGTAATTCAAAACCAGAAATGTTTTAAATATACACTGACAGCAGAATGGATAAAGTAGCCACAAAAATAAAATGCTGTTAACCAATCAAAAAATAGTCATCTATCGCTGAGAACAAGGAGTCAGCCTGTGCACAGTGCAGGAGCCCAGTCAACCTGCTAGAGTCTGGTGGGGGCACCAGCCAGCAAAGGGCAAGGTGACAGAGCAGGCAGAAGGATGCCAGGAGGAGGAGGCAGGAGCCTTTGGCCCGAGGGGAAGCAGCTACCAGCTCCCCTCACTTTCACATCCCTTGTCGCCCTCCCCAACCCCTCCCTGGGTCTTTAGCAGCACCAGGTCAGTGCCAGTACCAAAGGCAGAATAAAGAAATGACTGTCACAGCCCTTGATGCCTCCCAGAACTTAAAGGTAAGATCCTGTTGCTGAGGATGACATACTTCTAACACAGGACTTGGAGCAACTGAGCTGGAGTTTTTGAGAACACTGTGTAAGCTCTTAAGGAAGAATATCATTCAGAGTTCCAACCCCTGCTTTAAGGTCTAATAATCACAACAATGACTGGCACAGCAAACACTATGTAGCCAGTAGTGGCACTTTATCTTGGGTGAAATCAACAGTTACCTAATTGGACCTAAAGCTCCCTCAGTGGAAAGGAACTCATGTGCACTATGGTGAACATAACCAAATACACATGGCTGAAGAGGTCATAGATCTTAGAGAAAACTCTAAGTCTGTCGCATTGCTAGACAAATGCAATTGCTTAGTATGTGCTAGTGGGTTATATTTACAGACAAGTATGTCAATCACCACAAATCAAAGAAGTTTCTTTTGTAACAGATGGAGACTATTACAGAGTTCCACAACTGGTCACACACAGAGATGAAGTGCCTGTGAAATGCTTAACCCTCAGTGACACATCTACAATGTAACCTCTTTACCAAAGGTTCATGGATGTGATGGTTTGAATGAAAATGTCCCCCATAGGCTCCAAGTATTTGGAAAGTTTGTCCCCAGATGATGGCGCTGTTTGGGAGGTTTTAGAAGGTGTGGGTATCCTGGAGGAACCATAACACAGGGCAGGCTTAGAGAGTTCTTAAGCCTTGCCAGATTTCCAGTCGCTCTCTTGCTTCCTGTGCCTGCATGATGATGTGAGAGCTTAGCTTCTGCTGCTCGTGCTCCGGCCACCTCCTGCCACCATGCCTCACTACCAGGATGAATTCTTGCCCCTTGGAACCACCATAGGCTCCAATAAACACTTCCTTCTGTAAATTGCTCTGGTCAGTGTTTCTATCACAGCAAAAGAAAAGTGACTAATACAATGGAATATAGTAGAACAAGAGGTAGAAAAAGTACTAATGCATCTCTAAATTCTCATCAGTGAAGTTCCCTTACACAACAAAGGGCAATTAACCCAAGGCTCAGGGACCATTGCAAAAGAGGGGACAGAAATATTGTAAGAACCATGGGAGGAGGTACATGGCCATATGCAAATAGAGTCTTAAAGTCCCCTGGAATCTTGCTCATATGAACTTAAAGCAATGGTGACAGCATGTAAAAGACCCATGCAAACTCAAGCAGACAAAAATCTAGCAAAGAACTGTGGAAATGTTCAGCAGACCCTAATATTAGTCAAATAACTATTGGGTGGCTGATTACTACTGGGTGAGGAAGAGGTGATTTTCTTTAAGGGAGTAATTCTAGGTAAGCTGACTAGATCCCTTTGGATGAACTTTCACTGGGGGATGTCAGGGGACACTAACTTGACTTAATAGGCCATAACATAAATGACAGAATGCATGAAATCCAGTGTGGGAAGGGTCTATGAGAGGGTATCGATGAGGAAGGGGGTATAAAGAGGACTAAGATGCAATTGAAATATACAAAAATCCAATAAAATATATTATTTGTAAAAAAAGTATCTATATGGAGCTCAACTCCAACTATGATGGGGCCAACGAGACATCAAAAAACAGCAAAAAGCAAGTGAACATATTGATGGAGTACAAAATGAAACAGACCCAATGAACAAGTCAGTGAGGACATTTGAAAGTAAGACAGAAATGTAACAAACTCCACCAATCATATTTTCAGAATTGATCACCAAAATCTCAAATATTGGGCTAACAACATTTGTCAATCATCCACTTGAGTCTGCACTGCATGGGGAGGAGGCTGAAGAGGCCCTGCAATATTTGACCAGAGCTGACTTGACAGAATTTGAAGATATAAAATCAGGTTACAGAATAGATTTTTATTTTAATGAAAATCTTTACTTTGAAAATAAAGTTCTCTGCAAAGAATTTCATCTGAATGAAAGCGGTGATTCATCTTCAAAGTCCACTGAAATCAAATGGAAATCTGGAATGGATTTGACGAAATGCTCAAGGAAACACAGAATAAAGTCAGCAGGAAGATACAGCATGAAGAAGCTTCTTCACCTGGTTCACCGCAGATGAATTAGGAGAGGACGTCAAAGATGGTATTTGGCCAAATCCCTTGCAGTACTACTTTGTTCCTGATATGGGTGATGAAGGAGAAGGGGAAGATAATGATGTTGATGAAGACGATGATGATGATAATGAAGAAGGATTGGAAGGTACCAGTAAAGAAGGGGATGAGGATGAAGGTGAAGAAGACGATGGTGGAGAAGGGGCAGAAGAAGAGGATGAAGGAGAAGGTGACTAATGGAAAAGAACAAACCCTGATGGATTCCAACCTTCCTTTTTAAAATTTTTCTTTTTATTTTTCAATTTTCGCCAGCCCATGGGAGAAAGTCGAAGTTACAGTCCCCCCACCACCCCCACTGCTCTTGTGCTCAGTCACCTGTTTTTGAACCGTCTTTTCTCAACAGTAGAGTCTCAGCATATTTGGGAAAAGTAATCTTGAGCAGAGTAAAATGAGAAAAAAAATCTCCATTTTTCTGTTCCTAATTTATTTTGGTCACTTCTTGTCTCAAAAACTGTGGCATCAACACAACCACTATGTTCTGTGGGAAAAAAGAAAAACTTCATGCTCCCTTGCCTCTGCTGGAGGCTGGGGGTGCTGGGCCCTGTGTGGTACTGCATAGAACTCTAGACTTTTCCTCCTTTCTCTATATGTTGGGCTCTGAGATTTCGCTGTCTCTATGTGAATATGGACAGATTGCATTTACCACCATGTACGTGTCTGCTCTCATTTAATAAAAAGAGAAAAGAGCTTTTAAAAAAATGGTTGTAGAAGGTCAGCAAAGGGTGAGTTTGAGATGTTTGGATGGGTTAAGTGGGCATTTTGACAACATGGCTTCTCATTTGGCACGTTAATTGTGATGTTAAAGGGACATCCTTGCAGTTTAAGATGATAAACTTCTCTCCTAATGATGTCCTGAGCCCTACCACTCAATGGGAGAATCAGCAAAACCTGGAGGTTTTTATTTGGAATTGACTATCTCTATTGTAATTTTGTTTATTTTTAATTTTATTTTGTTTTCACTGAAAAGAAAAGAAGATGTTGCTTAGTTTTAAACATTAAAAGTGAACATGTTGCTTTGTTACAATAAAACTAAATATGTAAACACACACACATAAATAATCAACCACTGATAAATGTAAATGAATCTCAGTCATCATGTTAAGCAGAAATAACCAGACAGAAATATGATCAGACAGCATAATTCCATTTATATGAAGTTCAAAGACAATAGAAAGAAAATTGCAGTTACTTATGGGGGAGATGATTGACAGGAAAGGACTATGGGACTTTTAAAGTGTGCTGTTTTACAATGTGATATCAACATCATATCTTGGGGATAAGAAACCGAAAGGTTATGGTTGAATAGTGATGTTTGTGCAAGAAGTTGACAAGGGATCAGTTGTGCTGTGTAGTTTTAGTTGGCATCATGTAACATTTGGATTGAGGGTGCCTCAATTAGGGAATTGCCTCTGTTGGGCTGCCCTGTGGCCATGTCTGTGGGGTATTTTCTTGATTGTTGACTAGTGTGTGAGGGTCCAGAGGGCCCAGCCCACTGTGGGTGGTGCCACCCTTGAGCAGGTGGGCCTGTATTATATAAGAAAGCACGTTGAGCACAGGCTGGGGGAGTAAGCCAGTAAGCAGCATTCTTCCATGGCCTGTGCTCCAGCTCCTGCCTCCAGGTTCTTGCCCTGAGTTCCTACCTTGGGCTCCTTCAGTGATGAACTATAACCCAGGAGATGTAAGATAAAATAAACCCTTCCCCCCACCAAAAAAATATTTGAATAACTTTTATTTCATAAATAGTCATGAGTATTCTGAATTCTTAAGTTGAACATCTTGGCTCATTTGGGAAATCTATTCAAAAATGAGTATGTAGCTGTCCATATAGCTGCTATAAAGAAACAAATGTACACATTTTTAAACACTTAAAAAACATCACCTATATCAAAGTTCTGCCTGCCAAGGCTCAGGGATCATTGTGGAAGAGGAGGTGGAAAGATGGTAAGAGCCAGAGGTGTTTGGAGGAGCACAAGGGAACAGTTTTCTCAACAACTGGTCAGTTACTTATATGACTTCTCAGCAGTGGTGACAGCATACACAAGTCCCATGCAAGCTCAAACCAGACAAAATTCCAGCACAGACATAGGGAAGTGGGTAAGAAACCCCAACCTAATTTAAGGAAAGAGACAGCCTTTTTCAAGGGTGGGACTTTTCTAGATTAAACAGGCTCCAGTACACAGACCCACACTGAGGGACATTTGGAGATACAAATTTGACTCTACACATCTGATTACATATAAATAGAGTACATTAAATTGAGCAAGAACAATAAGGGGAGGTGTGGGTAGGGGAGGGGAACCTAAATACTATCAAAGTACATGAAAATAGCAAAAGTTGAATTGAAAAATTCTACAAATAAAACCCTCACTGTCTTGCCATAAAGATCAGTGTAAAGTGTTATTTAACATAAATCTTGCTTGTTTTGTTTTTTTTTATAATGAAAATTTTTTTGTGTGAAGAGTCACAAGGACTTCACAGGAACTATAAAATTATGTGGAGAATGCCAGCCTCACTGTATGAAACCTTTTCTAAGGGACATAGAGAGCTGGTAATGACTGGCTGTTTCAGGTGTGTCTAGTGCTTGAAACTGAAAAAACAGTGATAAAGAAAATTATTTGACTCTTCACAGAGTGATGAATTTAGACAATAAAGGGGGAAGTATATAAAAGTTGACATGGGAAATATGGTACTTGGAAATTTTTAGCAATCTAGTTATTGATATTTATCAATTTTTCTAACATCACTAATTTTACATCCATGTCCAAAGAAAAACTGCATTTCCATGCTAACAAATATATCACATCGAAATAGTTCACATGCCTAATATGAAATAATTCTTCCAAACACCTTTGTACTTCCAAAATCCATTTACACTAAAATGCATGCATATTCTTTAAAATATCTCATAATTTCAAGAACTAGTATCTCAAATCTTGTAGACATGATTTACTAGTAGATTCATATGACTGAATCCATGTTATTTTGCCAATAAATGCCTACATATTTTCTTTTCACTTAGTCTCACAATAGTTTATCAGACATATGAAGGAATGGTCTCCAGTGGGTTCCTGAAAGTGGCTTGTTAGTCTCTTCATTTTAAATTGCTTCTGCTCCAACATAGGTTTCCAAATATCAAGTACAGATGAGAGATATTTTTGTAAAACAATGTAAAAGCATTTCTGTTATAGAAATTTATCAACAAAGTGCTGGTATCTAAGGGGAAGTTTCTTAGACTAGTTCTGATGTATGTAACACACATGTATCTGTACACTCAGTATACATGTGTATGCTTCTTTTCCTCTTGCTAATGTGGCTTCACTGTCTCACACTGTGAGTCTTTTTTTGTGTGTGTTGTCATCCCATTACCTTGAGAGTGAAAATCTGGAGCTATAAAAATTTACTTCTGCTTCATGCCATTATTAATAGTAGGCCTACCTCTGCTTTATGAAGGATACATAGAATAGAATATCTGCTCTTTGTCTGTTTTCAAATAATATTTTTCAAGTTTTTCTTCATTGAAACCAAATTTATACTAGGCAGATCTTCTATTAAAAATAATGTGAACACATTTTTAATTAACTCTTTTACCCTTCACTGAAGCACTGTTTCATCTGCCAATCAGGTCGTAGATATTGATTAGCTATCAAGAAAAAAGAGAACAAACACCAAGACTGCCAACATTGATGTTATAGGGTTAATGCAGTGATACTGCTGAGATCTTCTGGAAATTAAAGCCACATTACCTTAATCATTTTATAAAAGTGTCAGGATATTTATAACTTGGGAAAGAGTGAAAATAAAATCATTCCTAACATTAGGATGGACTTAGCAAAATGATGGAGCGCTTCTGCGTTTCCACTTTTTTAAAAAATGAATCAGAGTTTGGCAAAATGAAAAGCAGTCCTTCCATACCTATACACAACCACTAGAGCCAAGGCCCAGAAAGCATCATGGAAAAGAGAACAGAAAAGATTTGAAGAGGCAGGGGACTGTTCCAATAGCCAGAGGACTGCCCCGATAGGCAGAGGACTGCGCCGATAGCCAGAGGACGGCCCTGATAGGCAGAGGACGGCCCCGATAGGCAGAGGACTGCCCCAATAGGCAGAGGACTGCCCTGATAGCCAGAGGACTGCCCCGATAGGCAGAGGACGGCCCCGATAGGCAGAGGACTACTGCAGTAGTCTCTTCTGGACATGACGGGGTTTTGTGCCATGAATTCTGAATAATATGGTTGCCTGTACAAGAAAACAGCAGTGAATATACATCAGGAATCATGCATGTTCACAAGGTCCCACATGCTAGTTGAAAGATAATTGAAGAACTACAGGCAATCAATGGCTTAGTTTTCTTCAGGGACAAGGCCCTTGATATGTTTCCCCTGCTCAAGTGGTCAGCCCTATACCACGTACATAGACAGTACTAATTAGACTCGTGTGTGTGTGTGTGTGTGTGTGTGTGTGTGCGTGCGCACATGTATATGCATATGCATATATAACACAATAATAATTATAAAAGAGGAAAACAAATTTTAAAGGAGGATGTTGGTAGGAACATGGAAGGAGTTTGCGAGGGGAGGAAGAACATGAGGAAAATACATTGTACTTACATATGAAATTGTCAAAAATAAAAGAGAAAACTGAAAGAAGGCTTTCTATTATCTTGTTGGGGGCAGGGAACTAAAACCCTTACAGTGAGTGGTATGTGGTGTTAGCAAGGGCATGCCAAGCACAGGCAAACTTCACAGAAATCATTAATGAAATGGACAGCAAAGGTAGAAGAGTAATGAGCAAGATGCAGAGATGGGATGCATGACGGCGGCTGATAATGCAGCGCACATGTGGAAATGCAGTCAATACAGCAACACACATATGCATATACATGTACCTCAGCACACATGTAGACATGTACTCAACTTTACAGTATATGTCTACACATACATTCAGTAACACAGAAAACATACATTCAATACTTATCGATACATACATTCAATAGCATATATGTACACATATATTCAGTGCCTCCGCACACATGAAGACAGTCATTCAATGATGCAGCACACATATAGACATAAATTCAATACCATAGCACATGCATAGACACTTTCAATAATACAGTGTACATTCCATAATCAGCACATGTTTAGGCATACATATGGTTTCTTGATGAATTTGAAATGCCAGCAATTTGGGAAGGAAAACCTCTAGTTCAATTTAGTGTGAGCTGAATATTTTCACTCACAGATATTTAAAGGTAGCCTAACATGCTTTATCGTTCAGATAACAGAATATTTATATAAAATCTCCATGTGTTAAGTCAGGAAAGATATGATTGCTTTGAAATTCATGGAAATAACTGGTTGTCTACTGGAAAATGGAGCAGAGATTCAAATCCAAGTCTTCATTTCATCACAATAGATCTCAATATGTATGTGAATGTACCTGAGGGCACAAATACTAAGAGTTCATTGTACTCAAGACACAGCTATAACATCAAATTCTGATTCCAAAAGTGAGCAAATATTGTATGTCGTGGGAATTATTTGGGGGAGGGTTCTCTAGACTCTACGCAATGAGAACTACCTAGATGGAAACTTACCTAGACAGAAGGATCACTGGAGCACCAAATTTTTCTGGTAACTCACCTCCTATCCCTCCAAAGTAAAAAAAATATACAAAAGAATCTATTAATTGAAACACTCAAAAGGTTTTTAAGAGCTCTGGAACTCTAGTGTCCAGAAACTTCAGTGGTAAAGTTAGTGTGTTTAGCAATGGGACTGTCCCTTTTCTAGGGAAGTTCCTCTACTGACCACTGCATTGCCTTATTTGTCGTAACTGCTTGGGTGCAGTGCTACTCCCAATGACTGATTTTTACTTTTGCTCAATTCACGGGTTTTTAAATTCTGTTTTCTTTTGATTCTGTTTTAAGATTGTCTCTTAGCTATGCACTTTGAGTCTTTCACTCTATTTATAATTTATTTATTATTTATTTCTGCCTCTGTGTTTTAATATCTAGGGCTTAATTTCCTCTTTCATTACTCCTGTTCCATGATTTCTGTTCTTATTGCATGGATACAGTATATTTACATCTCTATGAGATATTAATTTGGATTTTTGTTCTTTTTTGCTTTGTTTTGTTTAAGTCAGGATCTCATTATGTAGCCCTGTCTGGTCTGGATTTTACTACATAGGCAGTGCCCTCAAACTTTCAGCAGTCCTTTGGCTTAATCTCCTAAGTGCTAGGATTGCAGACATATGCCCATGCCTGGTTAATATTTTTAATATCCTTCTCCCTCTGATGCCCTTTCTTCCTAACTGTTCACGTTTGCCACTGTTTTTCTTATATGAGGCTTTTCTTAAATGTTTTGATTCTATGTTTTGAAATCCTGCATAAAAATGGAAAATTATAAAGGAAAACTACAGTTTTTCTATGTGTGTAAGGGTTCCTCTGCAGTATTCAATATTTTACTGTAAACATTAATCACAATACAAAAAGGAAAAAAAGGGGGGGCTGGAGATATAGCTCAGTGGTTAAGAGCATTGGCTGCTTTTGCAGCGGACCTGGGTTCGATTCCCAGTACCCATGTGGTAGCTAACAACCATCTGTAACTCCAGTTCTGGAGAATCCAACATCCTCTTTTGACCTCTTCAGGCATTGCATGACATGAGTGCATTTACATACATGCAGGCAATACACTCATGCACATAAAATAAAAACAATAAAATATTTTTAAAAGAATCAATTATATGCATAAGAATTATAAATGAAATCTAAAAGATAAAATAAAATTATCTGCTTGCTGATATTATCATAGCACACACAAAACTTTAGGTAATAAGTAATAAAAGTAATATAAGAATTAATGTGAATACATCACAGAGAAGAATGTAAAATGAACCATCTGAAAACAATAGCTGCTGAATAACTGAATATTTATAAAAGCAACAAAACTTACTAACTTTGGAGAACTTTATAAAAGTTCAAAAATTATGAAAATCTTCAAAATGTAAAGACACAAGAAAAATAATTGTGGAAATTATTTTAATTTGCAAATCCAATTCAAGTTAAATCATAAAATGTTATATTTTAAATAGAGAAGGCAGACAAGTGCTGAAATTAACAAAGAAAAATCACCAAAGAAGAATATTCAGGAAACATGAAAAACAAAAGGTTAGTATGCAGGATTAGCTTTGAGATGTTCAAGCAGATCTAAAGCTTACTAATTAAAATATTATATTACTTATGCAGGAGTCAGATAAAGCAAGAGTGAAATTGAATAAAAAATCCTCAAACCCTTTTGTTTCCCTCTCATGGACCCCTTTCTAGCTTCCTGGTGTCTACTCACACTCTCAAAAAATTATACATATGTTAACAGTTAGAAGCTAGGCTCTACATATGAGAGAGATGCATTGTCTTCATGAGCCTAGGATATTTCACTTAATGTAGTATTTCCAGTTCAACCATTTTCCTTCAAATTTCTTTTATCTCTACAATTGAATATAATTCCATTGTGTATATAAACCGCATTTTCATCGACTCATAGATATCTATGAAAATTCTCACCCCAGTCAGAATTAATATCATCAAGAAAACAAATGACAATAAATTTTGGCCAGTTGTGGGGGAAAAGAAAAGGCTTATTGACTGTTGGTGGGAGTGCAAATAGGTGCAACCACTATGGAAATCAGTGTGGAGGCACTCAAAAAACTAAAAATAGTACTACTGTATAACCCAGCATTAGCACTACTGGACATTTGCCCAGAGGACTCTATCCTATCACAGATGTAGTATACATCCATGTTTATGGCTTTTTATTTCACAGTAGCCAGGAAACAGTTTGCTAGCCATGGCTCAAACTCCAGATGCAATCAGTGAAAGGACTGATGAACTTAACTATTAAATTATGATGAGAAAACTCTCAGAAAGACATCCGCTCAAAAGCCAGGCTTGATGGTGCATGCCTTTAACCCCAGAACTCAGGATACAAAGTCAGGTAGATCTCTGTGAGATAGAGGCCAGTCTGGGATGATGTACATAATGAGTTCAAGGCCAGCAGGAGCTACATAGTGAGACTGGGTCTCAAAAGAAAAATAAAAGGCATCTATACAAGAAATCCCTAAAAGCAATGGAAAGACTAAGATAAAGTTAGCATATATACCACATATAACTAAGATTGTGATTATATGAAGGACATTTACACGTGTTGGTAAAATACATCTACTCCATGGCAAAAATGGCCAAACACATGGACAATCCCAGAAATATATATTAGAGTGGCACTTAGATTATAATATGATAATCTCAATCATAAAATTTAAAATGAAAATTAAAACTACAGAAACATATCAGTTATGTTGCCAAGAATAAAAATGTATAAAAACAAATCATGATAAATTCACTAAAAAAAGAATTTTTTTTCAGAGTCACAAATTTAGTTTTTTATCCTATATTCTCATTTCTTGATATTTACCCTGAGACTACACATATGGTATTATGTATGTAATATATATTTTCCTTATATACACATGGTTAGACATTATAGCATTTGAATCATTGGAAAATACTACAGATAAAATGAATGGCTACTCATAGAAAGAAGTTGAATACACTCAGACACACACAACCAGGCAGAACATAGTTTTAGTACAGTTTGAGGTGTATGTTCATGAACAATATGGGGCAGTTTTCAGGTATATAGTCTTACAGAGAAAAAGCAAAGTACAAAACAGCTTTTCTTTTTATGTATGAAATGGTTAAATAATATAAATGCATAGTTATGCATACAAAAGATATGTATATATGTTTAAAATTATATATGTGTAATTTATGCATACCTGCATTTTCTATGTGCGCAACACTAGACATACACATGTAGTGTCTCACTTCTTTAAAAAGTAGTAAGCAGAAAAACAGAAGTAGAAGCACGTGCTGCATACAAAGGGGATGGGATTCCCGGAGAAGGCAGAACTAGACTGCAAATGATGGAAAGATTAAACTAGGAAATATTGGCTTTCTGAAAATGACAGTCGCTGTATATAGTAAGATTCAGCTATTTGAACCCATTTTAAGTAAGTCACTCTGACTGCCTATTAGCAGCCGTGGAGAAAAAATTTTTATAGGAAGATTTAAAAATTGGAGGCTAAGAGTTTTTTGGATCATCAGTGGGTTTTATACCAGCAGTGATAATCAAGGGCTTTGTTCACCAGGGACATCACTGAGAAGAAAAAACATGGTAGCCCAGAAGTCAGTCTCTTCAAAGCTGGCCATGTATTTTTATCTCAGCTTCTTTGACGATTTAATTCCCCATATTTTCACATATCTGCCACTGTAAACTGGTTATATCGTGGCTCAACTTGTTAAGTGTATTTCTAAAAACTACAAGCATGCAAATGTTTGATTGAATGCAAAAAAAAAAATTCATTAAAACATTTCTCCTCACCCAATCTCCAGAGGCTCAGTAAGACACAGACAGCAATTGAGGCCGAGTCTAGGAAGAAAGAAAAAAGAAGAGGAAGAAAGAGTTTCTGCTACCTTTAACTTTTATTTTTAATAAAAGTGATGAAATTCCTGAGAGAGTGGTAACTTTATTCCAGAAGAATTTCAAAATAAAGATAGTTAAACCAGTGGAGAAAATTATAGCAGTAATTTTGAACCAGCCTTCTTGAAACTTAAAAATCAAGTCATTCAAATTAACAGTTGCAGTGTTAGTAGTGAATGCCTGTTAAAATGAAACGGTTAATCACTAGGAACAGCATATTAAAACTGTTAATTTGTAGGTTTGAAACTTCCTTTTAATTAGAGCTGTAGGCAAAGTTTTCTGTTCAAAGTAAAGCTATGTCTCATAGCTTTCTGACATGCTTGTGAAGTATCACAAAGGAAAGTCCTCTTAGAAAGGGGGGTCAGGGTGAAGAGGGGAAATCTGAGTGCTTAATTCGGGAAGACAAAGAATTTCTCCTCCTCTGTGCCCAAATCTTAGCCTTTAAAAATAGACTAATGGAATAAAGGAGTGAATTTGATCTCTAGGAAGTGACAGAAGCCATCTGACCAGATGAGCACACTGCGGAGGGGTTTGCTTCTTCAGAATGATAGTATGAGGGGCTGATGAGGTTCATATGCGTATTGTATGTCAATGAGAGCTAGCTTCTTAGACCATTATCTCTCTGATTCTAGAATTATTCTTGGGAGGCTCACAAAGTGTTCCTTGGACATTGCAAGTAGAGATTCTGTGATAGTGAGTGTGGGTCAAGTTAGGAAAACAGATGTTAGGGAGTTGCTTGTACCTTACTTGAGACATTGACTTTGAGATGCTTTTTCTTAGTTTCTTAGTCTTTTTGCCTCTGAGTTTTCTAAGTGAATGAAAAGAACATGTAGAGAATATATCATACTTTGGAAGCTCCCTCTGTAACTAAATAATAATTACAACTATGATTGAATTTTTTTGGTTTTATTTATTTTATTTTTCCCTATCTTACATGACATAGAAGAGACAAAATGAAATGGCTTTTTATTTTATATTAAATGAAAATGTACATTATTAACTGGAATAGATTTATATAATGAAAAATGTATTCCATGAGTAAAAACAATGCTTCAATTACAATTTGCAAAATATTAATTATACTGATTTCCAGTCTAAATACTAGAAATTTAGTCTATGCCTCTGTATTGTAACATATTACAATAACTAAGAACACAGTATGCATTACTGATTGTATTAGGAAAAGGCCATTCAAATGAGACTGTTACAGGTAATTCTTAGTAAAATTGTAATGAACATTCAAAGACAAAGTTCACATACAAGTGCAATGCACATGTCTAAATACAAACATATCATACCACAAATCTAGTAGATGTTTGCAATATAAAGAAATGACTAAAATGGTAACATAATACATATTTAATATACTTTGTGTACTCAAAATTTATAATCTTTACGATTTACCACATGTGAATAAAATAATTAACATACACATCATGCTGAAAAGTTTTCTTAAGATGCTTTGTAATTTCCACCACCCCTTATTCACTTGGTGTGTGTGTGTGTGTGTGTGTGTGTGTGTGTGTGTGTGTGTGTTGGGGGGGTTGGGTGTGTTATAGGGGTTCTCCTATCTCATTAATTTTTGCTTTTATATTTATTGCATACATTTGGCAGTGAACTTGGAATATCATTTGAAAACTCATTTCTTAGGGAAGACTTTTAGAGGACTGACTTTAAGATCATTTTTTTCTACTTAAATTTTAACACTATGTATTTTCCTCTAACAATTTCCTGAACTGTGTCTCTCAAATTGTGAAATGCTTTCTTTTCACTGTCACTTGATCATATTTTACTTGGTAAGCAATGCTTCTGATTTTCTCCCCTTTTTTGTTTATCTGACTGTTTTAGTGCTGTGCAGTTTACTCCATGTATTTGATAATTTTCACGTTCTTATTGATTTTTGAATTCAGTTCCTTGGTTAGAATTAAATACTTTTATGAGAAAATATGCTTTGAGTAATTTTAATATGACACATTAATTGATAATGTATCGAGACATGTTTACGATCCAAAGCATGTTCTGTCTTAATGACTGCTTTGCACACACTTGAAGGAAAGAGGATGCTTCCAACCTGTGTCTCCACCTGCACAACGCACTCCGTGTTTGTCCTGGGCACATCCTCTAGTTATAAATTCTTCCAACTTCCATTTATGAAAATTAAGTCATTTTGCATTCAGTTTTTCACTTTCATAGGTACATTTGCTAGATAAAGACTTCAAACACAAAAGAGTTCCTTTTTATTAATCAGTTTTATTGATTCTTTGAGTATTTCATAAAATATGTTTTCATTATATGCAGATGCCCAACCTCATTTCCATGAAAATTTTCTAACCTTTCCACCATCTTCATTTCCTTTATAATTTCTGAAGGCTTTATCACATTTCATTTGCATCCCCAAATGTTTTGAAGCTTAGTCAACCTATCTGGTGTCTGCCCTTAAGTAAAACTGACTCTCCATCCCTAAACAGTTACAAATTGCCTGTTTGGGATGGGGCTTCTTGCGCACCTCCCCATTCATCCTGGGTTTTTGCCTGGCTTGATCTTACATAGGTTTTGTGCATGCTATCACAACTGTAGAGAGCTGCAGTCAGTCAACGGCAAATACAATACTACAGAGTGCTCAGCATTAAACGGGAAGACTTTATCACAATTTGTCCTTCCAAAGCTCAGGGACTGTTGTGGAAGAGGCATAAGAGTATAAGAGCCAGAGGTGGGGGTGACTTCAAGGAAACAGTGTTTTCTAGACTTCAGGTCTGTTGGACATATGAGCTCTTTTTCTTTTAGTGATTTGGTAATGTCAATTCAATATTTCTAACTTACATTAAAATAATTTAAGACATTTTTTTCCAGTTTGGGGGAGGGAATTTTTTATTGATTGTTTTGGTATATTTCATATGAAACATTTTACTCAGTCTTAATCATCTTTATACTACCTTCCCCATTGACATCCTCCCATAGTCTGCCTCCCCACTGAATTTCATACACTGTCATTTGTGTTAACATCTAACATGTCAAGTTAGTGTCCTCAGACATCCCTCAGTGCAAGTGCATCCACTGGGGTTTAGGTAGCCTATCTAGAGTCCCTCCCTTTAAGAAGACCTTTTCTTCCTTACCCAGCAGTAATTGGCTGCCAGTAATTCTTTGACTAAGATTGGGGCTTGTTGCCCATTTTTACCATTCTGTGCTGGGGTTTTGTCTAAGTTTACATGGGTCTTGTGAGTGCTGACACCATTGCTGTAGATTCATAGAGCAAGGTCTCAGGAGCCTATAGGACTTTATTTCCATACTGTCATGCACCTCCTCCCTGTCTCTTAAAATCTTTCCACCTCAGAGGCATGGGTGGGTGTAGTTTAATATAAGAGTCCTGCCCAAGGACCCACACTCTGCAAATTCTTACTCTTCACAGTTTTGCCGTTTATGACCTTTTGTATTCCTTGCCCTTTATCGCATGAGGGAGCTTCATTGATGAGAACTGAGAGATGCATTAATGTCCTCTTTATTCCTTGTTCTATGTGCTCTGAGCCTTAGGTGTAGAGGTTGGATTATAGATGTGCCACTTAGGCTTTGGCTGTTCAAAGACAATGACCACATGTGGAACTCTGTGGGATGCTTATCTGTAAATATAATGATCCATATTTTGCACATAGTAAGAAATTGCATTTATAGTTGAATGTGGTGGCACACACACACTTAGGAGCTCAGGAGGCAGAGATAGGTGGGTCTCTTTGAGTTCAAGTCTAGTCTGGTCTGCATAGTGAGTTCCAGGCCAGCTAGGCCTTCAGGGAGACCCTGTCTCAAAAAGATCAGGAAAAAAAGGGGGTGGGGGGGAATTACATTTTTCTAGGGGTGTGACAGCCTTGGGGATTTCTCTTCCAGCCATATGTATTTTGCTATGTTTACAGTACCACATGTGAATTTCCTCTCACTGAGTGGGTTTTAGTTTCAATTAGGTAACTCTTGATTACCCCTAAAATAAAAGTGCCACTACTGCACCTGTGTCAGTTGCTGCACCATGTCATTTGCTGATGTGGTTATCAGACCTTGAAGATGTGGTGGGACCATCAACTCATGTTCCCCCTTAGCAGTTAACATAGAGCTAACCAAAGTTATGAGAGCTAGACTTCAGAGGAGGTGGCTTCCAGGTCACTTCCAGCTCCATTACTCTGAATCCTGTGTCATTAAGTATGTCCTCTCTTCACAGTTGATTGCTGACCTTCAAGTTATGGGAGATAATCAGGGCTGTGGCAGTAGCCTATGTAGTTTGGGAAGTCTCCTGGACTATGCTAGCCAACAGATCAAAGGAAGATTTCACCTGGTTGGCACTGTTTCTTGTTGTATAGTCTTCAGCTAAAAATAGATTCATGTAAGGATATTGTATATGTAATTTGTCAATAGGTTTTCAGACTAGTATGATTCCTTCAGGTGTTTTACCCTAGCTAGGCATTATTTATCTCTCCTCTCTTTCTCCCTGTCTAATCCTCCCTCTACAACCTCCGTCTTTAAAATATCCCCATTTTCCCCATTTCCAATGATAATACAAGTATCCTAGGGTCCTACCTCTCATGAGCTTCTTTCCCTTTATCCCCATAGTTCTTTGTATAATACTCCCTCCCTCTCACATTTAAATACCCTCCATTTTACCCATTTCTCCCTTAGTAGCACCTATCTCCTAATATTCTTCTCTCTCAGGTTCCTTTTTTTTCCCTTCCATTTTCTTTGTTTCTTCAATTACATCAGGGTATATGCTCACATATAAGAATTTGGTGCTAGGATGCACAAATGAGGGAGAACATGCATTGTTTGTTTTTCTGAGTCTGTGTTACTTCACTTAATACAACAGTTTCTAGTTCCATCCATTTACCTGCAAATTTCTTATTTCATCTTTCTTTACCACTGAGTAGAACTCTATTCTGTAAATGTACCACATTTTTGTTATTCATATTCATCAGTTGATGGACACATAGGTTGTTTCTGTCTCTTAGCAATTGTGAAAAGAGAAGCCACAAATATGGATGTCCAAGAATTTCTGTGTAGGATGAGTCCTTTGGGTACAGCCAAGGAGGGTATAACCAGGTCAAATTGTAGGTTCTTTTTTTTTTTTTTTTTTTTGGTCTTTGGAAACAGGGTCTTCCTGTAGCCCCAGCTGTCCTGGAACTCACTATGTAGACCAGGCTGGCCTTGAACTCACAGAGATCCGCCTGCCTCTGCCTCCTGAGTGCTGGGATTAAAGGCTTGTGCCACCATCATTTTTAAGATTACTCCACCCTGCTTTCCACAGGGTTTGTATGAATTTTCAAAACCACCAACAGTGAATGAATGTTCCCCTTTCCTCACATCTTCTCCAGTATTTGGTATCATTTGTTCTCTTGATCTTAGTCAGTTTGACTGGAGTAAGATAAAATCTTACAATGGTTTTAATTTACATTTCCCTAATTACTAAAGATGTTGAACACCTTTTAAGATACTTCTTAGGCATCTTTATTTCTTCTTTTGAGAATTCTCTGTCCAAATCTTTATCCCTTCTCTGTTAATTGAACCATTTGCTTTCTTGAGCCTTTGTTTTTTGAGTTCTTTGTATATTCTGGGTGTTAAACGTCTGTCAAATGTGTCATTGGTAAAGATTTTCTCTTCACTTCTTTGTTGTTTCCTTTGCTACAGAGAAGCTTTTAAGTTTAACTAGGTCCACTTATTGATTGCTGACCTTAATTGCTGAACAAGTGATGTCTGATTTTAAAAAATCTTTTCCTGCACCTATATCTTATAAGTTACTGCCGATGTTTTCTTCTAACAGTTTCAGAATTTCAGGTTTCATGTTGAGGTATTTGATCCATTGGAATTGACTTTTGTGCAAGGTAAAAGGTAAGGGTGTAGTTTCATTCTTCTATAGGTGAAGATCCAGTTTTGCCAGTGCCATTGTTTGAAAATGCTGTCTTTCCTCCAATGTGTGTGTTCATGTCCCCTTTGTCAAATACCAGGTGGCTGAAATTTTGTGTATTTTTGATTGGGTCTTCAATTGTGCTCCATTGATTTGTCTATTTTTGTGCCAGTACTGTGCTGTTTTTATGACAGTAGCTCTACAACATAGTTTGAGATCTGGTATAGTAATCCCCCCAGCATTGCTCTTTGGACTAAGGGCTGCTTTGTGTCTCCGGGGTTTTTTTCTGATTCCAAATGAATTTTAGGATGTTTTCTAATTCTGTGATGAATGTCAGGGTATTTGGTTGGAATTCATTGAATCTATATGTTGCTCTTGGTAGGATGGTCATTTTCACAATATTAATTCTTCCAGTTCATGAGCAACGGAGGTCCTTCCATCCTCTGGTGGCTTCTTCAATCCCTTTCCTTAATGATTTAAATTTTGCATTGTAGAAATTTGTAATGTCTTTCATCAGGTTTATTCTGAGATGTTTTCCTGTTTTGAGGCTATTGAGAGTGGGAGAGTTCTAGGTATGCATTCTCCAACTGCTTGTTATTGGTATATAGAAAGGTTACTGGTTTGTTTGTTTGTTTGTTGTAGATTAATTTTGTGACTTTCAACTTTACTGAAAGTGTTAATCATATCTAAGAATTTTTCTGGTGGAATTTTTGGCATATCTTAGGTATAGTATCATATCATCCACAAAAAAGGATAATTTGACCTCTTCTTTCCAATTAATACTCCATTAATTTCCTTTTCTTGTCTTATTGCTCTAGCAAGAGTTTCAAGCACTAGGTTGAAAACAAGTGGACATAGTTGACAGCCCTTTCCGGTTACTGATTTTAAGGGAATGCTCCCAGTTTTTCTCCATTTAGAATGATGTTGGCTGTGGGTTAGCTGTATATGTCATAATTATATTGAGGTATGTTCCCTCCAGTCCAATTGCCTCTAGGACTTTGAACATAAATGCATGTTGAATTTTGTTAAATACCCTTTTTGCATCTATTGAGTTGACCATGTGATTTTTGTCTTTGAGTTCATTTTTATGATTATGACATTCATTGACTTACATATATTGAACCATCCCTGCATCTCTGGAATGAAAGCAACTTGGTCATACCTTTTTGATATGTTTCTATATGCAGTTTGCAAGTTTTTTGTTAAGAAATTTTGTGTCTATTCTTATTAAGGATATGGGTCTATAGTTTTCTTTTTTGGCTGCCTCTTTCCCTGGTTTTGGTATTAGAGTGATGCTGGCTTCATACAAGAAATTTGGGAGTTCTTCCTGTTTCAACATTTTTGAACACATTAATTAGTATTGGTTGTAAAACTTCTTTAAATGTCTGGTAGAATTCTCCTGTAATCCATCTGGGTCTGGACTTTTTTTAGTCGAGAGATTTGTGTTACTCTTTCAATTTGCTTATACATCATGAGTCTATTTAAGCTGTTGATCTCTTCTTGGTTCAGCCTTGGAGGTTCCCATGATTTTAGATATCTATCCATTTCTTTTAGGTTTTCAGATTGAGTAGCATATATGTTTTTAAAGTGTTCCCTTATAACCTCTGGGTCTTTTTGTTGTCTATTGTGATGTTTCCCCGTTCATCTCTGATTTTCTTGATTTGGATTTGCTCTCTCTTTCTTTTGGTTAACTAGATGAAGGGTCTGCCTAACTTCTTTATCCTTACAAAAAACCAGCTCTTAGATTCATTGATTCTTTGTATTGTTTTCTTTGTTTCTCTTTCATTAATTTATGCTCTGATTTTTGTTATTTATTCTCATTTGTGGCATTTGCATTTCATTTGTTGCTATCTTCCAGCATCTTTTTAAAATAATTTATTGAGAATTTCATAGATGCATATAAGGTGTTTTGATCAAATCCATGCCCACTCCCTCCCCTCCAACTCCTCCATATCTCTCCTTCACTTTTTTTCTGATAACTTCATGTATTCTTTCTTCTTTTTTTAATGGGGATTTTGGATACTCTAAAATCCCCCCCCAAGAGGTAACCCTAAAATCTTTTAAGGATTAGATAAAAGCTCCCAAATACTTTAGATATTTTTGGACTTTGGAATTGAGTATGTTGCTAAGATGCCCAAGGACATTGTGACTTTTAGCCAAGAAACTGGTTGCTTTTCTTTGGGGCTGTTTTACCCTAACTGCCTAGCCAATTCCTACTCCTGTTCTTGTCACACCATCCTCTCTTCCAGAGTCTTGAGTTGCAATATTAAGTCATTTATTTGTGCTCTTCCTGTTTTTTTTTTTAATGTAGGTCCTTAGAACTATAAACTTCCCTCTAATAAAAGCTATTAAGGTGTCCCAGAGTTTTTGTTTTGTTTTTTATCCTTTTCATTTAATTCTAAGAATAGTTTTATTTTGTTCTTAATTTTTCTTCTTTGACCCATTCATCAATCAGGAGTATGTTGTTTAAATTCCTTAAGTTCTTTTGGTATCTGTTTTAAGCTTTATTTCATTGTGGTCTGATAGAATACACAGAATTATTTGAATTTTTTTGTATTTGTTAAGGCATGTGATCAATTTTGGAGAAAGTTCCATGGAGTGCTGAATACAATGTGTATTCTTTGGTACTTGGGTGTAATATTTGGTAGATATCTAAGGACTTGTTTCTTAGTACCATTTGATTGGATTTTTTTTTTTTCCTTTCACCTTAAGGTAGTGCCTGTCCTAGAAGTGGAGACTGTTTGCAGGCAACAAAAAGATTGATTTTATTTCTTAAACCACTCAACTAGCCTGTGTCTTTTGTCTGGGAGTTCAGTCCATTGATATTTAAAGTTATTACTGAAAGATTATGTATGTTGTTTTGTGTCATTTTAATTTCTGGTTGTGTTCTTAGTCTGATTTTGTGTTTCCACTATTATACTTTCATTCTCTTTCCCCTTGGGTATAGTTGCTTCTTTCTTCAGTTCTTTCTATAGCTTCAAGTGTTCTTTGAAGGGCTAGTTTTGTGGACATGAACTCTTTCAGCCTAGTCATGTCATGGAAGATTTTCCCCCCTTCCACTGTAATAGATATCTTTGCTGGTTAAAGTATTCTGACTTTCTATCTATGGTCATTTAGAACTTGGAATACTTTTGTCCAGACTCTTCAGGCTTTCATAGCTTACATTGAAAAGTCCCCTGTAATTCTGATGAGTTTTCCTTTGTATGTGACTTGTTGATTTTCTTTTGCAGATTTCAGTATTCTCCCTTTGTTCTATATATTTTGTGCTTTTACTATGACATGCCATGGGCATTTTCTTTTCTGATCCTGTCTATTTGTTGTTCTATGTGCTTGTATTTGTATGGGCATACCTTTCTTTAATTTTTGGAAATTTTCTTCTCCAATCCTGTTGAAGATCTGGTCAATAAAATTAACCTGGGATTCTTCTCCTTCCTCCATGCCTATGATACATAAATTTGGTCTTTTCATGCTGTCCCACATTTCCAGCATATTCCATTCCTGTGTCTTTTAAGTTTTTTCATAATCTTTGCTTGAATACTGCAAATCTTCAACTTCGTGGTCCTGTCTTAATAGTCTGTTTTCCATTTTATTCATTCTACTGATGAGGCTTTCTCCTGATGTTTCAAATGGAGTTATTGAGTTTTTCACTTCCTTCTTCATTTCAGCATGAGTTTTCTTCAATATTTCTATCTTTTTTGTGAATTCTGTCAGAAATTTATCCCTACCTACTTTTAATTTTTTTTTCTATTTGTTTGTGTACTGTTTGAATTCCTTGAATTCTTTGATCATGTTTATGATTGTTCTCTTAAATTCTGTGTACTGGGTTATGTCTAAGGGGTCATCATTGTAGAATTCTTCTATAGGGCTGGTGGTGTTTAGTGGGACCATTTTATTTGGGTTTTTCATATTATTTTTTAATTGTGAAAAATTATTATTATTATTATTATTATCAATGTGAAATTCTTTTGTTTTTGTGATTCTGGTAAGAAACTCAAGCCCTCCTTTTTTAAATTGATGTCTGATTCTGTCTGTATTTCTATTGTTCCTTGGTTGTTTTCTTATTGGGTATGAAAAGCTGACTTGTTTAGTTTTCAGGTTCAATCTTTTGATTTTGTTGGTCCCTATATTGTAGGGTCCAGATGGCTCAAGTCCACCGACTCAGGAACTCCAACAGAGGCTCAAGTCAGAGCCCAATCAGACACTCTCAGGCTTTCTCCTAAGGTCTGGCTGAATTCAGACACTCTCAGGCAGTCTGCAAAGGTCTAGGCACCTCCTACTAAAGGGTAGAGAAGCCCAGCCATGCAGTAGTGGGAGGGGCCACAGAAGGTACCAAAGTAGAGGGTGGGCAGTCGCTATCCAGGAAGTTCACTATCATGAGGAAATTGGATTCAGGCACCCTTAGGCAGTCTGCAAAGGCCTGGACCTCACTAAAAGTAAGAGAAGAATGGCCCTGCAACAGTAGGTTGGCCGCAGATGATCCTAAGGTAGGAGGATGGGCACCCTGTAATCTGGGATGCTCACCAACACGAGGAGTGGTGATTCCAATCATTTCTTTGTTCTCTATGTAAAGTGTGTCCTTATTGATGACTTTTAACATTTTTTTTTCTTTACTGATGCTTTCCAAATATTCAATTAATATTCTTCTTAAATTCTTCTGCTTGGGCATCAATTCATTTTCTTGGACTTAATTTTAAAAATAAACATGTTTTTAGTCATTTTTTCTTCTAATACTAATGCAGAATATTTTCCATCAGATATATAGTCTGCTATCCATCTCATTTTAAAGTTTCATCGCTAAGTATCCATCTGTTTTTCAGTATCTTTCCTTTCTGTCCTCATGTTCATGCTAGCCATCAAATAACTCAATATATTAAGTGTATATACTAGACTTTTCTTAATGTCTTTCGATAGTAATTCTGATATCATTTTCTATTTCTTCACTTTCTTCCTGGATATTGGTGATGTATTCCTCTTTCATTCTATCTATAGTCATTTTAATTGACTTTCAGCCACTGAAATTGTTCTCTTATTGACCATATGACTTTGTCAAATTTAAACTATTTTGGATTCTTTTCTGGCGGGAAGATATATACAACTTGGTCCTTAATGTAAAACAATTTTTAATTTCCCACTATGATCTTTTTAATAGATAAAATTTAGTCTTTGTTTATAAAAACATTGAGAATTTCATACATGTATATAAGGTGTTTTAATCAGATCCATGCCCACTCCCTCCCCTCCAACATTCAATTGAAAAATTACAAATTATAATGTACTTAAATAATTTTATTGTTACAAATAAATGTGCTAATATTAAAAAAAGAGTTTAGGGTTATCTCTTCAGAGGGGGGAATGTTGGAGGGGAGAGAGTGGGCATGAATTTGATCAAAACACCTTATATGCATGCATAAAATTCTCATTAAAGTTTTTGTAAAAATTAAAAAAAATAATCATGGAAAGAATAAAAATGTCTTTATTTTAGAAAGATGAATGCTTAAATGCTGTGACTACTTTAATAAAGGCATTAATAAGTGAGACAATGCAAAAGTTTTAAAGGTTAACTAGTGAATCACATGAAAGGAGCAGAGTCTACTATACTGGCTTCTGCTTTTCATAGGCTGGACTTCAAAAAACCTTCTGCCTCACCTCATCTCCAATGTAAGCAGAGAACCATAGTTTGAAACCTCTGAGATCATGAGCTGAAGTAACTATTTCTTCTTTTTAAGTTATTTTCTCTAATATCTGTCATAGTAACAGAACATTGAACACAGTGTTCATTCTATAATAGTCCACTATTAGAAGGAGTGCATAGCCATGGTGTAGCCCACCCCCAGCACTTGCTTAGGTTGGTGCCTTGGCCACCAGGGCTCATGCTAACAGAAGGTCTCTTTGGGACTACCTCACTATTCTTTTTTGTTAATATTTTATTTATTATTTTTATTTTGAGTGTATTAGTGTATTGTCTGTGTGTGTATGTGTGTGTGTGTAAATGCACCCACATCATGCAATGCCCATAGAAAGCACTGGATTCTCTGGAACTGGAGTTACAGATGGTTGTTAGCCACCATGAACCTCACTATTCTACAGCAACATTCAAGCTTCAGGTGGACTAAAACTGACAGGTGCATTAGGCCTCTCCCTCCCCAAGCTTATATAAACAATAAGAACTGCTGAGTGACAATCTTAGACCAGCTGAACTGTCTAGAGAGAGTCAGACAAGACAAGCTGCCTGAAAGAGGCTCAGACCACCTGACCTGCCTGAAAGAGACACTCCAACCTGCTGAGCTGCCTGAAAGCTGTTCAGTGAGCACCAGGTTTCCATGAGCCTCTACCCATGCTGAGGTGGCTTTTTGTGATGCAGCTGTCTTTGAGTCATTTTTGCTCCTGCAAATAACCACTCACATTCCTGTAAGCACCCCCAATAAACGCATTGGTTCACCAAAAAAAAAAAAAATTGGTCTTTGTTTTTGTGTTGGGAAGTTTTTGTCACCTTGCCAGAAACGAGAGACACCTGGGAAGAAGAAACTTTAGTTGAGGCACTTCTTCCATCAGATTACCCTGTGGCCATATCTATGATGCATTTTCCTAATTAGTAATTGATGCAGGATATCCCAGCCTACTGTAGAGGGGGCATCTCTGTGCAGGTGGGTCTGGACTGTTTAAGGTGAGTAACTGAGGAAGCCAGTGGATGCAAGCCAATAAATAGCATTCATCCATTGTTCTGTGATTCAGTTCCTCCAGGTTTCTGCCTTGAGTTCTTGTTTTGGCCTCCCTTGAAGATGTACTGTGAGCTGTAAGCCAAACAAACCCTTTATGTCCCAAGTTCCTTTTGGTATGATGTTTATCACAACAATAGAGAGAAAACTAGGACAGATTGTACAAGTGTTTGGAACTTTGGGCTGGAAGAACTGTTGAGTTCTCAGCTTTTAATGAACTGTTGTGGGAACTTGGAAAATAATGCTGAGAGGAATGCAGACAATGGAAACAAGGCTTGTGAAGTTTCAGAGAGAAGTTTGAGAATATTTCAAAGACTTTATCAAAGACAGTTGTGTGATATTTTGAATTGTGAATCTGTGGTTTCTGGTGAGCTGAGATTGAATGAACAGCTGTGATTAACAAGAGACCAGCATCACTGATGTAAATCCTTTGCTTTATTAAGAAAAATGATGCTGATTAACTGAGGCTAAAAAAAATTTGTGATTAATAAATGAGACCAGCATCAATGAAATGAAATCTTCTGGAAAATACTTCCTCAGGGTCAGCACAGAGAAGCAGCGGTACATTGGGGGCCACAGCTGCATCTCAAGCATTTAGCCAAACTTGGAAATGCATAAGTGTCTCTCATGGTACTGGTTTTGAAGGCATGAAGGTTACATGGAGAGCAGATGAAGCTTTGAAATATTTATCAGGATTGGAGTCCCTTAAGAAGTCAGGGGAGGTCAATGGTAATGTGTAGCCCCAGTTTTAGTAAAGACCCCAGAATGTCAGAGATACCAGGACCAAGAGGCATCCAAGGACAGTGGCATGTGTGGAATAGAGCCAACCAGAGCATAAGATATATTTTGTGTGCACTGTATATTGCAGAGCTGGAGAATTGGAGCTACTCAAGCTTTTTTGGAGCAGAGATCATGTGTCCCATATAACAGACACTGAGCTACATTTATAGACTTTGGTTTTACATTAATGTACCCAGCTATTCCCTTTTTAAATAAGAAAGATATTAACTTGGTTTTGATTTTACAGGAACCTGTGGATATGGACTTTTATGTGATATAATTTTTTAAAGACTGTGAGACTTTTAAGGTTGTATTATATTTCATATCATATTAATGTAAGATCTTGAGAATAAACAAGAAAGTAAAGATAATGATTTAATAGTGTTTTGTTAAGTTGACAAGGGTCAATTATGCTGGTTGGTTTTTGTCAACTTGACACAAACAAGAGACACCTGAGAAGAAGAAATCTTGGTTGAGGAATTTCCTTAATCAGACTCTCCTGTGGCCATATCTGTGTGTCATTTACTTCATTTATAATTAGTAAAGATGGGCCAGCACACAGTGGGCCCATCCCTGGCAATGTGGACCTAGACTTTATAAAGAGGGTAATTTTGAAAGACAGGGGATATAAGTCAGTTAGAAATGTTTTCCATGGACTCTACTTCAGGTCCTGTCTCCAAATTTTGCCCCTGAGTTCCTGCCTTTGGCATTCTTTGATGATGTACTGTGAGCTATAAGCCAAATAAACCCTTCATCCCCTGGTTAATTTTGTTCATGATGTTTATCACAGCAACTGAAGGAAAACTAGGACAAACAAGTTCATTGCCATTTCCTTATATGGCCTTGTGCAGAGTCTATTTAATTTTCTGTGTAATTATTGAAGTTTCTCTACTGTAGCTTAAAGCAACAGAAATTGATTGCCTGTTCTGTGTTTGCTTGGGGAATTGTTTTCCATATAGCAACCTCATTAACCATTTTTTTCCGTGTGTTATTCTTATTCAATGCAGTTGGATTTTACCTCTACATATACTGCAACTGAGCCAAATGTTCAGTGGTGCATTCATATACATTACTGGACTTTCTTTTCTTCCGAACTTCCGGTGCATGATTAAAAAGAGACAATAACTTTAATGATTCATTCTACTCATTCTGTTTCTTATTAGCATATAATTAAACCTTGTGGGAAAAAATAATAATATTTGGAATGAATTTTCCTTAAGGGAAAAGAGCAAGGTTCTTATTTATAGATCAAAAATATCATTTCCACTTTATATGAGGTGTAGTTTAAACGCAATAAAAGAATAACAATAAGAAGAAAGATTTTTGTTCTTAAAGGATGGTTAGTTTTGCTGGGCATGGTGGTGCACACCTTTAATCCCAGCACTTGTGAGGCAGAGGCAGGTGAGTTTGAGGCCAGCAGTTAGTTTTAACCTATTTGAGATGAATAGTTATTTACAGCATGCATTAACATAATATCAATTAGCAGGTCACTGTAAAACTGCTAAGATAGACCAAACTTTTAGACTTTCTTAAAAATATTAGTCAAATATCATTTCATGGAGTGCTAAAACAGCATAAATGGACATTATAGTCTAAAGAATCTTGGCTTACAAAATAGAAAGAATGTGCCTCCTGTAACAAGGTTCAAGGATAAGAAAATAGGATTATTTTGAATAATTTAAAAAGAAATTTTAGCTGGGTGTGGTGGCACATGCCTGTAGTCCTATCACTTGGGAGGCAGAAGCAGGTGGATATCTGTGAGTTCAAGGCCAGGCTGGTCTACATAGTGAGCTCCAGGACAGCTGGGGCTACAGGAAGACCCTGCTTCAAAAAGACAAAAAAAAAAAAAAAGAAAGAAAGAAAGAAAGAAAGAAAGAAAGAAAGAAAGAAAGAAAGAAATTTTAGATACAAAGTAACAACATACATAGGAAAACTTCAAAGTAAAGTTAGAATTGTTAGGGTTCAGATCTACCGCAACCCCCTCTCCAAGGCAACAGGGCCTCAGGGTTTTGCAGCCTCTCTGGAATTACAGGGATTGAGTTAATGAGCACCCTGACTACCTTCAGACAAGATAAACAGACTCCTTACACCTATGACCCCAGACGCGATCCCTGCAAGGACTGTTTCAGAACAGCCTGCTTCCCCTTTGATAATATGAGAAGATAAACAGACCCCTTATTCCATGACGCATTTCCTGGCGACAGAGGGGAACAGAAGGGGGCAGTTTGACAGAGGCTGTTCTCTCCTGATAACCCTTGGACTCTCTCCCCTGCCTAACTTATTTTTAAAAAATGTTTTTTCACCTTCCACATCCCCAAAAACCCTCTATTTAAGCCCCTATCCAATAGCCTGTAAACCGTCAGCTCCTCTATCCCAAACTGGGGACTGCCCCGTGCATTTTCCCAGCCAATAAACTCTATCCTGCCTGAGTTGTTGTCTGTGTCCTAGTGCTTTCTCCCAATTAAGACTCGATTTACCTATCAAGAATATGATTGCAAATTATTACACTAGTTATCTCTCAATTGCCTGGAAATACATCTCTTGAATCTTTTTAAATTATTCTATTCTGTTAGCAAAGAATAGACTATTTACAACAGATTTATTATACAGGAGAATACTGTGGTGAATTGACTGAGAATGTCCCTCATTGCCTCCACTTATTTGGATGTTTTGTCCCCAGCAGGTGGCACTGTTTGAGGAGGCCTTGGAGGCCTTACTAGAGAAAGTATGTCCCCGGGTGTGGACTTTGCCAGGTTTCCAGTCCTTCTCTGCTAATTGTACCAGCTTGAAGATGTGATTGCTTCTTGGCTTTCTGCTCTGGCTACTTCCTTTACGATGCCTCCCACACTATTGTGGACTCTAATCCTTCTGGAATCATAAAGTTAAACTCTTTTTTTCAATTTCCCTGCTCATGGTGTTTTATCACAGCAACAGAAAAGTAACTAACACATTGGCACCAGAGAATGGGCTGTTGTGAAGAAACTGATCATATGGGTTTTTGGAGGAATGTGGAAGACTTTGGAAGTTTAGAATAGAAAAGTAGTTGAATGCTATAAGCAGAGCTTAATGGGTCACTCTAATAGGAGCTTGGATGAAATTAGTGCTGAGAGCAAAGTAGTTCCAGAGGGAAATAAGAACTTTAGCAGCATCTGGGATATTTTGCCAAAGTATTTGGCTGCAGTCTGTTCCCAGCCTAAGAGCTTGCCTGAGGCTAAATTGAAAAGTAATGGACTAATTTCTTTGATGAAGGAAGTCTCAAGATAGCCTAAGTAGAAGTGGTGGGGTGACTATTAATGGCAAATATGCAGCTCTACAGTAAAAAATAGCAAGTGGGGCAGAAAAAAGAAAACAAAAATATAGTTTTGATTGAAAAAGAGTGTTAGGCTGCTTAATGTTCAGGCCAAAGCTTGAGCTGAAGGAGAGGCTCTCTTTTAAAAGATGATTAAAGCCATTGAGGAGAGGCTTAGAAATTTGCACTTAAATAATGGAAAGAGTACCCTCAGGGAAAGACCACACCCAGCTAGGCCTCCAACTTCTGAAAGCCTAAGGACGTTCCTGCTCCTAGAAAACCCCTATGCACAAAAGCTACTTGAAATGTGGATGAAGCAGAACTGGGTCCATTCAAGGCTGGCAGCCAAACTTGGCTGTGTAATTCACAGGGTGCTGGCTTTAGAGGTATGAAAGATGCAATAGCAAAGGGGTCATTAGTTTTTTTCCTCCGAGGTTTCAGAGAGCTGTAGAGGCCAGGCAGTGTGCATCAGGTGTGTCCCTGCATAAAGAAGTCCCTGGCAGGCCATTGTGTGAAGCTGTGAAGGTAAAGCCGAGTTGGCAGTGGAGACCCTAAGACGATGGGGATGACAGAGCCATGAGACATCTGCCAAGGACAGCTGCTTACAGGGAGTAAGACCAATTCAAAAGAGAGATGTATGTTGCAGGCAGCAAAGCTGGAAAGGCTGGGACATCTAAGGCCATTGGAAGTAAAGTCCCAAAAGTCAAATGTTGAGATACTACATTTGGTGTTTGTCCTCCTAATTTTCTGTAGGCCCCCTCCACAGCATGCCCATGGTGCCATAAGGGGTACCATTGACAGAGAAAGTGCAGATCTAAACTTGATTTAGAGGGGAAACCTTTAAACTAGGTAAGGGGCAGCCTCTAGCCCCATCACCGCAAGGAGGAATAGTGCACAGGCCCCCACAGGAAAGGGGTAGGTGTCTTGCCTCTACTTCCTATCCTGGTCTGCACCCAGCAGCTAATTGGACTGTCCCTATAATCCCTGGATTGAGACCAAAGATGGACATACTTATAGATGGGAAAAGGTTCCAATGCTTGATAGATACAGGGGCTGACAAGACTATCCTCAGAAAGGAGGAAGTTCCCTCCCACTAGGCCCTCCTCCCGGGACCTCAGATCATGGGCGTGGGGGGAAACACCCAGTCAGAGGAAGTAAAAGAATGGCTATGTTGGCAGGATGCTGACGGGGCTAAGGACCAGGTGTGCCCTCTGGTGGCAGCGGGGCTATCTGCCAACCTTTTGGGATAGGACATTCTGGGGGAAGTCCAGGCATATATTACTACTGACAACAGAGCTTTTTATGAAGACATTTTGACAGCGAGGAGGCCAACCAGTTGGGTGAGGAACTGTCCCATCTTCACAATTACAGAGGAGAGCCTCCAAAGATTCCCCAGTTCACCCCCAATCCTAGAGGCCACTGTCCACATTGGTACCAGCTATAAATGGAAACCTGGGTTGCCTGTCTGGGTGGAACAGTGGCCACTACCTAAGACTAAGCTACAGGCCTTAAGGCTACTTGTACAGGAACAGCTACAGCTTGGACATATCCAGCCCTCTACCAGCCCATGGAACACCCTGATATTTGTTAACTGCAAATCCTCCGGTAGATGGAGGATGCTCCAAGACCTCCGAAAAGTCAATGAGAGGATGGTCCTGGTGGGTACCCCACTTCGGGTGTTGCCTTGGATCCCTGACATTCCTTCCCATCTGTTGCTGATGACTATAGACATTAAGGATTGCTTCTTCTCCATTCCCCTACACCCTGAAGACTGTAAAAAGTTTGCCTTCTCTGTCCCCTCACTCAATTTTAGTTCTCCTGATGAGAGATTTGAATGGACCATGCTACCACAAGGCATGGCTAATAGTCCAGCCTATTGCCAAGAGTATGTAAGATCCCCCTTAGAGCCTGTGAGTCAACATCCTCAAGCCGTGGTATACATGTATATGGATGACATAATCTTGGGAGCCCCTGCGGCCCCCCAGCTAGGAGACCTGTTCCAACTCACTCAAAAATGTCTAGAGAAAGGGGGCCTCCATATCTCTGCAGATAAGATACAGGTCATTCCACCCCTTAGGATATTGGGGGCTGAGCTTTCATTGGAAGGAGTCTCCACTAAAACCCCAGCTCAATGTCCCCCCTACACTAACCCTGACAGGATTACAACAATTGTTAGGAGAGATTAATTGGTTTTGAGCACGGTTCCTTGTATCCACTGAGACCCTACAACCCTTGTTCCAGCTACTGGCAGGGAAAATGCCCTCGGACTTAATCTCTCTTGGTCCCCAACATGTTAAGATTTTCTGGGAAGTCCAAAAGGCTATAGATCAAGCCAAATTGGCCCGGTATAACCCCTCCCAGGACTTGGAGTTCTGGGTGTTACCTGGGGAGTCCCTAATGACATCAGTCTTCACACAGGAGGGAAAGCCCCTCCAATGGGTTTACGCTTCCCTGGGAGGCACGCTGCAGGTATACACCCCCATGGACCAATTGGCAGACCTCCTGGAGAAGGGGAGCGAGCTGGCCTTAAGACACTATGGCCCGGGCCCTCATAAGATTGTTGTTTCCTACCACCTCAAAGACTTTGAATGGCTATGCAAAAACAACTATTGATTGGCCATAAGTCTAGAGGGATTTCTGGGAGCTCTGGGCTGTCATTATGGACCTTGCCGATGGGTAACTTCCTTCCGCTCCCTCCCCTGGAAGGTCCCCTGGCTTTTTTCTCTGCAGTCTCTGCCTGTGGCATGACACAGTGTTTACCGATGGGGTCGACACGGAGCAGCAATGATTGTTTACTCAGGGGCAGATGAGGCCCCATGGTCTTACCTACAGCCGTGCGATGGACCAGCCTAATTTAAGGAACTAATGGCTGTTGTCCTAGCTCTATCTAAGGTAAATGAGCCCATGAACTTATTTACTGACAGCCTATACGTAAATAATCTTCTCCCCAGCCTTTTGTGGGCCCACATCAGAATGGACACAAATCCCATTACTCCCTTGATGATTCAGGCCCATACACTGCTGCATCGCAGAGAAAACCCCATCTTTATCCAGCATCGACGGGGTCATCAGGGCTTGCCTGGATTTCTTTCACATGGGAATGCTGAGGCAGATAGATTAGCCTCCGCACAGTTCATGACATCTTCTTTAGAACAAGCTCAGGACCTCCACATTCTCACTCATATCAATTGGCAGGGACTTCATAAGAGATTTCCCCAAGTTCCTATGAAGGACCTAAAGAGAATTGTCCACACCTGTAAATCGTGCCAGCCATTTCTTCAGGTGCCCCCGCTTCAATCACCAGGGGTAAACCCTAGGGGCCTTAAACCTCTTTATGGCAGGCTGATGTCACTCATTTCACACCTTTTGGAAAGCTTAAGTACATATTTGTGTCCATTGATATCTACTCCCATGCCTGTTGGGCCACGGCTCACACTGGGGAAAAGTCAAAACATGCTCAGAGTCATTTTCTCCAGTGTTTCGTGACCTTGGGCCTATCCCAAAACATCAAAACAGACAATGGCCCATGTTTCACAAGTAAAAGCTTACAAGACTTCTTTAAACTTTGGAAAATCCAACATACTACAGGCATCCCTTACAATCCCCAAGGCCAGGCCATTGTAGAGCGAAACCATCAAAATATAAAGCTTCAATTACACAAACGAAAAAGGGGAGGTAGTCCCTACCTGCAATTGCTCCAGGCCTTGTTCACTATCAATATCCTTGACTTTCAAAAAAATCAGATCGAGTCCAACTTTCAAAAGCATGGGGGAAGACAGGAACAAAGGCCCAAGGTCCGGGTACGATGGAAGGACCCTATGACAGGAGACTGGCGGGGCCCAGATCTGCTACTAACTCAGGGCTGAGGCTTTGCATGCATCTTTCCCATAGGTGACCCTGTTCTGATATGGATACCTGCTTGAAATATTAAATTCCATAGTCAAGGGGTAATGGATCCTGATCAGCCTGATATGACTGCTGGGGATGATTAATATAAGCCTCCATGGACAAAAGTGCCCATGAGACAAGGCTCTTGTTTTCCTTTCACAGGTGATGAAAAGACCTGGGTGGACCTTGTTGCTGGCCTTCAGGGTGCTGGGTATCATGCTCATAGTTGATGATTGTACTAATGTTCTCATCAGTACTTTTTACCCTTAGGTGCTTATTACGGCTCCTTCAATACCAAAAGTCTTCAAATGAGATCACTGCTCAAGTTCTCTTGGCCTTACAGTCTCCCGAATCCCTGCTCCCTCCTAGGGTAGCCCATACATGGCTCTCAGAGCTCCAATAGGCTTGGTATGCCTTCCCACAGGCTGGCCTCACCTGGATGGGGTCCCTTGTTCCAAAGCGAGCACCCTATGTCAATGACAGGTAAGATCCTCCTACAACAGGTATGCCTAAGACAGGGCATGCACAAGGCCAGGTGTGCTACCCAATGACAGGCAAGGCTTGATCATGGGGAGGACAACCTAAGATAGACTAGGGTGCCTGGATTGAGGGGAGAGCTAGCCGCTGACCCTCTGGAAGCCGTCATTACAGGACAACAAGAGTGACCCATGAGAAAATAGCCTACATAGGCCCAGCCTAACCCCAGGAATAAAACAAAAAGGGGGAGATGTAGGGCTCTCATAAGTGGCCAGAACAAATCAACAAAGATGATGCTGAGAGGAAGCAGGAGAGATGCAGCCTGACTTGTTTTGAAAGTCTTCAGACTGGCTGACAGATGCTTCTGCACTGCTGAGGAGTGCATAATCAGTGCGTGATCATCCTTAAGATCCATGAAGTGCTGCCTTCCTGCCGGATTGACCTTTAAACTGATTGGACACCTTTGGGGGGAGGGGGATTTCCAGGTGCCTTTATAAACTCTGTGACACCTGCAATAAACAAACTCCTGCTTGAGAAGATTCCCTGTCATGTCTGATTGTCCTCCGTGTGGAGGGCTGGCGGAATGGGTGGACAGCACACTCACCTTTCCCTGACCTTACCTGCAGTGGGTTTCCCCAGACTGGTCTGCAGGACAGAGCTGAGCTCCTCGGAAGACCCCCACAATTTTCCATTTTCTTTGGGTATTTGTCCAGTATTTTCTATCTATGACCTCATTACTCCCTTTTGGAGTGAGGTTGTGTAACAGTTCCACTGTATGCTGCAACTATGTAACTTGTCTTTGGATTTTTACAGGGGTTTGTAAGGAGATTGCCTTGAGTCTCAGAAGACACTTTGAACTCGACTTCTGAATAGTATGGAGACTGGTAAAGACGATGAGGACTTTTGAAGGTGGTTTGAATAAATCATTTTTTGCATTCTATATGGTCATGAGCCTACGGGGAAAAGGGAGTGCTTATGACCAGGTGAGGCTGTGTTGGAAGAAGCACCATCATTGCAGGTAAGTTTTTAAAATCCTTAAGCCTTGCTGGATTTCTAGTCCCTCTCTTCTTCCTGTGCCTGCTTAAAGATATGATCACTCCAAATAGGCTCACTGAAAGTCAATGCTTTCAGTATGCTATTACACCGCTGATTTTAGGCAGAATTTTCTTACCCTCAGAACCTACATTATCATTTTTCCTATTCTCTCAATTGCAGGAAAATGTTTTTGCAAATGCCTCAATTCTACAAAGTAAACTAACAATCACTGAAGAAGTGGACATGTGTATGTTTTAGTTTCAAACATATTTAAAAAGGAAAAGATACCTAATAGAATTTCATAGTGAGAAAAAAATGTTCACTATAATTTACCACATGATAAGAATGAATAGTTTATATTATTAAAGCTAACAGACAAATACTATTTTAAGAACTCATCCCAGAATTTTTCTCAGGAAGAGGATTTTTCCGGTTTGGGGCATACTTAAGGGGGTTTATTTGGTGTAAGTTGGTGCTATCTAGGTATTTTGGAAGGGCTGAGATGAGACAACAACTTAAACAAAAACTAAACTCTCGCTAATAAACAATTATGACATTATGAATTTGGATGGGTATCTGTGCCTTACAACCTTGAGATGATAGAAGAGTTAAATACACTACCAAACTAGGATTATTTGTACAGGATGACCCATGTGAAGAGTTGAGGAAATGAGGGCAAAGAAAAGTTTAGGAATGTGCGTTAATGATATCAGCCATATTAACAGCTATCTGCCAGGCAATGTGATGTCATGTCCGCCATGTCAAATCACTAGTAGAAAGCTGCTTCATTTCATGTCTTACATTATGATGACTCCTTCATGGAAAGGAAAAAAAAAAAACAGATGAGAAAGTGAGTGGGAAAATGTAGAACAGTCTAGGCAAAGGTTTGAAATGGATCCTAGGGACAAAGAAGCTTGCTACACACCGACTGCAGCAAAGGAGTACCCTGAAGAAAGAAAACGCTCTGTTTCTCTAGGGATATAAAAGTAAAGCATGCCTATAGGTTATAGAAAACTATAGACATTTCTTTTGAGGAGTTTGAATCAAATTTAATAAAAAATTTAAAGGTAGGTGTGTTGTTAACATATAATGCACAATGAAGAATATTTGCTATTGTTCAGATATTTTGTTACTTCCAAGATTTGTGTTTTAGAAACTAAACCTAATTGCAATAATGTAGCCATGAGGACTCTGTCCCTGTAGACACTATCTTGAAAGTAGAAATTGGACTCTAATAGACACCAACCCACTGGATCTTTGGTTTTTGGTTTCCCCAGACCTAAACTGGAAAAACTGAACTTTTTTTCCTCTAAAAATTATGCCTTAAAGTATATTCTTATATTACCAGCAGGAAAAAAAATGGTGACTAATGTAGCCTGATGTTTCCTCATTGTTTTAATATATAATTTATACTCACAAATATATTTATTAAAATTTTCCATTAATTTACTTTAAGTTATATAGTAAAGATAACTGAGCAGGAACTTGGAAGACAAATCAGTTAGGTCCTCTGCTTATGTGGCAAGCATTTTACTAAGTTTGATTCTGCAGCACCCACATAAAGAAGAGGCATGGTGGTTCCCTTCTATAGTCCTAGTTCTGGGAAGTGGCGACAGGCAGATCAATGGAGCTTGTTGTCCAGCCAGCTGAATAGAGATGATGAGCTCCAGTTTCAGCAAGAGATCCTGTCTCAAAAATAAGGTGGAGAATGACAAAGGAAAACACCTGATACTGACCTCTGGCTTCCAAACATATATGCATGCATGTGCATATGGACTTGCATGCATATATTCACACACAAACACATGACAAAAGCATATTAAATAATTATAAGGAAACTTTGATAATATATAGTGATATTCAACTTTTCATCACTGTGACAAATATATGAAAGGAGCTCACGGTTTCAGAAGTTCAGTCCATGGATAGTTAGCTCTATTATGCAGGGCATGGTGAGGAAGCTCATCATGTTGAACAAGTCATAGTATACCTCATGGTGGCCAGGACTTAAAGAAAGAGATAGGAAGGAGCCTGGGACAGGATCCACCTTTCTAAGTGATCCCCAGTGACCTATTTTCTTAAACTACACCTAATTCCCATTTTTACTATATGCTACAGTAGTCCAATTCAGAAGATAATCCAGTGATAAAGCTCTTGTGATTCAATCTCTGAATGACTAGATCCACCAATTATGAACCAAGCCTTCGGGATATAAACCTTTTGATAGATACATCAAACACAAACCGTAACATGGACCTTAAAGAAGACATTTAAATACTTGGAGTCAAGTGACCATACAATCACTGCACTTAGACATTGTAACTATTTTTGGGTATTAAGAATTAAATGTGCTGAGTTTGGCAATGCATGATAACTGAACTGTTAACTCATAATTTCTACCCATAAAACCTGTGCTTTATTCTATGGACACAGGAGTTATTTTTAAGACCTGCATTATTCTAACATCTTTGAAATCACATATCATCAAAGGCTTATCCAAAGTTTAAAACTTATTTTCACTCAGGGTAAATAAAGATGATAGATGATATTACCATGTAGCTCAGGCTTAGTTTGAGCTTGCTACAAAGCCCAGCCCCTCCTGCACCTGCCTTTTGATTGCTGGGATTATGCACATGCACCACCATGCCCAAATTTATTCAGTTTTAAATTGAATGTTTAGCTGAAATCAAAGCTCCTTGGTTCCACAAAGCTTTCACCTTTTCCCTAGTTTCAAATTTTGTAGATGTCATTGTCTACATTACTCTACTCTAAGGAATGGCCACACATTTTCTATTCCCCTCCCTGTCTCTTTTCATCTTACATAACATGGTTATCAAGCATCTTTTCCTCCTTTTGATTGCAATGATAATCTTAATTCAGGGTAACGTCTGTCTCTTTTCCTATAGTTCATCCTCTTTGTAAACATGTTAGAACACAAAAGTAAAAATGCTACTCTTCTCCAGCATGCCCTTTAAGTTCTTGCCTATAAGACTGACAAAACTTCTTTAAAACTAGATCTGTGGTGATGTTTGCCAGACTATTACTTAAAGTTGTTTATATAATACTTCTCTAAATAGACTTTATAAGTTAAACACATTAGAAAAATATTTTGTAGTTCAAAGGATAGATGATTCATTTTTCTACATTGTACCGTGACCATTTTCCCTCCTACCATTGCATGAACTACCTTAAACACCGAGTGAACTCGCCAGGCTTCATACTGGAAAAGTGTAATTTTTTAATAGCAAATCAAAGCTAGCCACGGCTGCTTAATTTATTTACTCAGTCATAGCCTTCATATGCAGCAAATGAGAAGCATAACTTCCCAATGAAGGAAGACGAGGAAGTAAAATCCTACTGTGTGTCTCAGACCCGCACATTACTCCAAGGAGGGATCTGAACACTTACATCAGATACTTGAAATCCTTTGCTATCAATTTAAAAAATACATTTTATTTATTATTTTTATTTTATGTGTATGAGTGTATTGCCTGCATGTATGTGAGTGCACCTGTGTCGAGCAATGCCGCAGAGGTCAGAAAAGGGCTTTGGATTCCCCTGGAACTGGAGTTAAGGGTGGTTGGGGCTGCCATGTTGGTGCTGGGAATCAAACCCAGGTCCTCTGCAAGAGCAGTCAGTGCTCTTAACTGCTGAGATATCTCTCCAGCCCCCTGCTATCAATTTTTTTAAAGTATTGATGCAGCCGTTTGGGAGGAAAGATAATGACTTCACTCTGGAAATGAACATTTGAGACAAAGATGTATCTTTGCCAATTGACTGGAGGATGGTAGATGAGAATATTTCTAAAAAAGACTGGGGTAAGGTAGCAGATTGCATTGGGAATATTTGCCTCTGACTAAAGACTTACCTCCCACAGGCTTAGGGAAATAGCAGAAAGCATTATACATAATGAAGGCAAGAACAGGTTTCATTCACTCTCCAGTACTGAGAGTCTGGACGGAATTAATGCTCTTTTAAAAAACTAGAAACTAGATAGATAATAAATAACTGCAGGAAGACCAATCACATAATTAGGAATCAATGAAAAGGGAAATTCAAGCCAATAAAATGAAGAAAATTGGTCTTAAATCAGAAACTAAGGCTATCATTTCCCCAAGAGAAAGGGAAGAAAGGACGAAGGCAGAAATGAAGGACTGCACTTTGAATGTTTAATGTCCCCTAGGTTCATGTTGGAACACTTGGTCCCTAGCTGGAGGCACTGTTGCAGAAATCTAGAACCTTTAGGAGGAGGAACCTCTTTGAAAGAAGTGAGAGGTGGAAGGGGCCTTGAGGCTTTGCAGCAGGACCCACTTTCTCTTCACTTTCTGCTTCTTGACTGCAGATGCAACTGGGACCAGCTGTGTCCTACTCTTCCTGCTTTACCTTCCCTGACGTGACGGAACATACATTCGCACCTTCCTCCACTAGTTTGTTTCCTGTCTGGTATTTTGTCACAGTAACAAGAAAAATAATACAGGAAGGCAGCAAGGCAGGAAGGAAAGAAGCTGAAATATTTGGGGAGAATGCCTATGAATTTTATGGTGATGCACAACTGTACAGATGAAGTGGGAAGAGAGGAGGTCACAACTCAGGGAATGATCACAGAACCAGAGAGCTTAGCCCAGTGTAACCAAAACCACACAACTTTGAAGGTGCAGCTCAGAGAGTGGAAGAACTGTCTCTAATGTATATTCTACTTTTCATTGGTGTCCATCCCTTTAATACTTATTCCAGGATCTGATGTGGGACGTCATTGAAAATGAAGGGTTTTATTAATTAATGAACCACATTTCTGGAACAATCCCTTCATAGCCATGTGTATAGAACTCTTTTAGTATGACTATCATTGTATTTCTCAAGCTACAGGGTTATCTTGCTGAAGTATACAAAATTAAAAAGATCAGCTATAAAATTGGGTAGTACCAAATAACTTGTCCTCTTCCTTGACCTTCATGAATGGATCTCACTGAGTGCACTCTTAGAGGGGACCTGGTAGTATTTTTTCTACAAGTTGAGTGATAAAAGATTGAATATCAGTGTTGCAAACATTTCATTTTTTTCTTTATTAAAAAATAAAGATGTGGGCCGGGCATGGTGGCACATGCCTTTAATCCCAGCACTTGGGAGGCAGAGGCAGGCAGATCTTTGTGAGTTCGAGGCCAGCCTGGTCTTCATAGTGAGTTCCAGGACAGCTGTGGCTACAAAGAGACCCTGTCTCAAAAAAGAAAAAAATAAATAAATAAATAAAAATAAAGATGTTTTATGATTCTGTACAAAGTCATACTTACTGGTCAAAAGCTTTATGAACTGACACTTTTCTTTCTTTTGTGCTCCCTTAAGCCTTTAGGAAGTACTCTTTTTCTTTTTTAAAATGTCAATTTTTCTCAGTTATGATGTACACACTAAATTTAAAAGATCTTATGTGAATATTTAGGTATTGATTTATATGGAAAACTACATTGTGACTATATAATATGATGCATAAATATATAGAATTTCAAAAAAGAGATGGTCAAATTAAAACCTTTGTTAGGTAGTAATACATCATCACATCACTCATTAGATTCACTGAAGGTTTAAGTCACTGTCCTTCATGTTAATAGACTTTGATTGCTCATAAGTGACTCAAATGCAATGAAGATGGAGAATCAATATTATAACCATTATGAAGTTAATATGCAAAATCATCATGTCAGGTTGAATCAATGGGCAGGACAAATGTTTAGTATGATAAACCTGAAAAGAGGGGCTGAAGAGATGGCTCAGTTGTTGGGAGCACTGTCTGCTCTTGCAGAGGACCCAGGTTTGGTTCCCAGCACCCACATAGCTAACCATTCTAATTCAAGTTCCAGGGGACGCAATGCCCTCTTCTGGTTTCCATGGGCATTGTACCACACAAGTGTACTTGCATGCAGGTAATACACTTATATATGTAAAATAAAAATAATAAATAATATATTTAAAGTATTTAAAGTAGAATTTATTTTAAAAAACTGAAAAGACTATTAAATAGTCTACTTTAAAAATTCAGTTGAACATCTGAAACATCATTTTAAAGTTCTGAAATACACTTTATTTTACAAACTATCTTTGAAGTCCTGGCTCCTATTTTGTCTTTTAGTTCAAAATATGCTTTGTGGATAAACTTTTGGTCTTGAATTTAGAAATTTTCTTTAATCATAATATTTAACAATTTCTTATGGAATCAAAAAATTTTTTGTTAATGTTTTCAATGCACTGTTGTATATATGACATTTCATAATCCAAGTAAGCTTTGCTTTGATGATAATGTCATATACCTATTTATTTTGTTAATGTCTTTCTATTAATTTTGATTTTTGTTTATTATTCTGCTAATGCAGTAACCTCTTGGGGCATTTGCTCAGTATTTCTTTTGGCAATTTACTTTTCCTATAAAGATATCTTATTTTTTAGTGTGTGTGTGTAATCCATTTTTGTTTATTGTAATGATATAGTTTATTTCCTTCATTTTAGTCTGTCTTTTATTTTTATCATTTTTAATTCTCTTTTCCCTCTGACCTTGCTAATACTATTCATACAACTCATGTTTTTCTTTTATTCATTTACCGCTGCTTTGGAAGATAAATTTAATATAAAGATATTATAATATGAATCAAGAGTTCAACATATATTTGAGTCTATAGTTATTCAATATATTCATTTTTCCTCAATATGACAGTTAATTTTTCTGTGCTTTATTCTTTTGTAATACAGGGTCTCAATGTAAACCCAGGCAAGCTTCAAATGGACAGTCATATGCCCTAACCTTTCCTGTGTTGAATTACAGGTGTGTACACCAGATCTGGCTATTTTACCGTATTATACTCCACACAAAATCATCATCTCTAGCAGCACATCTTGCGAATATTTCAGACTTCTTCATTACTTTTAAAAACTCAGGAGATGGTTAATATTAAGTAGTTAATTGAATTTATTGATATTATTTGTCAAATTCCATTCTTGTTTTTTTCTGTTGGATCTCATACATTTTCTCTCAGTTTACTGAGTTCACTTGTATTCCAGCCCATTATTACATCCTTGTGTTATTTGAATAACTTGAGGTGCTGAACTTTTCTGCTAAAACACTTTGAAGAATATTAATTTAGATCATTCTTAAACAGTAATTAAATTGAGCACAGCACATAAATGAGTTTCATCTTTTAATGTATAACTATATTAAGGAAGTCTTGCTTTCTTGGGGCTTTTATTTCCTCATTTGTAAAATAGGTATAACAGTAGTAGCTATCTCTTATTTATGCAGACTATAGCTAATTGCCATTTCATAGAATCACATCTTAGTTTCAATATAGCATCACTTTAAGTAATGCCAATTTTCACATAAATATACCATTGTTGTTTTTTCCATTTGCTGAAGATCTTAACATGTATCTGCATTTTGAATTTTATTTCAGCATTTCTTACTATATACCGATTTTTCTTAAAAAGTGGTTCAGGACATCAAATTAAATTTTAAATTTTATTTAACGTGTATTTCATTTTAAATTTATTTTGTGTGTCTGCATTGCATACAGAACATCTGAAACAATCTTATTCATTTTTATACCTCACCCCAAATGTCCAGTTTAGAAAATCCTTTCCTACACCTATATCTTGTAGGTTATTGTCAAAGTTTCCTTCTAACAGTTTCAGAGTTTCATGCTTCAAATTGAGGTCTTTGATCCATTTGGAGTTGACTTTTGTGCAAGATGAAAAATAGGGGTTTAGTTTTATTCTTCTACAGGTGGAGATCCAGTTTTGCCAGGACCATTTGTTGATTATGCTGTCTTTATTCCAGTGAATCTTCTTGGCCCCTTTGTCAAATATCAGGTGGCTAAAATTGCATACACTCATATTTGGGTCTTCCAATTTTGTTCCATTGATTTACAGGTTTAATTTTGTGCCAGTAACATGTTGTTTTTATGACTATAGCTCTGTAATATAGTTTAAAATCTGGTATAGTAATCCTCCCACCATTGCTCTTAGGACTCAGGGTTACTTGGCTATCTGAGGTCTTTTGTGCTTCCATATGAAACTTAGGATTTTTTTTTCCAGTTCCTTAAAGAATGTCATGGGGATTTTGGTTGACATTGCATAGAATATATAAATGGCTTTTGGAGGATGGTCATTTTTACAATATTAATTCTTCCAATCCATGAGCATGAGAGGTCCATCCATCTTCTGGTACATTCCTCAATGTCTTTCTTTAAAGATTTAAAATTTTTATTGTAAAGGTCTTTAATGTGTTTGGTCAGGTTCATTCTGATATATATTTTTTGAGGCTATTGGAAAAGGGAGTGTTTCCATGTGCTCTTTCTCTGATTGCTTGTTATTAGTATATAGAAAGGCTACAGGCTTTTGTACATTAATTTTGTAACCTGCCACTGTACTGAAAGTGTTAATCATTTCTAGAAGTTTTCTGGTGGAATTTTTGGCATCTCTTTGTTATAACATCCTATTATCTGCAAAAAGGGATAATTTGATCTCTTCTTTTCCAATATTACTCCTTCAATTTCCTTCTCTTGTCTTAATTGCTCTTGCAAGAGATTCAAGCACTATGTTACAAAGGAGTAGAGATAGTGGACAGCCTTGCCTGGATCCTGATTTTAATGGGAATATTTCCAGTTTTTCTCCATTTAGAATGATGTTGGCTGTGGGTTTGTTGTATAGGGCTTTAGTTATGTTGAGGTATGTTCCCTCTGGTCTAATTCCCTCTAGGACTTTGAACATAAATGCATGTTGAATTTTGTCAAAGGCCTTCTCTGCATCTATTGAGATGACCATGTGGTTCTTGTCTTTGAATCCATTTATATGATTTATGATATTTATTGACTTACTTATATTGAATCATCTATGCATCTCTGGAAAAAACTTGACTTTTTCATGGTGAATGATCTTTTTCATGTGTGTCTGTATGCAGTTTGCAAGTATTTTTGTTGAGAATTTTTGCATCTATGTTCATTAAGGTTATGGGTCTAGAGTTTTTTTCAGGTGTACCTTTCCTGGTTTTGCTACTAGAGTGATGCTGGCTTCATAGAAGGAATTTGGAAATTCTCCCTCCAGTCCTATATTTTGAATAAATTAAGTGGTATTGGAAACATATCTTCTTTAAATGTCAGGTAGAATTCTGCTGTAAATCCATCTGGTCCTGGGCTTTTTTTAGTTGGGAGTTTTGTATTGCCATTTCAATTTCCTTATATGTTACAGATCTGTTTAAGCTGTTGATCTTTTCTTGGTTTAGTTTTGGTGGTTCCATGCTTTTAGATACCCATCCATTTATTTTAGGTTTTCAAATTTAGTACCATATAGTACCATTTAAAAATATTCCCTTATACTCCCCCAGCCCCATTCATGCTCCCATCTCTGCCACCATTCTCTGCTCCAAGTTTGGGCCCTGCCCCATTCCTTTCTTGGGGCCCCAGACACCTGGGGAACCAATACTGCTCCTTGATCCTTTCCATCCAGACCAATGGAGTGCTTTCTCTGAGCCCCGGGAGCTCTGCTTCTGGTCCTGGCCCCACCCTGAACTCCCTCTGCTTCCCTGGGCCTGCACCACCTGCCAGCCTCTTTCTGGGATGCTGGGGCTGACCTTTTCTCTTCTTGATCCTTTGCATCCAGATGAACCCAGCTCCTTAGTGCAGTCCCCAGAAGGCCTTGGGGCCTCTTCTGGCCCCATCTGCATTTGCATCTCTCAGTGAGATGTCCACCAGCTGCCCTAGAGCACCATCTTTCCTGAGCCAGGCTCCCAGGCCAGTCCAACCCCCAAATTCCTGAGGCCAAAATGGTTCCTGGAGGGATCCAGACGTTAGGAGAAAGCCTGAAAACATCTGACCCTCACCTGAATTGGGCCTCTGTGGGAACTCCTGAAGACAAAAGCAATCTGGCCACTCATATATAAAATCAAAAGAGAGAAATGGAAGCTTAGATGAACCAGCTTTTCATGCCCAAAAAGTAAACCACAAAGACACATAAAGTTCACAAAGAGAAGCAGACGTAAAATTAAAGGCCTGAGTCTCACACAAGAATCAGAAACTACAAGGAAGGGAACTGTGAATATTTAATAGGCTGATTGCAGAAATGTAAAAGACATGGCATTAAATTTTTTAAGATTTGTGATGATATGGCATATATAGCAGAGAGATTCATTCAAGTGAATATCAAAGAAGAGTTAGAAATATTGAAAAATACTCAGGCTGAAATGAAGAAGGAAGTGAAACACTCAGTAAGCCAATTAAAAACAACAGGAGAAAGCCTCACCAATAGGATGGATGAAATGGAAAACAGAGTATGGAGACTGGAAGATAAAGTGGATGAACTAGAGCACTCAAGCAAAGATTATGAAAAATTTAAGAAATCACAAGAACAGAATAGGCAGGAATTGTGTGACACCTTAAAAAGACCAAACTTTACGAATCATAGGCATACAGGAAGGAAAAGAATCCCAAGATAATGATGGCATGGACCAGACCTTCAACAGAATCGTGGAAGAAAATTTCCCAAAATTAAAGAAAGACATGCCCATACAAATACAAGGAGCACCAAACAGACAGGACCAGAAAAGAAATTTTCCATGGAACATCATATTAAAAACACTACATGTACAAAACAAAGAGACAATACTAAAAGCTGCAAAAGAGAAATAACAAGTCACATATAAAGGAAAACCCATTAGGATCGCAGCTGACTTTTCAGTGCAAACTATGAAAGCCAGAAGAGCCTGGGCCAAAGTATTCCCAGTTTTAAATGACCACAGATGCCAACCCAGACCACTATATCCAGCCAAAATGTCTATTATAGTCAAAAGAGAAATAAAAATCTTCCATGACATAAATAGCCTGAAGGAATTCATGTCCACAAAACCAAACCTTCAGAGAGTTCTGGAAGCAATACAAAGAGCTGAAGAAAGGAATGACTATACCCAAGGGATTGCGGAAAGAATTACAATGAAGTTATAACTGTGGAAAGGTACAGCTATATCAAGATTGTAAAAAGAAATAAAAATGATAGGATTCAATACCCATCTTTCATTAATAACTTTAAATATTAATGGACAGAACTCCCCTGTCAAAAGACACAGGCTAGGTGAATGGATTAAGAAAAAAACCCATCTTTTTGTTGTCTGAAAGAAACTCATCTCACTTTCAAGGACCGACACTATCTCAAAGTGAAAGGATGAAAAAAAATACCAAACAAAGGAAACTAAGAAAAAAGCAGGCATAGCAATTCTAATATCTGAAAAAATAGACTTTAAACTAAAACTTATCAGAAGAGGCAAAGAGGGCCACTTCATTTTGATCAAAGGAACAATGAATCAAGAAGACATTACAATCATGAACATATATTCACCAAACTCTGGTGTACCCAACTTCATAAAAACAATACTACAGGACTTTAAGACCCAGATTAATCCCAACGCATTAATAGTAGGGGACTCCAATACCCCAATGTTTCCATTAGATAGGTCAACATGGCAGAGAGTTGACAGAGAGATATAAGGATTAAACAATACCATATTTCAAATGGACTTAACAGACATCTACCAAGTATTCCACCCAAGCACCAAAGGACATACTTTCTACTCAGCACCCGATGGAAGCTTCTCCAAAATCAACCATATACTGGGGCAAAAAACAAACCTCAACAAATACAAAAAGATTGAAATAAT
>NW_008334003.1:2258238-2258442 GCF_000622305.1 Nannospalax galili
TGTTGAATGATGAATGGGTCAAAAGAGAAACTAAGAAAGAAATAAAGGTATTCCTGGAATTAAATGAAAAGGACAATAAAACATGACAAAACTTCTGCGACATGCTGAAGGAGGTCCTAAGAGGGAAGTTTATAGCTCTAAGTGCCTACATCAAAAAATCAGAAAGAACACAAATAAATGACTTAACATCGCTCTCCTTTTATA
>NW_008334003.1:2258708-2259478 GCF_000622305.1 Nannospalax galili
TGATGCTACTAAATTTGAGACCCTAAAAGAAAGGGATGGATATCAAAAAGCATGGGAACCACCAAAACTAAACCAAGAAGAGATTAACAGCTTAAAAAGACCCATAACACATAAGGAAATTGAAACAGAAATTAAAAACCTCCCAACTGAAAAACCTCCCATCTGCCCAGGTCCAAATGGATTTACCAGAATTCTACGAGACATTTAAAGAAGATCTACATCCAATACTACTTAAACTATTCAAAATGATAGATAGAGGGCGAACTTCCAAATTCCTTCTATAAAGCCAGGATCACTCTAATACCAATACCAGGTAAAAATACAACCAAAAAAGAAAACTATATACCCATACCCTTAATAAATATAGATGCAAAAATTCTCAACAAGATACTTTCAAACCGCATACAGACACACATCAAAAAAAAATCATCCACCATGATCAAGTCGGCTTTTTCCCAGAGATGCAGGAATTGTTCAATATACATAAGTCAATAAACATCATAAATCATATAAATAGGCTCAAATGGAGAAAAACCAGAACCATTCCCATTGCAATCAGGAACGAGACAAGGCTGTCAACTATCTCCACTTCTCTTTAACATAATGTTTGAAACTCTTGCAAGAGCAGTAAGACAAGAGGATATTAAAGGAGTAATAATTGGAAAGGACCAAATTATCCCTTTTTGCAGATGATGTGATATTATATCTAAGGGATGCCAAAAATTCCACCCGAAAACTCCTAGAAATTATTAACATGTTCAGTAAAGTGG
>NW_008334003.1:2259643-2262500 GCF_000622305.1 Nannospalax galili
AATATTCTAAATGGAAAAAAACTGGAAGCATTCCCATTAAAATCAGGAACCAGACAAGGATGTCCACTATCTCCACTCCTTTCCAACTCTTGTTAGAGCAATAAGACAAGAGAAGGAAATTAAAGGAGTAATAATTGGAAAAGAAGAGATCAAATTATCCCTTTTTGTAGATGATATGATATTACATCTAAGAGATGCCAAAAAATCCACCAGAAAACTCCTGGAAATTATTAACACGTTCAGAAAAGTAGCAGGTTACAAAATTAACCTACAAAAATCTATAGCCTTTCTATATAGCAATAATAAGCAATCAGAGAAAGAGCACATGAAAACACTCCTGTTCATAATAGCTGCAAAAAAATAAAATGTCTTGGAGTAAACCTGACCAAAGACATTAAAGAGCTCCACAATGAAAATTATAAATCTTTAAAGAAATGAATTGAGGAAGACATCAGAAGATGGAAGGACCTCCCATGCTCATGAATTGGAAGAATTAATATTGTGAAAATGACCATCCTACCCAAAGTCAAATATAGATTCAATGCAATGCAAATCAAAATCCCCATGATATTTTTCACAGAATTGGAAAAAACCATCCTAAGATTCATAGGGAAGCACAAAAGACCTCAGATAGCCAAAACAACCCTGAGCACTAAGAGCAATGTTGGAGGATTACTATACCAGATATTAAACTGTATTACAGGGCTATAGTCATAAAAACAGCATGGTACTGGCACAAAAATAGACCCATAGATCAATGGAACAAAACTGAAAACCCAAATATGAGTAAACATGATTTCAGCCACCTGATATTTGACAAAGGGGTCAAGAATATTCACTGGAAGAACATTAACTGAAGGAAAGACACCATGTTCAGCAAATGGTGCTGGCAAAACTGGATCTCCACTTGTAGAAGAATGAAACTAAATGCCTATCTTTCACCCAGCACAAAAGTCAGTTCCAAATGGATCAAAGATTTCAATGTAAAACCTGAAACTCTTAGAAGAAAACATTTGGGAAAACCTCTAAGATATAGGTGTAGGAAAGGATTTTCTAAACCGGATATAAATTGCTCAGGAAATAAGGACAAGAATTAACAAATGGGACCTCATTAAACTAAAAGGCTTCTGTACATCAAAGGAGACAACCAAGAAAGAAAACAGAAAACCCACCAAATGGGAGAAAATCTTCACCAGTGACACATGCAACAAAGGTTTAATAACCAGAATTTATAACAAACTCAAAAATCAGAGAACGAAGACAAGAAGCAACCCAATTAAAAGATGGGCTAAGGAGCTGAACAGAGATTTCTCAAGTAAAGATGGCTATGAAACATCTTAAAAGATGTTCGACATCACTAATAATTAGGGAAATGCAAATTAATACCACTTTAAGATTCCACATTACCCCAGTCAGATTGGCTAAGATCAAGAAAACAAATGATACCAAGTGTTGGAGAGGAGTGGGTAAAGGGGAACACTCATTCACTGCTGGTGCAGCTGCAAACTGGTTCAACCCCTATGGAAAGGAGTGTGGAGAACTCTTAAAAAAAAACTACAAATGAACCTACCATTTGAACCAGTTATACCACTCCTTGGCATACACCCAAAGAGCTCATTCTATTTCAGATACACATGCACATCCATGTTTGTTGCTGCTCTTTTCACAATAGCTAAGAGATGGAAGCAACCTAAGTGTCCCTCAATTGATGAGTGGATAATGAAAATGTGGTTCATTTATACGATGGAGTTTTACTCAGCAGTGAAGAAAGATGAAATCATGAAATTTGCAGGTAAATAGATGGAACTAGAAACTGTTATACTAAGTGAAGTAACACAGACTCAGAGAAAAAAATCGACGCATGTTCTCCCTCATATGTGGATCCTAGAACCAGACTCTCATAAATAAGTATGCAACCAGACATAACTACAGGAACCAGGATAATGGAAAGGAAACAGGGAGGTAAAGGAAAAGAAATAACCTGAAAGAGAAGAACAGTAGGAAAAAGGTCTTAATAAGGAAGATATGGATAAAAATTCAGTCAGTTTAAGGGAGGGGGGAGGGAAGGGTGTACAAGGAACCTAGGGGATAAAGGGAAAGAAGGAGCTCAAGAGAGGTAGGACCTTAGGAGAAGGATATTAGTAAGAGAGAAAGGGGGGAAATGGGGGCACGTTAAATGTGAAAACCATGATGGAGGGTTGAGACAATGTGAGAGATAAACAATGCCTAGCTAGTTTTGAAAACCAGAGGGAACCATATTACTCCTACACCCTACTGACAAATTATACACAGCAGATCAAGAAATATATGTCTAGGTAAAGTTTATCTAAGAACAACTGTTCTTTGCTCAAGATTTATCTATATGACACACAGTAATTAAAAATACCAGACTGGTGGAACTAACCTTCCTGGGTGTTTAACAGACATACTTTGAGGCCAATAATAATTTGGACATAAAGGGCACTTTTTGCTCCTTGCCCTCCTAGACTAGTTCCAGGGGACTATGAGCATCTCTCAAAATGTCCTGTAATGGTGGTGGGTCACCTGTTCTCTTGATGAAAGAGGCCGAGGAGACCCCACCAGATGGATTTGAACAAGTGTCCAGTCTATAAAGAGGAGGGTCAACACAGAGGAATCATTTCCTCTATGCTTCCAAGTGAAGCCAACCGTGGTCAAGCAGGACCTTTGACTTATCTTCACATAGGTGGAACTGGTCAACGAAAGGAGCCAGGGGCTCCTCCCAAGACCCTGTGACCCCTGAGGAACAGATTCTTAAATGACCTTAAGAGTAAAAATAAATCATTTTATCTGGACCAACTCTATGGCCTTAAACACCCAAAAGGAAAGTATAACTAAA
>NW_008334003.1:2263182-2289192 GCF_000622305.1 Nannospalax galili
TCATCTGAGTCCTGGGAAGTGAACCCAGGTCCTCTCCAAGAGCAGTCAGTACTCTTAACCACTAAGCCATCTCTCTAAGCCCTTAAGATCTCATTTAATTTTATGTCTTATATGGTTTATACTGAGTTTAATATTGAATAACTGTATTAACTCAACTATGAACCTAAAAATTTATAGCCACTTTGGAAAGAGATGCATCTTAGTTCTGGAAATTGTTATTGAATATGATGCTGTTGTAATGAAATGCTTCTTCTAACTATATGGTTATTAAATAAATAATTTTAAAAAATATTCCCTTATAATGTTATGGATCTTTGGGATGTCTGTTGTGATGTTTCCCCTTTCATCTCTGGTTTTGTTGATTTGCAGGTACTCTTTCATTCTTTGGGCTAACCTGGAATGGAGTCCCTCAATCTTGTTTATCTTTTTAAAGAACCAGCTCTTGGACTCATTAATTCTTTGTATTGTTTCCTTTGTTTCTATTTCATTAATTTCTGCTCTGATTTTTGTTATTTCTTCTTGTCTACTGGGTTTGGATTTCATTTGTTCTTGCCTTTCAAGTGTGTTGAGTTGCAATGTTAAGTCATTTATTTGTGTTCTTTCTGATTTTTCAATGTAGGCACTTAGATCTATAAACTTCCCCCTAAAGATTGCTTTTAATGTGTCCCAGAGGTTTTGTCGTGTTATATTGTCCTTTTCATTTAATTCCAGGAATACTTTTATTTCTTTCTTAATTTCTCCTTTGACCCATTCATCATTCAGGAGGGTGTTGTTTAATCTCCATGGGTTTCTTCCCATGTTGATTTTAAGCTTTATTGCATTGCGGTCTGATAGAATGCATGGAGATATTTCTAACTTTTTGTATTTGTTGTGGCATTTTGGTGCCCCAGTATGTGGTCAATTTTGGAAAAAGTTCCATGGGGCACTGAATAGAAAGTACATTCTTTGGTGCTTAGGTGGAATATTTGGTAGCTGTCTGTTAGGTCCATTTGCTGTATGGTATTGTTTAATTCAGATGTCTCTCTGTTAATTGTCTGTCCTGTTGACCTATCTAATGGCGACAATGGGGTATTGAAGTCCCCTACTATTAATGATTTGGAACTAATCTGGGTCTTAATGTCCTGTAGTACTATTTTTATGAGGTTGGATGCACCATAGTTTGGTGAATCTATATTCATGATTGTAATATCTTCTTGGTCATCTCTTCCTTTGATCCAAATGAAGTGGCCCTCTTTATCTCATTAATTTTAGTTTAAAGTCATTTGGCAGGTATTTGAATTTTAACTCATGCTTTTTTCTTAGTACCATTTGCTTGGAATACTTTTTTCCCATCCGTTCACCTTAAGATAGTGCCTGTCCTTGAAAGTGAGATGGGTTCCTTGCAGACAACAAAGAGATGGGTTTTGTTTCTTAATCCATTCAACTAGTCTGTGTCTTTTGGCTGGAGAGTTCAGTCCTTTGATATTTAGAGTTATTAATGAAAGGGCCAGTTGGCTTTCATCCTTCTCAGGAGTTCCCACAGAGGTCCAAGTCAGATGATGATCAGATGCTCTCAGGCTTTCTCTTAACATCTGGATCCCTCTAGTCAGCAGCCACAGTACAATTTTGGAGGATTGCTAGGAAGAGGTAGGATTCAGGACTCTCAGGCAGTCAGGGAAGGAGGCTGGTCTCAGGAATCCAGGTTGAGGGTGGGACAGCCAGGGATGAAGGCTGGTCTCAGGTATGCAAAAGCAAGGTGGGAGAGGGAACAGGCTTTGAGAGCTCCAGAGTATTGACCAAGGAATTGGGTTGATCTGGGTGCAAAGATTCAGGATACAGTGGGGAGTTGGGCCAAGAGGTTAGTACAGAGGACTGGGTTGCCAAAAGAGGAAATGGGCCAGTGCCCAAGCTAGGAGAAAAGATGGGATGGGGGAAGTGGGTGGGTGAATAAGTTTGTGGGAGTCAAGGCACAGTGAGCATGGTCTTACCATATGTTTCTATGATGTGTGAATGTACATACACGCAAGCCTTAGTACATGTGTGGAGGCCGTGAAGCATTCTTTCCACCATGTGTGTTCCAGGGATTGAATTCAGATCATCAAGATTGGGGTCAGGCTCCATTACCTGGTTGGCCATTTCACTGGCCTTAGATGAAATTTAAACTGTGAACACTATCTGCCTTTTGAAAAATATTTTATTTTTATTTTTATTTTATGTGTATATGTGTATTGTATGCATGTATGTAGGTGCACCCATGCTGTGCAATACCTGCAGAGGACAGAAGAAAATGTCAGATCCCTTGGAACTGGAGTTATGGACAATTGTTAGTTGCCATGTGGGTGCTGGCATTCAACCTGGTCTTCTGCAAGAACAGCCAATGCTCTTAACTGCTGAGCCATCTCTGCAGCCTGCTATCTGCCTTTAAGTCAAGTAAATTCTAAAATATACTCTAGCATTATTTCTGCCACTTATTATTTTAACTTTCTTCTATGATGTCTGATGTTTCTTTTTATAAATATTTTATTGAACTTTTCTACATTTGAAATAATAGTTCTTAACCAAATTTAGATCTCCTTTCCAATCCACACCACCACACACATGGCCATCCCCACCCCCATGGAGCCTCATGCATTCTGTCATGAATGTTAAGTCCTATTCAGTCAAGCATTTTTACCCAGATAAGATTCAATGCAAGTTCATCCACTGGAGTCTAGTCAGCCTCTCTAGAGATCTTAAGGAAGGCCTACTCTCCCTTACCCAGCAGTAATCAGTCTTCAATAGCTCCCAGGCTAGGGCCAGATCACCACCCATTTCTCTCACTCCAATCTGGGCCCTTGTCTGATTGAGCCAGCCTAGGTGTTGTCCTCAATGCATCCATTGCTGCAAGTTTACATGAACAAGTTTCTGGTGACCTGAAAGCCTCTATTTCCCTATGTTTATGAAACACACTGACTCTTACAATCTTTCTGCTCCCTCTTTTGAAATGGTCCCTGAGCAGTGAGTGGGTGGGGTTTAAAATAGGAGTTCTATCCTATACTAAACACTCTGTGATCTCTTATTCTGTAAAACTTAGTCAGATGTGGCCTTTTGTCTGCATGGCACTGTATTGTGTAAGGAAACTTTGCTGGTGAGAGTTGAGAGATGCACTAGTATTTAATCCATCCCCTGTTCCACTATTTCCCATGAACCTTAGATGCAGAGGTTCCTCTATAGATATGTCATACAGAGATGGGAATCTGTCAGACATATATTCTCTGCATTTGATGAATTGAGGAACTCTGCAGTAGCCCCCATCTGTTGCAAAAAGAATCTTCTTTGTTGAATGGTGTACAGTATACATGCCCATAAATATAACAATTTATGTTTAGCATTTGGTAAGAAATTTCAATTGCCTAGTGATAAAACAGAGATAATACTTTCTTTAGGTTCTATTACTTCTCCAGCAATGTGTCTTTGACTGTGTTTAGAGTGCCACCATGAGATCATTCCCACGGAGAGAGCTTTAAGTCCAATTAGATAACTGTTGATTACCCCCGACCCCAGATAAGAGTGCCACTGCTGCACCAATAAGATAGTTTGTTGTGCCAGTCATTAAAGTTATTAGATTGCAGGGCTGGGTTGGACCATTGATTGATTTTTCTCCTTAGCAGCTGGCGTAGTATCCTCCAGAACTATGAGAGCTATTCTTCAGAGAGAAAACTTCCAAGCCAGTTAACCAGCTCCATTGCTCCAAGTCCTGTGCCTGAAGTATGTGCTACCTTCAGCAGTAGGGTCTTATCTTCCAGTTCTGAGAGACAACCAAGGGCTACAGCAACAGCTTGTGTTATTATGGGAGTCTCTTGTACTACTCTGACCAACCCTTCAAAGGGAGGTCTCTCCTGTCTGGCACTGTGCTCCTTGCCATGCAGTCCCGAGGTATACAACATGCACTAATGTTCAGGCATCTTATGTGTATTTCTCAGGCGTTCCAGAGCAAAACCATTTCTCCCTGGCATCTCATGCCACTCAAGCTTCATTCATCTCTCCTCTCTCTTCCCTCATTCAATCTCATCCTCCCTCCCCACTCCAAGTGCCTCCACCTTCCCCATCTCCCTCAGGGAACATCTGTTCTCTACTATCCCCATCATTTGGGCTCTTTCTTTCCCTTTACTCCTGTGTTTCCTTTCCATTTTCCTACATCCTGCTGTTACATCAGGATATATACTCACATATAAGGGATTGGAGCCAGCATTTGGTGTCTTTTCTTCTCTTGATCTTAGCCAGTCTGCCTGGGTTAAGATGGAATCTTAAAGTGGTTTTTATCTGCATTTCTCTAACTGCTACGGATATTGAGCACTTTTAAAAGTATTCCTTAGCCATTTTTGTTTCTTTATTTAAGAACTTTCTGTTCAGATCCACAGCCTATCTTTTAATTGGGTTGCTTATTTTCTTTGCTTTTTGAGTTCACTGTATGTTCTGGATATTAGTCTGTTGTGGGATTAGGAGCAGGTGAAGATTTTCTCCCATTTAGTGGGTTTCCTCTTCACGTCCTTCAGTGTTTCTTTTGTTGTACAGAAGCTTTAAAGCTTAACAAGGTCCTATTTTTGATTGTTGATCTTAATGCCTGAGCAACTGATGTCCTTAAAAAAGTCCTTCCCTACACCTATATATTGTAAGGTATTACCTACGCTTTCTTCTATCAGTTTCAGAGTTTCAAGTTTCACATTGAGGTCTTTGATCCATATGGAGTTGACTCTTGTGCACAGTGAAAGAACAGAGTCTAATTTCATTCTGCTACAGACAGAGATCCAATTTTGCTAGCACCATTTATCAAAGAAGCTGCCTTGCCTCCACTGTGTGTTCTTGGCAACTTTGTTGAATATCATGTGACTGAGATTGCATGTACTCATGATTGAGCCTTCTATTGTGTTCCATTGATCTAGCTGTCTATTTTTGTGCCAGTATCTTGCTGTTATTATTACTATAACTCCGTAATATAATCTGAGATCTGGTATGGTGATTACCCTAACATTGTTCTTTTTGTCCAAGATGCTTTGGATATCTGGGGTCTTTTGTGATTTGACATAAATTTTAGGATCTTATTCCCTATTTCTACGAAGAATGATGTATTTTGGTTGCCATTGCACGAACTTATAGATTGCTTTGGTAATGTGGTCATTTTCACAATATTAATTCTACCAATCCATGAGCATGGTAGGTTCTTCTGTTGTCTTTCTCTATTTCTTTCTATAAAGATAAAAAAAATTTCATTGCAAAAATCTTTCATGTCTTTGGTTGGGTTTATTCCTAAGTATTTTTTTTTTTTTTGAGTTTATTGTGAATGGGAGGGTTTCCTTGAATGTTTTTTTCTGATTGTGTGTTATTGCTATATAGAAGGGCTTCTGCTTTTTGTAACTTGATTTTGCAACCTGCCACTGGAAGTAATAATAATTTCTAGCAGTTTTCTGGTGGAATTTTAAGGGATCTTTTATATGTAGTATCACATGATCTGAAAGTAGTGATAATTTGACTTGTTTTTTCCAATTAGTATTCTTTAAATTTCTTTTTTATCTTATTGCTCTAGAAAGAGTTTCAAGCACTCTACTAAAAAGGAGCAGAGATAATGGGCAACATTGTCTTGTTCCTTATTTTAATGGGAATGTTTCCAGTTTTTCTCCATTTAGAATGATTTTGACAGGGGTTTGTTGTATATACCTTTAATTATGTTGAGGTATATTCCCTTCAGTCCAATTCCCCCTAGGACTTTTAACATGAATGCGTGTTGGATTTTCTCAAAGGTCTTTTCTGCATCTATTGAAATGAACATGTGATTTTTGTGTTTAAGTCCATTTGTATGATTTATTTCATTTATTGGCTTATGTATATTGAACCATCCCTGCATCTCTGGAATACAGTCAACTTGGTCATGGTGGATGACCTTTTTGATGCATTTTTGTATGTAATTGAGAATCTTTATATTTATGTTCATTGAGGATAGGGACCTGTAGTTTCCTTTTATTGTTGTATCTTTACCTGGTTTTGGTATTATAGTGATCCTGGCTTCACAGAATGAGTTTTGCAGTTGTCCCTCCACTTCTATCTTTTTGAGTAATTTAAGAAGAATTGGTAGATCTTCTTTAAATATCTGGTAAAATTCTGTTGTGAATCCATCTGGGTCTTGCCTTTTTTTTTTATACAATTCTTATAAAGATATTTGTGTTATTATTGCTTCAATTTCCTTATTTGTTATGGGTCTGTTTAAGCTGTTGAGCTCTTGTTTTAACTTTTGTGGTGTCCATGACTTTAGAAATTCATTCATTTCTTTTAGATTTTCAAATTTAATGGAGTATAGATTTTTAAGTAGTCCATTATGCTGTTCTGGATCTTTTTGCTATTTGTTGTCATGTTTTCCCTTCCATCAATTGCGGGGGTCTGCCCCAAGGTCCCATGCCAGAGGGACCTGCTGCAATGGGGGTCAGGGAAAGGTGAGTGTGCTGCCAGCCCGTTTTGCCAGCCCTCCAGTCAGAAGACAATCAGAGGACAATCAGACGCGCAACAGGGAGTCTTGTCAAGCAGGAGCTCATTTATTACAGGTGTCACAGAGCTTATAAAGGCAAAAAATGCAGTTTGGAAATCCCCTCAGAAACCCGCTCCTCTGAATGCACCCAATCAGCTTAAAGGTCAACCTGCCACATGGGCAGTGTCCCATAGGCATCAACGATGATCACACGTTGATCACACGGCACCCAGGAGTGCAGAAGGACCGGCATCCAATCCACTGATCTTCAGAACAAGTCAGGCTGCTCCCTGCTTACTTCCTCTCAGGGCCATTTTAGCAAGCCAGGGCCCTTAGGTCCCCATAATCAATTATTTTATTGATTGGAATTTGCTCTTTCTTTCTTTGGTTAACTTGGTTAAGTGCTATCTTGTTTAACTTTTCAAAGAACCAGCTCTTGGGTTCATTGATTATTTATACTGTTTTCTTTGTTTCTATATCATTTATTTCTGCTCTGATTTTTGTTATTCTTCTCACCTACAAGGTTTGGGTTTGGTTTCTTCTTGCCTTTCCAGAGCCTTGGATTGTACTTTTAAGTAATTTTAATTTGTTCTTTCTAATTTTTTTTTAAATATAAGCACTTAGAGTTATAAACTTCCCTCTTAGGACTGCTTTTAAGGTGTCCGCAGATTGTGTTGTGTTGTATTCCCATTTTCATTTAGTTCCAGAATAGTTTCATTTCTTTCTTAATCTCTTCTTTCACCCATTCATCATTCTTGATAGTGTTGCTTTATTTCCATGAGTTTCTGTAGTACTAGAGCTTCTTTTACTGTTGATTATAAGCTTTATTGCATTTGTCTTCTGATAGAATGCATGGAATTATTTCAATTTTTTTGTACTTATTGGGTTTTGTTTTATATATCAGCATGTATACAATTTTAGAGAAACTTCCCTGGGCTGCTGAGTAGAATACTTGGCAGAATATTCTATAGATGTCTATTAGGTCCATTTGTTGTGAGATGTCATTTAATTCAGATGTCTCTCTGTTTATCCTTTGCCCAGTTGACCTGTCTATTGGAGATTGTGGCATAATGAAGTTACCTACTATTACTGACTTCAGGTTACTCTGTGTTTCATAGTCCTTTAGTTCTGTTTTTATGAGATTGTGTGCACCAGAATTTGATGTATATATGTTCATGATTGTAATATATTCTTGACCGATTGTTCTTTTATTTAAAATAGAGTGACCTTCTATATTTCTTCTGATTAGTTGTAATTTGAAGCCTGATTTGTCAAACATTGTAATTGTAACACCTTCACACTTCTTAGAGCCATTTGCTTGGAATAATTTTTTCCATCCTTTCACCCTAAAGTGATACCAATCCTTGATGATGAGTTTCTTGAAGACAACAAAAATATGGATTTTTTTCTTAATGCATCCCACTAGCCTGTGTCTTTTGATGGGGAAGATGAGGTCATTACTATTTAGAATTATTCTTGAAAGGTGTGTGTTGGTTTCTGTCATTTTAACTTGTTTGTGTTCTTGGACCTATTTTGTGTTTCCATTATTATACCTTTCTTTGTTTTCTTTCTGTATCTTCTTGGATGTACTTATTTCTATCTTTGGTCCTTTGTATTGCTTTGCATATTCTCTGTAGGGCTAGTTTGGTGGACATGAATTCTTTCAGTCTAATCATGTCATGGAAAATTTTCTGTTCCCCATCGACTATGATACACAGTTTTGCTGGAAAAAGTATTCGGGGTTGGCATCCATTGTTGTTTAGAACTGGGAATACATTGGTCCAGGCTCTTCTGGCTTTCATAATTTGCATTGAAAAGTCACTTGTAATTCAATTGTATTTTCCTTTATAAGTAACTTGTTTTTTTCTAGCAGCTTTCAATATCCTCTCTTTGTTCCATACATTTAATAAATATTACTATGATATACCATGGGGAATTTCTGTTCTGGTTCTGTCTAATTGGTATTCAATGTGCTTCTTGAATCTGTAACTATGTCTATTCTTACCTTAGGAAAGTTTTCTTCTATAATCCTGTTGATGACCTGGTCAATGCCCACGGTGTGAGACTGTTCATCTTCCTGTATGCCTATGATGTGCAGATTTGAACTTTCATGTTGTTCCACATTTCCTGTGTATTCTATTCTTGGTGTGTGTGTGTGCGTGTGTGTGTGTGTGCGTGCGTGTGTGTGTGTGTGCGTGTGTGTGTGTGTGTGTGTGTGTGCGTGTGTGTGTGTGTGTGTGTGTGTGTGTGTGTGTATTTTAATTATACATTGTCTTTATTTAGGGAATCCAGATGTTCAATTTTCTTTTCCAGTCTTGGTATTCTGTTTTCTGTTTCATTCATTCTACTTATGAGACTTTCTCCTATTGTTTCCAATTCACTTACCGAGTCTTTCAGTTCTGTCTTCATTTCAGTTTGAGGCTCCTTCAATATTTCTGTTTATTGTGAGTTCCCTTTTCAAGTCCTGAATTGTTTTTGCTATTTCATTCATTCACATATTTGTGTTTTCATGAGCTTCCAAGTTTATGCCTATCCTCTTTTGAGTTGTGATTTCCTTTAGTTCTTTGATCATGTTTATGATTGATCATTTAAATTCTGCATTGTGTGGTTCCTCAGGGTTATTCTCATTGTAGTACACTTTGTGTACTGTTGGGTTTTGCTAGAATCATATTTTTTTGATTTTTCATACTACTTGTGTTTTTGCATTGCTGTTTGGCCATTGGGTATTTGCTGTTGGTTGTGTGATCTATATGAAATTCTATTCTGACTTTCTTTAGTTGAAGTTTGCTTCTTTTTATATTATTGATGTAACTTGGTTGCTTTTTGCTCAGGTATGAAAAGTTAGTTGGTGTGAGCTATAGGTTCTTTCAGGGTAGTATGCTGGTCTGGATAGTTGGTGGGTCAGGGTAGTAAGTAGAATGGTCAGGGTGGTACAAGGACCTTTCTGTGTCAGGCAGATCAAGAGTCCAGGGGATCTTGGAGGTGGGGTCCGCCTGTGGAGGGTCTTAACCAACTAAGCTAGAGAATTTAGCAAGTCTGGCTTAGGAAGCTAGTTTAGAGATCTGAAACAGAGGAGCAGGATCTAGGAGGGGGATAGGGTGGGTAGATAAGAGGTGTTCTGAAGGGGAATCAAATCAAATTCTGATGCTTCTTTTCCATACTCCTTAAATATTTTTTGTGTTAAAAAAAAAATCTTTACTTCCTGGGCCATTATCTGCAAGAGTTAAGAAACATATATATAGCACAATTAATTATCTCAATAATTATAGTCATTAATATCTTGGTAGGCTCAAGAAAAATAATCTAGTGGTAAAAGGCTAATTTTATCATTTTCCAAACATATTTTGTTATCTTTTTTACAAAGAACATAGAAATGGCTCCAGGCATGGTGGTACATGGAGCTACTAGGGAGACCTTGTCACAAAAAAAAATGGGAAATGGAAATTGCATCTTTTCCCACAAATTGGTATCAGCAACATTTATTGTAAACTTATATGTGCAGATTACAATTAAACTTAATGTATTTAATCCCCACAACCCTATTATAAAACAGTAATGCTATCCTTCATTTAATTGTTAACCTTCAAGACAAAGGACCACCCACCCAATGAATGAGAGTTAATGTTTAAGCATGTGGGAGATTGAGTCTGTAGTTTAACTACTACTTTTCTGGTTTTCAGAATGGTGACAGATTAGTAGATGCATCTGAAAGTTAAAAATGTTTGAAAAACTTGCATAACCTCTTTAATGGAAAATTTAATGGAAAGCAATCTGGAAACTTGCTTCTAAATAGTTGACTAATGGTGCTTTATATAAGATTATAAGCACACCAAACAAAGTGATAGACTCTCCTATTTCCTTCAGTCAGTCAATCATCAATGTTATGAACTTGCCTGTGAATGAAACAACTGACTTGGACAAGCTACTTTGACAAAGCCTCAGAGACTAAGCATCTTTTTTTTAAATAAATAATTTATTGAGAATTTCATACATGCATACAAGGTGTTTTGATCAAAGGTGTTTTGATCAAATCTATGCCTACTCCCTCCCCTCCAACTCCTCCCATATTTGATAACTTCATGTACTCTTTCTTCTTCTTTGATTTATTTATTTTTTATGGGGCTTTTGGCTACTCTAACATTCCCCCTTCTGAAGAGGTAAACCTAAAATCTTCCAAGGATTAGGTCAAAGCTTCCAAATACTTTTGACATTTTTGGCCTTCAGAACAGAGTAGATTCCTAAAAGGCCCAAGGACATTGTGAGTTTTAGCCAAGAAACTGGCTACTTTTCTTTGGGGTCTTTTACCCTAACTTCCTAGACAGTTCCTACTTCCTATTCTTATCACACCATCTTCTGAAGAGGTTACCCAAATTGCCAATAGAGAATCAAGACACAGGCCACTCTGGCTTCTTCTACATTGAACAGGGACACAAGGTGAGGCAATTGGAGTACCCCTTCAGCGGGTCTATCTAAAAGACTCCCAAATTGCATAACTCCTATCTCAAGGAGGAAAAGAAAGTCTTTGAATCATGAATAGGAGATGTGAAGGAGAAGTAAAGGCAAGAGTAATTAGCAATACATATTCTAGATGGGGAACTATTGAAAAATCAGAATGGGGCAATTTTCAAATGTTCATATGAGAGTACATTGGAATTTCTTGACAAGGGCTTCCAAAAGCATCCCTCTATTGGGTTCCTCCTTATTTTTCTTTTGTCTTTCAAGGTTGGACTCTAGAGTGATGGATTCAGGATTTGCTTTCAGGTATTTTGATAGCTGTTGGAGTGGTTAGAATCAGTGTCAGTTCCCTCTCAAAGGCTTCTAGACAGGGGGAGAAAACAAATTTATCCATCATTTTAGAACAATAACTGGTTGTCTCCCTTAGCTACAGGTGGGCACTACAGTATTGGAGACCAATATTTGAAGTCTTACATCTGAGCAGCACTTTCTGGTTAGGAACAAAATCATCAATGAGAAATAATTGTCTAAATATTTTATATAGACTTAAGCCTAATGTCTGGGAAGTGTAATCCCTTAAAATCAAAGAAAAACACTGATGACTTTACTCTTTGGTTATACTTTTCTTTTGGGTGTTTAAGACCACACAGTTGGCCCAAATAAATAAATTTATTTTTACACTTAAGGTCGTTTGAGGATCTGTTCTTCATTATTTATCTTTCACATTGACTCACCCCTCCATCATGATTTCCCCAAAAAGTTGTCCCCATTTTCCCCCTTTCTTCCTTAGGAATACACATCTCCAATGGGTATTCTCTCTTGAATTAATCAATTTATTTTTATACTTAAGTTCCTTGTATACCCTTCCCTCCTCCTCCCTTAAACTAACCCAATTTTTATTCCATATCTCCCTTATTAAGACCTGTTTCCTACTGTTCTTTTCCTTCAGGTTATTTCTTTTCCTTTACCTCACTGTTTCCTTACCCTTGTCCTGGTTCCTGCAGTTATGTCTGTTTGCATACATATTAGACTATTTTGCATAGAATTCTTAGGAAACGGGTTTTAATACAAAATGCTTCTCTTCATTCGTTTTCAGTGTAGTAAACACATTGCTAGAACTACTGTTCTTTCTACAGTAAGAAAGCACTTAGATACACAAGCAACACATATGTTTCTAAAGGAAAGAGACTGAGACTTAGTGCAAGACGCTTTTGCATACAATTCGTAGGAAACGGGTTTTATCACAAAGTGCTTCTTTTCATTCGTTTTTCACTGTACGAAACACAATGCTACAACTACTGTTCTGTCTATAGCAAGCAAGCACATCGATACAGAAGCGACACACATGTTCCTAAAGCAAAGAGACTGACACTCACTGCAAGACTCTTTTGCATAAAATTCGTAGGAAACAGGTTTTAACACAAAATTCTTCTGTTCATTCGTTTTCACTGTTCTAAACACATTGCTAGAACTACTGTTCTTTCTTCAGTAAGAAAGCACTTAGATACACAAGCAACACATATGTTTCTAAAGCAAAGACACTGACACTCATTGCAAGACTCTTTTGCATAGAATTCGCAGGAAAAGGGTTTCAACACAAAATGCTTTCTGTTCATTCTTTTTTACTGTAGTAAACACATTGTTACAATTTCTGTTGTTTCTATCCAAAGCAAGCACTTAGATACACAAGCGACACACATGTTTCTAATGCAAAGACACTGACACTCATTGCAAGACTCTTTTGCATAGAATTCGTAGAAAAAGGGTTTTAACACAAAATGCTTCTGTTCATTCGTTTTCATTGTAGTAATCACATTACTAAAACTACAGTTCTTTCTACAGTAAGAATGCACTTAGATACACAAGCGACACATATGTTTCTAAAGCAAAGAGACTGACACTCAAGGCAGTACTCTTTTGAATATAATTCGTAGAAAACGGGTTTAACACAAAGTGGTTCTGTTCATTCGTTTTCACTATACTAAACACATTCCTGTGGGAAGCGAGCACAGCTGAGCCAGCCAGATGGCGCCCTGGCTGGCTGCCAAACCTCGTGCTGTTTACTTCAACTCTTGGCTGATTGCCAAGGCTCGTGATTCCCGCTTGTTTACTCCAAAGTATGGAGAGGCCAAACAGGTGCTGCCAGCCTGATGATCTTGCTACGTGCCTAATGAGCTACACTCTGCCTGGCCGCTGCACGTGTGTGAGCCCTGATTGGTACCGGCTGGGGGGAGGGCTGTTGGAAACGCTATATAAAGAGCTGAAGTGTGTAATAGAGGGAGAGACAGCATCATAGTGAAGAGAATATGAGAGAGAATAAGAGAGAATAAAGGAAGAAAGAGAAATAGAAGCTTGAACCTCACCTTGGTGTCTGTGTCGTCTTTCCGGGACTCTGCTGGACAGAGTCCCGGCTCGCGACAAATGGTGGCCCGTACGGGGACCCTGATGCTCGTGACACTTGCCCTTATTTCCTGCTCAATTGATGTCCGGTTTAGAAAATCCTTTCCTATGCCTATGTCTTTTAGGTTATTTCCAATGTTTTCTTCTAATAGTTTCAGAGTTTCAGACTTTACATTGAGGTCTTTGAGGCATTTGGAATTGACTTTTTTGCAGGGTGAAAGATAGGGGTGTAGTTTCTTTCTTCTACAGGTGGAGATCCAGTTTTGCCAGCACCATTTGCTGAACATGCTGTCTTTCCTCCACTTAATGTTCTTGGCCCCTTATCAAATATCAGGTTACTGAAATTGTATTTACTCGTATTTGGGTCTTCAATTTTGTTCCATTGGTCTATGGGTCTGTTTTTGTGCCAGTACCATGTTGTTCTTATGACTATAGCTCTGTAATATAGCTGGAAATCTGGTCTAGTAATCCCCCCGGCATTGCTCTTAGTGCTCAGGGTTGTTTTGGCTATCTGAGGTCTTTTGTGCTTCCATATGACTCTTAGGATAGTTTTTTCCAATTCTGTGAAAAATGTCATGGGGATTTTGATTGGCATTGCAGTGAATCTATATATGACTTTTGGTAGGATGGTCATTTGAGGATCTGTTCCTCAGGGGTCACATGGGCTTGGAGGAGCTCCTAACTCCTTTCTTTTACCAGTTCCATGTATGTGAAGATAAGTCAAAGGTCCTGCTTGACCATGTCTGGCTTCATTTGGAAGTATGAATGAGATGTTTCCTCTGAGCTGACCCCCCTCTTTGTAGATTGGACACTGGCTCAAGTCCATCTCATGGGGTCTCCATGTCCTTCATGAACAAGAGGACAGGTGACTCACCACAGTTACAGGACATTTTGAGAGAGATTCCATCATGCTTTAGAACTTAGACAACCTTGGAGCACAAGGGGCAAAAACTATCCTTTAAGCCCCTCTGACCACATTAGTATAGGCCTCAAACTATGGCTGTTAAACATCCAATAGTTCCACCAGTCTGGTATTTTAATTATCATGTGCTATGTAGATATGGCTTGGGTAAAAAAATCAAATGTTCTCACATAAACTTTGACTAGACATATATTTTGTTCCTTAAACTAGTTGACTCAACTATGACCATAGACATTTTAAGATTATGTGTATATTATTTTTGTCTCATCCTTATATATCATAACAAGCCTGCACAGACCTTCATCACTTCCCTAGGCTTTCTCATTTTTTATATTTTGGGAAATATCTCCATTCCCATATCCTTTTAAAACATTTTACATTCTCATTTTCTTTTTTTAAAAAAAATAATTATGAGAAATTACAGCATCAACAAATAAATTTTCCATCTGTTGTGAGGCTTCTTTTCCTGGGGATGCTGAGCAATGCTTATTCCCTTTCAAGGTTCTAGTGTTGAGCCAATGAAGATTAAACATCTTAAGCAGTAAACACGGATTTCTCATTGTGTAGGAGACCAGGAAGAACATGAAGGGACCAGCACAGTGGTACTCAGTGAGGGGTCCCTTTTGCTTTGCAGATGGTGGTGTTCACACTGCATCCTCGCTTGGTAGCAGTTGAGAGAATCTGAGCTGTGATGTCTCTTCTAAGAATACTCTGATCTCATTCATGATTCCTTGACTTTGGTGCCTTAATTTCTTCCAAAACCCTCGACCCTCTCTCACAACACTTTAAGTGTTAGGATTTCAGTGAATGGACTTAATGAGCATACATTCAGTCCCATAACCATCACAGATGAGGAAATAGCAGATAATTTCTAGGAGTCTCAATACCAAAACTACAAGTTAGTGAATTCTGCCAAAACCAACTTCACTTGGCAGAGAACACTGAGCCTCAGTGAGCCCCTAGCTCCAGATAATATGAAATTTTCAGCCTGTGAAATCCTGATCTGTGAAACAAAATTAAACTCTTGTCTAGGCTTCTGACATGAAAATGATGCAATACTAAATACATATTATTGTAAGTCTTTATTTATTGTACTTTCTTATATAGCAAAAGAAAATTAGACTCAACAAAAAATCAAACATACACTCTGTTTTATTCATTCCTTCATGTATTTATTTATGTGGCAGAGAATCATGTAATACAGATTGGCCACAACTTGTATTGTGGCTGAAGATGACATTTAATTTCTGATCTCAAGTGCTGGGATCATAGGTTTGCACCACTATGCCCACTTTTACAAGGTGCTGAAGATCCAACATCAGGCTTTGGGTCATCTATGTTCAGTAAGCACTTTACAAACTAAGCTACGTCACTAGCCCCATATTTTTATTTTTTGAGCTACAATTACCCTAGTACATCTTATGATCATATAGGATATTGTTATTGCTTTGGAGGTTTGTTTGTTATTGTTATATCTTAATAATAATAATAGTAATCTTTTTTTTTTTGAGACAGGGTCTCCTTGTAGCCCCAGCTGTCCTGGCACTCACTATGTAGACCAGGCTGGCCTTGAACTCAAAGATCCACCTGCCTCTGTCTCCCAAGTGCTGGGATTAAAGGCATGCGCCACCATGCCCGGCTTAGTAATAATAATCTTTAATAATAGCTAAGTAACAAACTGCACTGTAACAGAGCTTTAAAATTCCCAGCCTTCATTCTTTTCCTTGTCGTAACATGTTACCCAGCAAAAAACTTCTCCATAGACAAATAGTTAATAATAAATCAATCTGTAATTAAACACACCTTTAAACATGAAAGCTTTTCAATTCATATTTTTTTTTTACTTAAAGCTACTTTAGTGGACAAAAATGATTTGAAAATAAGGTCTATAACAGAGCTTAACTACACAAGGTCCACAGAGAACTAAAATTCAGTTTGTATGCAAAAAGGGTCATCTGCTGGCATCAGAAAGCTGATGACATGTGTAAAATGTCTATTAGTGAGACCAGATGTGGAGGTAGAAGCACACCATCTCCTTAGCTAATGATGCTGCAGTGGGGACCACTGTCTCCAAAGATCATGTCATTTAATGACTGTAATCATAGCACACAAGACACTTCCTCAACTCAGAAATGTGTACCTAACACCCAACCCTGAGATCTCAGCAGCTTTAAATGGCCCACGTACATATTCCAACTGGTCTCCTCTTTGATAGAACTCTCAGCAATGTACCACTGTGCTGGAGCTAGGTCCGCAGCTACAGGTGTGAACATTGCCACCATTCTCATTATGGTGCACTATGGACTATCACAAATGTGTTATACACACTTCCATTATCCCTGTATTTCACTCTTCATTCAAACAGTGGTTGTTTAAAAACAATCCCCTTTCATAATGTATGGATAAATACACACAATAACTGTAATGTTTAATTAAGCTAAACTGTCATCAATAGACATCATCCTTCAACAGACATGTGTCAGGAGCTTTATCTCTTGAAAATTAACTATAAGATTGGCTTGACTTTTATAGGGAGTGCATGAATTTCTCATTAGCCTTATTATCATCTTGGAATCATAAATATGTAAATGATGAGTTTCACATGGGAGATTTAATTCTGCACTCTTATTTCTGATTAGCTGGTGATACACTCTGGCTCTGTCAGATAATTGGTAACACTGCACACCAATAAGGCATTTCCCTACGCTTCATCACAGGCAGTCAGAATTAAAGAAGGCAGGGCTGTTAGGATTTTGACAGTTTTGTAACACCAACTTGTTAAAGTTTTAACTCAGCCATTAATATAGTCCATGAATTATTAATACAATTTTATGTCAAGTTTCTTTTTTAAAGTTGAGTTCTAAGACTAAACTAAAATGTCTGGGAAAGAGTGTACTTTCATTTTTTCCCTCATATTTAAAAAAAATACACTAGACAACAAACATCAGTGTTGTGAAAGTACAAGTTCAAAACACAAGCCATTTGACCATTTGCTGAGAACCATGTACTCCCTAGCTCATAATGCCAAAATATTTGTAAACCTTTAGCTGCTTGACAGTGGGTGAATCTCTACTACATTAATGCATGATGTTTCATAGTGAACATATATAGTTTCATTTCTTTGTTGACGGAAATTGCACTTGAGGAAATCACTGTATCATTTTTTTCAAGTTGCCTTATTATTCTAGAAACAGGGGAATTAGTTTGCTTTGGTGTGAGACGTCTAAGCAGTTTTCATTCACTGAGCATTCTTTCCTCTTTTCTTTTCCATACAAGCTGATGCATCTACCCTCAATAAGTTAATGAGCTCCTGTGGAAAAAAGTTGCTGTCTTCATCTGCATTCTGTCTCCCAATTTACTGCAAGAATAGGTGAACATTGAAAGATGCTTGAATAAATAAAACAAACAGATAAGTAATCACTTAAAGCAAAGTAATATTTCTAAACATACTGGTCACATTTAGTCATTGGTTTTTTGCCACTTCATGTTAAATTCTAGAAAAAACTTTATTTTAATAAGGTTTTTATGTATAATAACTACTCATATGTAAATATATTAAGATCATTAAAATTAGTAGAAATATTTAGTTGTGTATAATTTTCTTATTTCTGTTTCTAAAATTGTGTTACTATCAAAATAGCACATGCTGAATATTATAAGGTTTTTCAAAACAACTATTTTCTTGAAAGATTTCCTATGAGATAGATCTTTTTGTTTCTTTTCTTTTTTTTTTTTTTTTTTGGCTTTAATTTTATCCTGAGGAAATCAGGTATAGACTAAGTAGTAATTTAGTAGTAATTTCCAAGAGTAAACTAGAAAGTCTTCCCTAACCCCGTTTTGTTACTGCAGACATTCATTTAGCCTCCTTCCTGCTCACTGTGTTTTTTTTTATTTTCACCATTACCTTTCAAACACCATCACTACTCAGTCTCTTTTCCAAACAAGACTGGGTCTTCTCTCAAGTCCCAAATAAAGTTTTCTTATATTGACTAAAGTACATATATTTTAAAACAACACATATTTTCCTATAGTAGCCCTTTTAAAAAGAACTTGCATACTAATATTTCAAAGCAGGACATGTTTAATGTTGAATGAAGAACATTTGTGTAATGGGTAAATGGCCACACATTCTTTTCCACACACCTTTGTTCTCTCTTCCCCCTAAGCCTGATTCATTCATAGTTTCTTATTCTCCACTTATGTAAATTTATCTGAAACAGAGAAGTGATCTATTAGATGCAAAACAGACTCTGTGTGATTCCAATTGTCAGCAGAGTTGAAAAGATCACATTGCTCTTAATCAATCTTGTATTCACATGCTCCCTCACATTTGTTTGCTACCACAATGAGTTACAAAACAAAACAAAAGCAGCAGAAAATGTGCTGAGTTTCACAGAATTGATAAATGCTTAAACATGCAGAACACTGCATCCAAGACATTTAAATCAATCATATGATGACTAAGGAAAGATATCCAAAAGAAGTGAAAAATTCCACAGAGATAGGCATGTGGCTGTTAGACATGAAGAAATAGTTCTATGAGCAGAAAATATGATAGTAAAAAATCTTGCTAATTAGAAATGAATGCTCAATGCTGAGCTGAAAACTGAGCTCAGGTGCACTTATCTTCACACGTGAACCAGTCATATAACATAGAGGAAATGAGGAATGAGCCATCAATTCCCAACTTAATTATCAGCCACCATGAGCTGAGCAGTAAGGTAGCACAGCACCACATTAACCATATGGACCACGGGCCCAAATACAGCTAAGTTCAAGCTCTTACTTCACCATTACATTTGACTCCTGGTATTCATAATAAAGCAAATGAAAGTAACTTAACATATTACTAATAGGATTAAACGAAATAATGAAAGGTTACTATAAAATAAGCACACATTAGATATCATTAGTTGTTTTAATTAGTTTTCTTGATCATAAAAAACACTTTTAACAATTCAAACACAAAAATATCTCCCTTATATATAAGTATAGATATACTACTATGTATATAGATATCTGTGTACATGTGTATGTGTATACATATATATTGAAATTAGCTTAAAATTTTTACTCTTAAAAACAGCAGTATTGACAATTCTGTGTATAACCATCCATGTTTATTTTTTCACACTGGCTAGTACAGGCAACTTATTTTTAGGATCCACTGATTTGAAAACTATATGACTATAAGAAATTACCCATGTTTGGGTTTGTAAGAGTCCAAAATGAATACTGTTTCATAGGAAAAAGATTAACTCAGATAGGTAAATAAACGAAAAGAGCCAATCAGATAGTATCTGATATGTCAGCATTACTTGTTTTAAATCTGAGATTGCCACATTGGTTTGGCAGAGACAGTCATAATTTAGGGTTATTAGGTTAATAATAGCACTTGTTTATCCTAGTTTTTACCCTTTTATTCTCAAAAGTCTCTCAGTGTAGGAAACAAGGTAAATAATTTCCTTAGCAAAAGTTTGTATCAAAGACATTCCCACAGCTTTGGGGCAACATTTCAGTCTCTAATTAGAAATCTTATCATTGGCCAAACATGTCTGTCCACTGACAGGCAGAACTGGATTGCCACAGCCCTGCTATGGAGGCATGAGCTTATAGCAAAGAGTAGCAAAGCAAAATATTCCTGTTGTCTTCATGGTTCTGAAGAGGAAGAAGGCAGAGAGGATGTGTGACGTATGCCTTACACATTTGTCTACTCATCAATATGACAACTCACTCCACATCTACAGGGAAAAACCAGTACAAGACAAGGACACAGAAAGCTTTGTTATAGAATAGAGAGACGCAACGTAGAGACACAGATCACAGAAGGAAATCTGACTTTCTGTCTTGGAGGCATGCTCAAGAAATTTTAAAAAGCCTAAGCAACTGGCTCCTATTGCATCATAAAATGTAACCTAGGTTTTTATTACACTATTTTTTAAAGAAGAAGATAAATATACATAGGTAAAAAATAATTGCAAATACATGTTTTAATACATCCTTAAAGTCATTTTTCAATATAGCTATAGTTAGATAGAAAGAAAGGATAACAGTATATAAACATGAAACTGCTTGAGGATCTGGTTTTGGAATCCCTTTGGCAATTCAAGGAATTTACTGCATATAACAAGATCCCAGAAAAATGAGACTCTGGTCAAGGTGCTGTGTACAGGTTCAAGTACCTCAAAATTCTTGTTCAGGACATTTATTGAGCTATGACATTTATGAGGTGAAATTATATTGAAAAAGGACATCAACCATGTTCCATTAAGAAGTAATTATGTGGCAGAAAAGCTGAAGTATCTGTCAACTGAGGCCGTCTACAGCCAAGCTGTCTTGACTCTAATGACTACACAATACTGAAGTGTACAGTGGATGTGACATTTGGAAGGTATAGCAAGGAGTTTCTGGATCTTAATACCATCATGGAGCTTCTCTTTGTGGGACATCACTTAGCAGTCAAGGGTTGAGCACAGACTGAAGAGTCAGGGAAACAGGCTCTACCTGCTCCGAGAAGTGAAAAAAGCTATACGGTAGCAGGGAATCATTTCCCATTGAGTGGGGGACATTTCTATCTTCTGAGTATGCAGGGTTTACTCTGTCACCTACTTCACATGTTTCTGTATTTATTTTCTTGTGGCAAGACCATTTGACATTGGATCTACCCTATGAAAAAAGCTTCAGGTACAATAAATTTTTGCTGATCAGGCCTGCAATGAATCTGCCAAGCCAACACCACTGGATTGACTGGATTTTAGTGTTCTCTGCTGGACAGTTCCCCATTCCTCCATTCCCTCAACCACTGGAAGTCTCTGTTCAGGTCTTTAGTTCTACAAACTTGGTTATTTTAGATATGCCACCCAAGTGGAACCATGTGGTCTCTGCTTTTCTGCTTGGCTGACCTTCCCTTAGCATACAGTGCTCCAGGTTCCTGCCTCTTGTTACATATTGCAGAACTGAAGGCTGTAGATTACTGCACTGTATACATAGACCGTGTTTTCTTTCCACATGCATCTGTGTATGAGCCATTGTCAGTAGTGCTGTAACAACACATGAACATTAACCTCTGGAGAGCCTGTTTCCAGCGCTTCGGGGTATGCACCCAGAAGTCGGGTTGTTAGATCTTATGAGAGTTCCATCTTTTCTTTTTTAAGGAATTTTCAGTAGTAGATGCACCATTGTGTTTTCTCACCAACAATGTACATCTGTTCCAGTTTTTCCACATCCTCATCAACAGTGCTGTTGGATTTTGTTTTGTTTTTGTTTTTGTTTTTGTTTTTTTGTTGTTGTTAATTATCATTCTGAGTGTTGAGGTGATGTCTCATTACAGTTTTGACTTGAAGTTCTGTCTTGATACTGATAATGGGCAATTCTTATATACAGTGTAGAAATGTTTAAGCCTGAAACCTATTTTGAAATCAAGTTATTATTTTTATGTAGTTATCTGTGTTAGTTTTTTAAAAAATATTCTATTTATTATTTTTATTTTATCTGTATGAGTGTATTGCCTACATGTATGTGAGTGCACCCATGCTGTGCAATGCCCATGGAAGTCTGAAGGGGGTGTTGGATTCCCCTGGAACTGGAGTTATGGACAGTTGTTAGTCAGCATGTGGGTGCTGGGAATCAAATCCAGGTCCTGCAGCCAGTGCTCTTAACCACTGAACCATCTCTCCAGCCATAGCCACCATGTGGGTGCTGGGAATCAAACCCAAGTCCTCTGCAAGAGCAGTCAGTGCTCTTAACCACTGAGCTATCTCTCCAGCCCCTCTGTGTTAGTTTTTACAAAGAACTGCTGTTCCTTATATATGGTGATTTACATGCTATCAGATATATGGTTTAAACTATTTTCTCCATTTCCAAAATAGATTTTTCTTTTCACTCTATGGTTTTCTTTGCTTATGCATTATAAGTTCAATGCCTGAGAAATCCATTGTTTCGTAAGTTTGCTTTCCAATCCAAAAATCAAGCCCATCGATGGTGACTGAGTAAAAGGGCTGCTTCAGTGGACCTCTTTGCTCTCAATGCAATGATCTTATCATGCATATGCTATTGAATACATTGTTAAGTTCCCTTAATTTTAAATTTTGAGCAATCTTTTAGGCAAATACATTGAGAGTTTTGAGTAAAAAGCAGAGCAGAAAAATCTGAAAAAAAATTCAGTACGGTCAGAAATCCTGTAAATATTTGGGGAGAGGAAGGTATGGTTCTGAGGAGCTGGTCCGTTGAAAGAAGCCAGGCATCTTATTATATTCGGTGTGTGGTATCGAAGAGTGAGCCGCAGGACACCTCCGAAGTTGTTCTTGTGGGAATGACTTGTAGATGGACATAATCTCGACTAATAACTTTTAATCGACCCTAGCAGAACCATGTGCTCTTGTGCCTTGTGACCTGGGCACCTGGTCTCGTTTCCTCCTCAATTTGGCACTCCACCCAAAAAGATAATGAATGAATGAATGTGGACATGCTTGAGAATTAAAAGTGAAAGCGCTAAAAGGCAGTGCACCATCTCCATTGCACACAGTGGGCATTGGGAAGGTCTTGTGACTTTGGGTGAAAGAGATATTCTAGAAATAGGAACGAAAAGGCCCGATGGCCTGTGCAGATTAAGGTGGAAATATATTTGTACTTCCCCAATTAAACTGGAGAAACCATTTTTGAATAAAAATCATGGGTGGGGCCCAGGCTTGGGACATGGTTCTAGGGATGGAGTTCCAGCAAGACAGTTCCATCAGCTCGGTTCCAGAAGACAACTGGATATCCAGTAGAGAGTGTCCTCAGTTTGGGCCCACTCTTATAAACTAAATTGAAGAGTCAGGCTTTTATTGTTCCGGTAATTAGGCTGCACTTTCTCTGAAGATTTGGTTCACGATGTTCAGACATCCAGTCACTCAGAGATCATTGTGGCAGTAGCTCAGGGGGTCCAACCATTGCTTCTGCAGGAGCGTCATCCACCTGGTTCTGGTTCTGCAGGAATGTAGAATGCAACCGTTGTGTGATCATGGAAGGTTCGATCAGTCTTCAAAGGAGGATGTGGATTATGTGACAGGGACAGACACCTGAGAGAGCACCGAGAGAGTTTGTGGGAAGTAATGTGTTGGTAACTGACCATGTAGTAGAAACCCAGGCAGTTAAAGACTCCAGTTCCAGGGAAATCCAAAGCCCTCTTCTGACCTCCACAGCAACGCACAACATGTGTGCAACTCACATACGTGCAGGCAATACACTCGTACACATGAAAAACTAAAAAATAAATAAAGTGTTAAAAAAAAGATATCAGGAGCTAAGCCATAGTCAGTGAGACTTAGAACAGCAGGAGAGAAACCAGGAAGGCTGCAGGCTGCAAGGCCACAGGCTGGCGTTGCACAAGCCCTTTGAATCTTACACACCACTTCATTCCCTAGGTGCTTGTCATAGAGCACAGGATTTAACGTTTGTTTTGTTGTGTTTCCTATTATCTCCTTCGGGGATGGGAATGCTTGGTCTGCACACTGTTAGAAGTTTGCAACTAGCTTCCGATTGAACAACATCGGAAGTATTGACAATTTGGAAACTTTAAAGAACTAAATGGGTTTTGCCTTACAATATGGACATGAGTCTTTGGGGGCTAGGACAAAATATTTCAGTTGGGGTACTGTGTCCCCCTGAAAGGTTGATATGTACTTAACTGACGGATCCAATATTAAGAGATGTTTATCCTGAGGACCCTGACCTAATCAATGGATTAGTGGACTCCTAACATGATGGTATCATCGAGAGATAGTAGAAAACTAAGAAATGGAGCCTGATCAGGGGAAGTGGGGCACTGATTTCATGCCTGGAAAAGGTATGTCTTGTCTCCCAACCCTTTCTGTCACTCTCTACCTGTTGATCATCATGAGGTGATCAGCCTCTTCATACCGTGTTCAAAACAATGGATCCAGATAGCATGGCAGAAAGCCTTAAAGCCACAAACCCAAATAAATTCTCCCTCCTGCAAATTGTTTCTCTCAAGTATTTGTCACAGTGACAAAAAGTTAACTAACACAGCAGAACTTTTGAAAGGCATGATATTTAAGTGTTGGATAATATAGTTTGAGCCAAAATATAAATTTTGAGCATTGTTCTTGTTATGTATTTGTATGATTTTAGTTGTTCAATAAATTAATCTGTATTGACGGTGTTGATAATTTAAAATCATTCTTTGTTTATACTTGAATTATACATCCAAGATCATCCCTAGCAGCAAAGCTGTTAGGTTAAATATGTTTAAGGTTTATACATTAGTTTAATAAATATATGCTTTTCCATTTTATTGTTTATCCAAGCAATCTTGTATGTATAGTTTAAAAATTGTCAGAACCAGCTTCTATACAAATTTAAGGATTTTTTCTCTAATTCTGTGAAATATGTCATGGGGGTTTTATTGGAATTGCAGTGAATCTATATTGCTTTTGGTAGGATGGTCATTTCAGAATATTAATTCTTTCAATCCATAAGCATGGGATTGAATCCTTGCATCTTCTGGTATCTTCTTCAATTTCGTTCTTTAAAGATTTAAAATTTTCGTTGTAGAGCTCTTTAATGTCTTTGGTCAAGTTTATTCCGAGATAGTTTATTTTATCTTTTGTGGCTATTGTGAACGGAACATTTCCCTGTACTCTTTCTCCAATACCATGTATTGATATATAGAAAGGCTACTGATTTTGTAGATTAATTTTATAACCTGCCACTTTACTGAAAGTGTTGACAGTTCTAGGAGTTTTTTGGTGGAATTTTTGGGATCTCTTAAGTATAGTATCATGTCATCTGCAAAAAGGGATAATTTGACCTCTATTCCAATTAGTACTCCTTTAATTTCTTTCTTCTGTCTCATTGCTCTAGCAAGAGTTTGAAGCACTAAGTTGAAAAGGAGTGGAGAGAGTGGACATGCTTGTCTGTTTCCTGATTCCGATAGGAGTGCTCCCAGTTTTTGTTTTTGTTTTCCATTTAGAATGATGTTGGCTGTAGGTTTGTTGTACATAGCTTTAATTATGTTGAGGTATGTTCCTCCAGTCCAATTCCCTTTAGAACTTTTATCATGAATGTATGCTGAATTTTGTTGAAAGCCTCTTCTGCATCTATGGAGATGACAATGTGGTTTTTGTCTTTGAGTCCATTTATATGATTCATGACGTTTATTGACTTGCATGTATTGAACCATCCCTGAATCTCCAGAACAAAACCAATAAAGCCTACTTGATCACAGTGAATGATCTTTTTGATGTACATCTCTATGTGGTTTGAAAGTATTTTGTTGAGAATTTTTGCATCTATGTTCATTAAGGATATGGGTCTATAGTTTTCTTTTTTGGTTGTGTCTTTACCTGGTTTTGATATTAGAGTGATGCTGGCTTCATAGAACGAATTTGGTAGTTCTCCCTCTGTTCCTATCAGATGACATTAGCTGTATGTTTTGGAGGGACTAAGGATATATAAGCCAAGACAACATGAGGTGCCTCTCTTGCCATTTTGTGATGCTGTAGGAAAGTCACAAGATGTCTATTTGAGTGTGGACTTTCTAGCACAGCAGCAAGTGGGAGAGAGGGTATGCCAACTCTTCTGTAAATAAACTCCCACCCTATGCTTTGTTAGCAAGCCCAATGAACTCATTAGGATTTTCAAAAAAGGAAACAACAGAGCTAACGGAAACTTCATTATTCCATCAAAGTTGTCCTCATGTTGGCAAACCCTTGGTCTTTGATTTCTTATTCCTATTCTTCCCCCTCTTAAACTTGAT
>NW_008334003.1:2289225-2305826 GCF_000622305.1 Nannospalax galili
AAAAATAAATAAAAGTTGTCAGAACCTACAAATGTTATCTCAATTTTTTGCTTTGCTTTTTCTACTTTGAATACTGTATTCCTTGCTAAACACATTTATTCTTTCTTGACTTCATTTACCTTTTTTCAGTTATGATAATGCTGTAACTTTTTTCATTTTGCTATAGAAGATAACCTTCTAATTTTTTCAATATGGTGATGCAAATAGCTAAAAATGGATTTGAATACAAGCAGTTTGCCTACATAGACCTCTTCAGCACTGGGCTGCCTTTCCTTACTTCAAGGATAAATTTCTCCTGCTCCTGTAAGGCAGGTTGGCTGTCTTCTCCCCTCCTTGATGTTCGTGGTGAAGAGTATGAACTGTCCCTGTCTTATTTCATGTATTCTATCATGAGTTTTTCTTACATACTATTTAAGCCCTATCTGCTATTAGACTCTTATCAGACTTGTTCAACTTTTCATTAAATTGAGTAAAATGTGGGTACCTATTTGTAAGACAATCAGTATGCTAAATGTTAGGAAGCAAAGATAGGACTATATTATCTTTCATTTATGGACAAAGATACAATATCTTCTTGTATCTTCCACAGTACAGATGGTCTTTGACATATGATGATTTGACTTTTATTTTTTTCAGTTTATGTTAGTGTTAAAGCATATAGAAACTCTTCTTCAAATTTTAAATTTGGTCTTTTTGCAGTCTAGATACATGTTGTACCATATACTCTCACACTCATGCTCAGTACCACTCCCAACTTGATCACAAGGGCAAATAATCAACCTTCACAGCACTGGTGGCTAGGTTATACGTTCTGAGAACTGTTACAAATTTTCACTTACATTTTCAGTTTATGATGACCTTTTGAGGACACAAGACATAGTAAGGTGGGAAACATCCACTTCTCCCTTGAATGCTGTAACAGCAATTGTAAAATTTTGGTCAACATTGAATTAATTAATTGCCATAAAAAATAACCTAGTCAAAAATCATTTGCAGAAGTTGGATGAGTGATTTTTTTTCTAAACGTTAAGTAAGTGCATTCAAGCCTGCATTGACATTGCTAAGCCTACAAAATATTTTCTCCAATGAGTATTTTTATCTCCTCAAGCATAATTATTAGGCACCATAAACAAGACTAAGTGAAGATTTGCTTTCATCTTCTATTATTTTCATTTAAGAATCACAAAGCACCAGGAGACCTTTCTTCCTACGTCGCTGTCTGGATGCTGTTCTTCCGCCTGCTGTTAGTCCCAAGGATGAAAATATGAAGTTTCTATAATTGACTTTGGCAATTTTATTTAGAAATCCAAAGTTTCAAACTGACGCCAAGTGAGGCAAACTCCAAATTCCACTGAACCTCACCCTCATCTCCTGTGTGTGCCTTCAGGGAATCCTCCCATACGAAGAAGAGAAGGTAGGCGCACAGAATCACTTTCTAAAGCATAAATTGATCCCCTATGCTTTCAGTGTCACCTGTGCAATGACAACAATTTCAAAATAGATGTTTGAGCTTTTCCATTTTGTTTTTATTAAATCAGTCTTCAGAAGAGATGAGTGGTTTTCTAATCTGTTAGACAAAATAACCTTCCTTTATTGTTGTGCTTATTACATTGTGTTACCTCATCTGAAAGACCAGAATGCAGTAACACTGGAGATAATTAAGATATTAGTAGAGTATATTTAAAACAAATGTGTATGATAGGTACTGTACTAGATGTCTGGAATATATTAGTGAACAAAATGAAAAAAATGCAGGAGAAAATAACTTTTTATGTGAGTTAAATAAGTAAACTTCATTGTCCAATGTTATCATCAAGAACATGGCCAAAGTTTCAAAAGGCAACAATTTGGAGAAAGGTGATAGGAAGGGAAACAAACAGGCAGCAAATGGACAGACAGGGAGGCTTTAAGTTCACCTCAAAATCATAATACAAATAAAACCATGAGAAAGAGTCAGGGCTTCTGAAACAGTAGTACTTCTCAGAGCTATATCGAAGGTATTAGATTCAAAACAAGTGTTTTAAACAAGCTTAATGGCAGAGACAAAACTTCAAATTGCCTTCTGAAGCATTTTAACATGTTCATGTCCATTTATAATGCCGACCATTTGCTTCTGCTGAGATTTTAGATAGTTTGGCAGTGAGAACTACAGGACTAACCCTAAAATCTAGAGTAATATGCTATCACTTTCACAGCAGGCATGGCTCTACTCTCATGTTTGTTCTAGCCGCACACTTTAATTAGCATGACTTTAGTAGCTCCAGAAATAAATATTGGCAACCTACGTCCAGGCCCTGCCTCTGACCTTGTCTTCTCAGGTCCATAACCAGACTTAGGCAATGTGCCTGAGACACCAAGTTTGCACACCAAGCTCTTTGTCTTGTCCTCCAGCTTCACTTTTCATTTTGTTATTTAAACAATCTCTCAGTTCTGTCGGGAATATTCCCTGCTTATTTCACAATGATCTTCTAACAAGTGGAGGCCAGCTGGCCCCTGATTTCCCTCCAAATGCTCATGCACGGCCACTCTCTGAGAGTTCAGATGCTACCAGTTCTTAGCCACGGTTGCCACATTGAGCTGGTGTGTTTCCTGCGCTTTCTTGCCATGTTCAATGAGGTCCAGATGGAGATGCTGAGGAAGGCTTTCTTTTTGGAGCAAGAAGCAGAAATCATAATGACTTATCCAAAATTATTTTTTACTTGTGCCCTATTTGTTTATATTTTTGGATACTCGGTATTTTCCACCTTTTGGTAGCTATTAGGAAAAGAATAAGTATCAGGTCTATCAATTATATAGGACCTCACAGCCAGTATTTGTTTGCAGTAACCTTTCTCCTGATTCTCCCTCTCTAGTTTATCTCCCCAAATTCCAGAAGACTCCATTACTTTAGTTTGCTTTTGTCTCACTGAATGGAGTGTTTGTAGCTCTGCAGAGGACACACCGTCAACCTGTAGTCTTGCCAGGCCAGTTTCATCAGGGCAAGCTCCTACCTCTGATTCTGACTCAGCTACGCCATCCTCACAATCTTTGCACATTGCTGGTTTGCAGACTCTGCACATAGGTCTATGTCCCCAGTATCTGCTGTCTGTTTGGGGAAGAGAACTAGGGTCTAAATCTTTGCAGTCTGCTGTGTATTCCTGAGATGATTTATGAAAACCAAGTCCTCCCACGGACTTCACATATTATCACCGGCAGAATCATTCTTCATACTCTTAACATCCTCATTTTTAAAGTTCTGCAACTAAGGAAATTCTCCCACTTTCTTCAAGAATCCCTTTAAATGTACCAAGTGTCCCATATGGAGGAAACCCTACTAGTCTCTAATTAAAGTCTTGCTGCTTTACATTAAGTTTATCAGAGGTGCAAGAGGGAAAGACAAATGTCTGTTTTCCTCTTCATTCTCTCTGAAGATTACTTTTAAATATACCCCACAGATTTAAACATTTCAAACATTTTGTGAATATCCAACTAGCTATCCAATTTAAATATGTCAACAAACATCCATCAGAAAGGGTATAGGAGAAGTATATCTAGAGTCAACTGTCATCATTATTATTGAATATTAGTTATCTTACATATCCCAAATAATATTAACTCCTGTCATCCTCAAAACAACCTTAAAGGGTGGAAGCTATTGTTATTCCTTTACAGCAGACATGGAACATACGAACAAGGAGATTGTTGTTGTTTAGAAATCTTGTGTTTAATAAGCTCTTTGATGTCATGGAGCCAGAAACCAAGCTCGGGACATCAAACAACACAGCTGTGCAGTTCTGTTCTCTCTAAGCTCTAAGACTTTGACAACTGGCAAATGTCTTCACTCTTTGACGATGTCTCTTCTTGTATCCATCACCTGACATCTTTTAAATTATCCAAAATTTATTCAAATGATACTCAACGTTGCATATTTTATATGCATTTGCATTTTTACACCTAGTGAGTACACTGTAACTATAAAGATACCCCCATTGATTTTAGTGTGGAGTAACAGCATCTTAGCTTCAGACCAGCGTAAGCTCACCTACGTTCTTCTCTTCATGATTGTGATTTTATTTTTATGGACAAAGGTCAAAGTAAAAACAATTTCTACTTTCTATGAGTCTGAATTTGAGGACTATCATCAAATATACAAGATCCATAATCAATAAAGTAAGATCTAACTCAATGTGGTAAATAACTGTTTGCAAACATCATTTATGATGGCCAGCTATCATCATGCCCTTCATGTGGACAGAATGAAAGTCAATGTCAGCTATGGTACTGCAACTCACATTCTTAACAGTGATTTTTCCAGGACCTTAGAAACGTGGCGATAAGCCTTAGCTGTGCCCAAGAGCTCTATGACTTCGTAGAATTGGAAGTCTACTCAACAGGTGAAAGAGTGAAGGCTCAGAAAAGAAGTCTGTGGAAGTTTAGTGTGGAGACAAGATCAGAATGTCTTCAGGCCAAGTCTTTGTGATGGTAAAGAGCATGGCTTCATTATAGCAGCCACAGAGTAAACTTTTGCAGACTCCTGCTGCATGTTTGCTACTTTCCACTAGGATACCAAATTACTTTCCAGTCCCTACTGAACCAATGCTACAATACCAAAGTAAAAGCTGGAAAGTGAGACATGGCCCCGCTACCCCCAGGGTTGCAAGCCCAACATTGTCCTAATTGTGTCTTGGACTCTGGAAGTCTTTCTGTTTGTATTGCTCTTATGGTCTATGAAAAGGGGTAATCTCTCTGGAAAGCATAGAGTAAATCTAAAGGTTTTGTAAATCAAAGGTCAACAGCCCTTTGAACTACATTTGTTGATAAATGAATATCTTTGAGTTATGAAACTTGATGGGGGACTGACAGAATAAGATAAAAAGAAATCAAAGAAATGGAACCTCTACTTGCTTTACACTATTTTCAGCATTACAAAAATTTGAAAGTGTCTGCCAGACCAGTTAGCCACAAGGATTCTTAAGGTATTGATTTAGGGAGAGAATTTCTCTTGATAGACAGCCTGCATCATAATGATCAGCATGTCCAAAGGTGATCTTGTAGGTCTTCACGTCAAGTCACGCAAATTGCACAGAGTGCATGCCACATCCACGGCAAAGCACACAGTGGATTCCACTCCATGGCTTTGCCTCTGAAAGCACTATTTGTATATCTAAAAATTGTTTGAAAGCTTGTTTCTTTGGAAGTAAAATGCAACTATTGTCTTCTACCTGGGTCAGTTTTGTTTGAATCTTTCCGTTGTCATGCAGATTGTCAGCATGGTTCACCGTTATGGAGCATCTCTGATTGTAAAATAAAATAATAAAAAGAAAAATCAGAAGGAGATTGCCTGGGGTGAATTTATAATGCATTTAAAGTGTGAAGCTGTCCATTTAACCCTTAACAATATTCATTTTCTTCACAGTGTGCAAACCTTGTCAGTAGTTTGAAAAGCTATGAATTTAAATAACCTTAAGCAGCCTGAGAAATGAATAATTTGATAGGTATATCTGGCAGATGGCTGAAATGTCTGTTTTTTGGTGTTTTTTTTTTTTTTTTTTTCTTTCTCCCATGGAATATGCTGCAGGGCTTCTGCCAAACATAAGTTTGTAAGGAAGAGAAAACTGAACAATAAATTCTTCGTGTTTGTAAAATACCAGCGTTAAGGAAGCAGCCCTGCCCTTCTCCCCGCCCTCTACTAAAATGACCTAAACAACACTCGTTTTATTTGCTGTTTTCTCTTGTTTTTGTTGTTTTTTAATGATTTGCTTCTAGTTTGTCAAAGGAATATTTAATCTGAGATGAAAATCCGTGGCTGGCGGGTGCCTCTCCATTGCGCCTTTATTACTTTGTAAATCTTAATGTTTCAGTATTAAAGTGCATACTGACAAGTAGACTAACGTTCTTTGATTGACTTCTCACTGAAGGGACTCTAGTGGGAAACTGAACGTTTCTTTTCCCCTCTGGCTATTGTTGATGTGTGCAGACACATACCTTGTCTTTTGCAAGTAACTGGGGAAAAAAATAGCTGAAAATAATATTGTAGATCCAGGTCAAAACAAATCTTTATTAGGATTCATTTATTATAAGCCAGTGTCTTTACCAGAGGTACAGTATGAATGTAGATTTGTCAATAGTACCTGATGCTAGAGAAGAGAATTGTGACATAAAGATGCCTAGGAATCAACATTTTACACATCGGTCTTTTCATCTAAGTAAGATTATGAATCAAAAAGCTAAAAATTTTATAATGCAAAAATATTAAGGCAAGCTAAGATTAACTTGCTGCTGAGTAATCTTTAATGTGAATTTCATTTTCATTATTAGAAATTTCCAGCTTGTTTTTTCTTTTTGAAATTTTTTTTTCAAATTTCATACATGAAAACTTTATATAAGTTCAGTGAAACCTACATGTAACATATTTATAAAGTCAATAGAATTCTTATTTTGTTGCTAGTTTTTTCTGTTGGTTTGCTTGATTGTTTTTGAGACAAGATCTCATATAACTTGGTCTGACCTCCAACTCTCTCTATAGCGAAGATGATCTTGAATTTCTGATCTTCTTGCCTCCATTTCCTGAGTGCCGGATTATAGTTGAATGCATTGTGTCTGCTTTCTTTATTATGGTTATTTATTTATTGGATGGGAGGACATACCACATGTCACCCTGCACATGTGGAGGTCAGAGGAGTGCTTTGGGGAGTCAGTGTTCTCCTTCCCCGATGTGGGCCCCAGGACTGAACTCAGGTCATTAGGTTTGTGGAAAATGCCTTAACTAGCTGATACATCTCATGGGCCCCATGGTTGGTTTATATGGTGCTAGGGATCAAATTCAAGGCTTTATCCATGCTAGGTAAGCACTCTACCAATGGAGCTTCATCCTCTGAAGAGCTACGCTATCACACAGCAATTTTCTAGGCTTCACATTCATTCATCACTCACTAACTCACCTGGAATACCTGTGATTCCCCAAACCTTCATTCATAGTATGTACAAATACTGGTTTACCATTTATCTTCACTATATTTGCATGTTTAGATATGCAGTTACTTATTATATTACAATAGCCTACTAGGTCAGTGCAGTAGCATGTTGTAATAGTTTGCATCCATGATCATATATCCAAATGTGTGCATGCCATGCCATTTGATTTTGTGTAAATATTGAAATCACGATGATGCATTGCTCAGAGCATATCTTCATCATTAAGCAATATATGACTATGCCTTAAAAAATCTACCAATCATCTGTAACATTTACCTAAAATAATTAGAATGCTGCATCTTGTCTTTTTCAAATAGAAAACAAAACAATATATGTAGGAGCACAATTTTTAAGGACTCACCCTAAGAACTTAGTGATTCAATTAGAGGAAAATAAGGAACAGAAAGAGCACAAAGTAGGCATATCTGGGAGAAAATAGGGTCAATGAGACAACAGCAGATAAATTATTCACATGTAAGCTTGGTGATCTGCATCATTTGAAGATGTTATACATGGGTTTGGATAAATCCCAGAAGAACCAAAAAATACATTTTAAAATAATTTTATTAATTCTTTGAGAACTTCATACATTGTGTTTTAACCATGTTTTTCCCTCCCTCAACTCTTTTCAGGCCCCCCCCCCACTACCCACTCAGCTGCCTGTTCATTTATTTTTCCTCCCCATTGAGTTGAATATGTATTGCCCAAATGCTCTCAGGAGTGGAAACTACCCTGGATTGTGGTCAAGCAAGGGTCACATCGTTACAGAAAACTGAACCATGTTGTCCTAGTAGGAACCATATGCTCTTCAGCTAGGGGTGGGAACTCCTGCCAACCTTCCGACTTCCATGTTGGGATTGTGTCTGGACTGAGCTTGAGTATATCTTTTTCAGTTGCTGTGAGGTCATTTGAGCAGTGCCCAGCTGTCTGGAAAGCACTGTTTCCTTGTAATCATGCAGTGCCTCCTGCTCTTACAATATTTCTGCCTCTCTTCCATGATGATCCCTGAGCCTCAGGGACAGGGGTGTGACACTGATGTCCCTCTTGAAGCTGAGCACTCCACATGTGCATTTATCAGCTGTGGGTTTCTCTGGTACTAGCCTTCTACTGCAAGAAGCATCTCTGATGAGGACTGAGAGATGCAATAATCTATGAGTATAATAACAAGCCATTAGGAGTCATTTTAATATTATGCCATTTAGTAGAATATTAGAAGTAGTTTATCTCATAGGGCCTATGACCTATCTAGTCATAGGTTCTTTTCTCTGATACCCATGCCAGGTATGACTTCCGTCTTGTACAGCTGGCTTTAAATTAAATCATAGAGTGGTTGGTCACTTCCATAACATTGGTGCCACTATGGCCCTAGTGCATATAGCTGCCAGGCCAGTTGTTACTATAGTTCTAGGGGTTCGCAGCTGGGTAAGTCTGATGATTACTTTTCTCCTCCCCTCCAGTAGTGTGCACTGCACCTTCCAGCACTATGAAAGATGGACAGTAGGGATGACAATTCCAGGTCACTACCCACTTGATTTTCCCCATGTTTTGATTCAAGTGTGTATTTTCTTGAGAAACAGTCTTTTCTGCATCCGATGAAATGATCATGTAGTTTCTGTCCTTGATTTTGTTTATGTGGTGGATGAATTTATTGATTTGCAGATATTATACTATCTATCCCTGGGCTTTGGGTAGGAAGTCAAATTGAACATGGTGGATAATCTTTTTGACATGCTCTGACTTTTCATTTACAAGTATTTTATTGAGAATGTTTGTATCTACATTCATTAGAGATGTTGGCCTGTAAATTTTGTTGCTGTTGTATCTTTGTCTGGTTCCCAGGGCTCCTGAGAAGAGGGTTGTATTCTTTGTTGTTTGGGTAGAATATTCTATAAGTGTCTGTTAGGTCCATTTGATTTATGATATCATTTAGGGTTTACCTATTTAGCTCTTGTCTGAATGACTGTACTGAATATTATAAAATATTATAAAATTTGTGAAAATCAGTGTGAGATTTAGCTTAGTCAGAAACTACACTACACCCAAGGGTGCAAAGATAACCAGACCTCCAGCGATGACAACAGGTGGAAAACCCAGGAGCCCTATCAGATTGAGTAACTGGCCCAGCTGACTATAAAATGGGAACTCAGAGGACAGACTATATCTGTGACTTGTTCCTGATACCAGGATGCTGACCTTCTGTCCAGACCTGCCTCTGAACTCACTATATGGACTCGAGAGATTCCCCAAACATCAGAACAATATCTCTGGAACCCTCACCACAGAAGCTGACACAGCTCTAGGACTCAGACACCTTGCAGGTGAGCAACTTTTGGGATAGGGAGAAAAGACTAGAGAATAGAATGTGTGACGATGTGTGAAGTGTGATGATGCTAATAAATGTATGAAAGACAAGTCCTAGTCTGTTCCTTGAGTGCTCACAACAATGACCTGTCTACTGTTGAGAATCAGGTAGTGAAGTCAAACAATTATCACTGTGCTGAAGCTAATCTGTGATTTTAGCTCTAATAGTGTTTCTTTTATGAAATTTGGTGCCTTTATGTTTGATGATATAGTTTTAGGATTGTAATATCCTCTTGATAAATTTTCCCTTTAGTGATGATGAAATGCCTTTCTCTTATCTCTAATTTTGGTTTGAAGTCTGTTTTGTCAGATAGTAAAATAGTTATCTCTTCTAGTTTGTTTCTCCATTTCTGTGACAAAACTCTCTGATCAATACCAACTTCTGGAGGAAAGGATTTATTTGGCTCACATCTCCCAGGTCACAGTTCATCACTAAGGGAGCCCAAGGTAGAAACTCAGGACAGGGACCTGGAGGCAGGAGCTGGACACAGGCCATGGAGGATCACTGCTTACTGGCTTGCTTCCCTGGTTCATGCTCAGTCTGCTTTCTTATGCAATACAGGATAACCTGCCCATGGCAGCACCCACAGTGGGCTGGGCCCTTCCACATAAAAAATCAAGAAAATACCTCTCAGATGTGGCCATGGGCCAGTCCAGCGGAGGCAGCTCCCCAATTGAGGCTCCCTCTACCAAGGTATGTTCAGTCGACAAGTAAAACTCTCCAGCACGCTACCCGAGCTTGTTTCTTAGTTCACTTTTCTTGGACTACTATGTTTATCCTTTTACCCCAAGGTGGTATCTATCCATAATAATGATCTTGGAAGCAGCAAAAAGAGGGGCTCCTATTTTCTTTCTATTTTATTGGTTGTATTCATTTGTTATTTTGTGAGTGCTTTACCTACATATATATGTAGGTATACCACATACATACAGTGTCTGTGGAGGTGAGAAAAGAGCATCAGATCCCCTGAAACTGAAATTAGTTACATCTGGAGAACCAAACCTGGTCCTCTGCAAAAGCAGCAAGAGCTCTTCATTACAAAACCATCCCTCTAGCACCCCCATTCTTTTGGGGGCTGAGGAGTAAACCTAGGGCCTTGCCAGGACCTTATACCTGCTAGGAAAGCACTCTACCACTGAGTGAAATCCTTAAACCAGATCCTGTTTTCTAACCTAATCTGTTAGTGTCCTTTTGTTTGTTTTCATTTCTCATTAAATTTTGCAAATTTAAAACAATATATTTTGATCATATTTAGACTCCCTCCCCTATCTTCACCCCTTCAATATGCTACCCAATTTCATATATATATATACATATATATGTATATATATATGCCTATCAAGTCAAACTTGTGTCCAAATGCCCAAAATGCCCTTTAATTTGGGTCTATATACCGCCAGAGCCTGGTCAACCTATCCTGCATCACACCCTTAAAGAAACCCGACTCTACCTCTCCCAGTAAGGGCAGGAACTTCCTACCCATTTCTCCATTTCCGTGCTGGGATTTTGTCTGGCTTGAGTTTCTGTGAGTGTTGTGCATGCTGTCACAGTTTCTGTGAGTGCATATGAACAAGTGCACAACTGTCTGGAAAATTGTTTCCTTCACCAACTCTGACTCTTACACTTTGTCAATGATCCCTGAACTTCCAGAGGTAGAGATCTGATACAGGTGTCCTGTTCAGTGATAAGCACTCTGCAGTCTCTTATTCACTGCACGACAGACAGTTGTGGGTCTCTGTTAATCACCAACTGCTGCATGAGAAAGTTTCTCTGAGAGTTGGGAGGTGCTTTAATCAATCTACGGGAAGTCTGTTTCTTTTTACTGGGGGACCTGAGACCACTGATACTAGGAGCCACCATTGACTAAAATTCATTAGTTTCTGTTATTTTGTTGTAGTGTTCTTGTTTTCTTAGGCATCTTTTTTTTTCTTAATTTTATGTGCATGAGAGTATCGGCTGTGTGTTCATAAGTGCATCTGTGTCATGCAATGCCTGCAGAGGTCAGAAGAGGACATTTGATTTCCTGGAAAAGAAGTTATGGATAGTTGTTAGCCCCTATGTGGGTGCTGGGAATTGAACCCAGGTCTTTTGCAAGAACAGCCCATGCCCTTAAGTCCCTTTAGACATCTTTTTATTAACTTGTCTAGGATTTTTTATTCATTCCTTTTGCCTTCTTGGGTGTATTTAATCTTCTCTTCACTGAAGTATTCCTTCTAGTATTATTTGTGGAGATGGCTTAGTTGGCATAATTCTTTAAATCTGTTTTTATCATGAAAAATTTTCTTTCTACTTTGATTATAACTGACCATTTTGTTGGACTGGTTTCTGTGTTTTTCATAACTCACAGACATCAGTTCAAGCATTCTGGTTCAGAGTCTTTACTTAAAAATCAGCTGTTATTGTGATTTGCCTGCCTTTATATGTGTCTTGGTCTTTCTGTCTTATAGCTTTTAATACATTTTCTTTATTTTGTGCATTTTGTGTTTTAACTACTGTATTACATGTGGGGAATTTCTTTTTTTGTCCTGTCTGCTTGGTGTTCTGTATGCCTCTTGTACCTTAATAGGTATCTCTCTCCTTAGATTTGGGAAGGGTTCTTTCATGATCTTGTTGAAAATATTTTCTGGTCTTTGACCTGAGTTTCCACCCCTCTTCTAGACCTACGATTTGTCTACAAATCATAGGTTTGGTCTTTTTATAATGTCTCCGAGTTCCTACACATTCTGTTTAGGTTTAACATTTTCTTTGAGTGCTTCATTATCTCTATGTTGGTTTTGAAACCTGGTATTCTCTCATCCATTTGATCAAATCTATTTCTGAGGTTTTCCTCTGAGCTTTCTGTGACTTTCAAGTACTTCCCTACAAGTTTTATTTCAGTCTGCCATTTCCTTAAATAGTCTTTTTTTTTATTAATTTCTAATTTCATGTGTTGAATTATGTTACTTCTTTCATTCAATTGTTTTTGTTTTTAATTCTCTTCATTTAGTCTATTTTTCATCCTCTCTTTGAGTTCCTTGAATATATTTCTAATTACTATTTTGAAAAGATTGTCTTGAGCTTCAAGCTAAGTCGCATTTATCAGGGAACATTATGATGTGGGTGCTAATTTTTGGAGTAGAAATCTTATTCTGTTGTTTGTGTTATCATGTGAGTTGCAGGCATCTGGCATTACATCTTTTGTGGTGTTTCTTGGCATGATCTAGCTTTAGTTTTGTGGGTGTTTGGATCATCCACCTTGTCATGCTGTGGATTAGCTAAGCAATGTTTGATGTTCATTCTTAGGGCTGCCCTGTGTTGATATGTGATTGGGGTGTTAAAAGTGGTCTCAGTCCAGCTAGGAATAGGTGCAACTTCTTAGCTTGCTGGTCCTGGTCAAACTCCACATGGTCCCAGACCAGATAGTGTGTGGAATGACTGCTAGATGACCAGGTGATTGGATTGGGTCTGGATCACTACATGCATGTAGTCCTGAAGTGACTTCATGGGCAGAGTGGCATCTAGGAGACTCCGGAGGCAGACTGAACTAGAGGACCACAAATATATATATTTTTTAAAGTAAAATTACCATTTTATTTATTTTCCTGGAAGACAGTTTTTCTTCTGTCCTTGTGAAGTTGGATTTTTATATGGGCTTCGATGGAGGTCATTGGCAGCACCAGCAGATCTAAATCGTGGTGATGGTGTTCGGTCTTTCTGGGCTTCCCAGGATCAACAACCTTGCTTGAATGGCACAGCTCCCACAGTAATGCACCTTGACATAGAGCTTGGGAAGCATGTAAGCGTCCTCGAAGACAGTTCTTCAGAAATGTCCCTGACGGTGGTGGCCTCTACATTATCCCAAATACCGAACTTCGCAATGGCCTTGTCGTTAGGCACTGGGCGCAGTTCGTGCAACGAGCACCCTTTTGGCACTACCATTGTTTCTTCTTTTCTTGGGCATCGTGGAGCCAGGACAAGAAAGAGCACAAATACATTTTTTAACAATGCAGCAGTTGGTTTTTGGTGATTGATTCAAATAGGAATTGCTAAACGGAAAGATGCACTGCCAAAGCCTGGGCCTTTAAAAAAAAAAATCCTGCTAATAAGGAGCACCAAGTATTAGAAATTGTATTTCAGGTTCTTTAGAGCAATTTTTTAAGATCGTGGTTATATTGTGTTTTTCCAGTGGTTCACTTGGATGAGAACTATGGCTTATTTTTAATATTCAAACTATATCCACCTCATGGTTTAGTCTCCTGGCCATATAGTTATATAATAAGTCACAACTTATTCCTGTTGCCTCTGGGCTGATTTTGTTTTTCTCTCCAAGTTCTGAAGGTAAAAGAAACTTTCCTTAGTAGAATACATTTACCATAAAATGATTTTTTTTCCTACAATGAGGGGAAAGAAAAATCTAATTTTCTTTCTAAATTATTTATCATCATAATGTTAGGGTGGCCCAAAATGTTGGGGTGTGGCAGGTGGTGGTGGTTACTTGTTTTCAGAACGAGGTGGGAGCCTCTTCCGTTTGCCACTCCCTTTGTGTTTGATGCCGCCACCCTTGGTTAGAATAAGACAACTCAGCACAAAGCTGTGAGTGTGAACTGTTGGAATCAGAACATCCGATTCTGATCACTTGGTTTAATATTATTTCTTTTCTTTTATGATAGTGTGGGAGGGAGGGCACTTCGTCTCAAAGGGGACAATGTCTGCACTCAGGATTTAGGAGCACTTTTAAAACTAAAAAAACATTTATTGAGATTTTGTGTACTTCATACAGAAAATCATCTTTATACACCCCTTCCCCTTTGGCACCCTCCCATGCCCCCCACCCCCACCCCCGCTTAAGGCCTGTCATATACAGTTAGTGTCCCCAGACGTCCTGAAGTGCATATTTATCCACTGAGGTCTAGTCAGCCTATCCAGAGTCCCTCCCCTTAAGAAGATCAGCTCTTCCTTACCCAGCAGTAATCAGCTGTCAATAATTTTTAACTAAGATTGGGGCCTGCTGCTCATTTCCACAGTTCTGTGCTGGGTTTTTGTCTGATGTTTGCATGGGTCTTATGCATGCGGACACCATTGCTGTAGGTTCCTATGAGAAGAGTCCCAGGAGCCTGTAGGACTACTTCCATATGGTGACTCACCTCCTCCCTGGCTCTTACAATCTTTCTAACCCTGTTCCACAATAGTCCCTGAGCCCTGGGTAGGTGAATTTTAATATAGGAGTCCTGTCTAAGAACCCACACTCTGTAGGCTCTGTTTTGACCTTTTGCTTTCCTGGGCTTCTGTTGCATAGGGAGCTTCATTGATGAGAATTGAAAGATAGATCAGTGTTCTCTTCATTGCTTGCTCTATGTTCCATGAGTCTTGGGTGTAGAGGTTGTATCATAGATGTGCCACTTAGACTTGGGCAATTCACAGATGATCTCTGTGTGTGACCAGATGTGGAACTCCAAAATTATCTGTCTCTTGAAAAGAAACTTCTTTGATGGGTGGTGATTGTGACACTTGTCTATAGATTTGAGGATCCATATTATATTTGTCTAGGTATTCCCCGGGCTAAATGGTTAGCTTTTCAGCTGTAATCTTACCAGGTGTCTGCTCAACAGTGACCTAGTGATAAGATAACTTCAAACTCCATCCAAATTCTAAGTGTGACTATTATAAAAACAAGGAACTGCTGCTCCTCTGGGAGCCCACGCCCATGTTCCCTGGGGGTCCTATTTTCTTCTGAGATCCTCTCTTTACAGTAACCATCATGTTCAAGCTTATACTAAAATATCTTATTAATTAAAATTTTTCTTTAACAATTTTATGTGATTATTCTCACCCAAACCTATTTTTATCTCCTTCCTGCCCATGTTAATATCCCTTTTTAAAAAACAATTCTATTTCATTAAAGGAAAAAAAAAACCCAACAGTGCTTTAAAATCTTTTCTATAGGCTCTGGTTACTTGAATTTTTTAAAAAACTGTCATGCTTGGGGCCAGTGAGATGGCTCAGTGGGTAAAGGCACTCACCTCTGATCCTAAAGATCTGAGTTCAACTCATAGAACTCACATAGTGGAAGGAGGGAACCAGCTCCAGTGAGTTGTCGTCTGATATGTGTGCCAGAGCACACACACTACCACGCACATACACACATGCAACCAGATAAGTGAATAACAGACCATGTGTTTACAGGTGGCACAAGGCTCTGTGCTGAGTGCTGGCATGCCTTATTTCTTTATGCCTGCCAAGAAGTCATTTCCAAACTGTGATAAAGGGGCTCAGTTGAGGTCTTCCTAAGTTGAGGGGGGATATTTACATTTTCTTAACTTACCAGACTTTCCCCCCCCATTTAACTGTGTCTTTGAAATATAAAAAGGATCCTAGACAAACTGTACACAAACATTTGTGAATTTAGTCATTTTACTCTCTGTGTTCTTAAGTAGAAGTTCTCAAACACGTATGGATAAAGATGAAACTTTCTATGAGACACCTATTGATAGTTTTCCTGTTTCAAATTTAGTCAATATACCAAGAGTTGGAAGGGATAGAATTGGGAATGTTCGAGTTTCTAATCTGTTCTCTTGATGTTGCTTAAATTCAGAACTATAAAAACTGAATTTTAACATGATTTATTAGTTAATTTATTGGGATAATCTAGGCACAGATATAATAACATCTGTGTAACCAGACCATTTTAAATATAACAGATTACTCAAAACAAAAAACAAAACCCACAATTTTATGCAAGTGATTTTGAGTCATTATTGTAATTAGTTAAATCTCTATCCTTTCACACCACAGTGGAGGAAGGAGATACAGTAAAAGAGGGAAAGACTAAGCTAAGAGACACGCAAGGTGCGTAAGGGGGAAAAAGAAACCAAACAGGAAAGAGGGAAAAGACACGGAGGAAGAGGGAGTCATAGAGACACTCAACTGAATTAGCCAAGCACCATTTTATTTTAGTAATCAAAACCCAGGGAGTCAAAAAGCAATTATTTAGATGCTAGTGGTAAAGGTGAGGTTGGAAGTGACAGGGTGTTTACAGTGTTTGCTTGCATGCCTTACACATGAATTGAGCTTCTATTAAAAAGAAAGTAATATATGTTCTGCATCATTTAACAATCAACTTAGAAAGAACAAGCAAGAAAAACTATAGAAATAGCCTTGACAGTCTCTCTTCCTTAACCAAAAACATTTAGGAAACCAAAACAATGAAGTAGGCAAACAAATTTACACACACACACACACACACACACACACACACACACACATACACACACACACACACACACACACACACACACACACACAGACT